>NC_140356.1:17521767-18019260 GCF_963514085.1 Chelon labrosus
AATGGGGCACCGAGACGCAGCTTCTAAATAACGCATTATCTGCCGTGAAACTCGTTAATTTCACCAATATTTTGCTATCGTACGCTAGTGCTATTCCCCGTTGAGTCTGGAGTTACCTGTTACCATCACCCGGGGTCTGTAGATTGACCTACTAACCTCTGACCTGGATGATGTCATCTCTGAGCGCCGCATGCACCCTTGACGGTCGGCTTGTTTACCTGTAATTTGCTACTGCTATAGTTCGTCCACAACCTCAGAATCGGAAAAATATTCAGCCATGTTGTAAAAAAAACTAGCAGTAGCAAATTACAGGTAAACAAGCCGACCGTCGCGGGTGTGCGTGTGGCGCTCAGAGATGACATCATCCAGGTCAGAGGTTAGTAGGTCAATCTACAGACCCCGGATGATGATGAACAGGTAACTCCAGACTCAACGGGGAATAGCACTAGCGTATGATAACAAAATATTGGTGAAATTAACGAGTTTCGCGGCAGGTAATGCGTTATTTAGAGGCTGTGTTTCGGTGACCCATTCACTCCCACTATATGGATTTACATTGATCTAATTATTTCCTAAACGAGTTGTAAAAAACAGTAGTTCCTCTTTAATTAGCTTTGATAACATGATGTCTGTGAATAAAAAAAACATTTCAGACTTGAACCTAACGATAGCACAAAAGTTAAAAGTCATTTAGTGTTGACATGGCTGTTGTTTACTTTAATCACTTGCTAGTTAGCATACAGAGTGAGGTTTAACTTCTTGCGTTGATTCTAAAGGGAACTGTGGCTGTATTATTGATGTGTTAAAGGTCACTAACACCCACTTAGAGCGTGACGTCAATAGAAATCTACTTGGTTTAGTTTTGTAGGTCTAAACGTAGAAATAAAACTCAGTCGTGTCTGTTTTTCTAGGGTTGCTATGAAAAGGTAGAGGAGTGGCTGGATGACAACAAACACCTTCTGGGAACCATCGCTATGTGTGTGTTGGTCATACAGGTGAGCAGCAGCTAACTATCCGACGCTCACATCTCAAACCAAGCAGCACTAAATAACCAGAGTGGTGTCTTTTTTTTTTATCTTTCAGCTGCTCGGCATGGCTTTCTCCATGACGCTTTACCAACAGATCCACCGAGCAGGGAAGAAGTACGAAGCCTGAGGGAATGAACAGCTGAGCTTCGGTACATTTACATATATCACGTTTTATAGCCAGTTATTAAGCCACTTCAAGTTTTTAATCTATCTATGCACCCAGTTACTGTTGTGAATAGCATTTATACTAGTTGTTTTTTTATTATCTCACTATAATGAGTGTTTGTAAGATTATTTGATGAGAGACTGAAAAGACAGAGTAGGTTTATCTGGCTGCCTGTGGAAAACTGTTTAGATTAAAGAGTGTTCTGTACTAACCTGTTGAATAAAGACTCATCACACCTAGAAGAATGTCAGGTGATCATTACTTCTACTTATCTTCACTCTGTCGTTTAAATATCTGCTTCCTGTCGTTACTGAAGAGCTGAGAACATGATTCTAGAGCAGGGCTGTCATTTTAGTTCGGGGGCACATTCAGATCGTAAAGATCGTAATGAGAGATAAATATAAATATAACGACAACTTCTTTCTTTGTTTTAGTTCAAACTAGTACATTATGAAAAATCTCTGTTAAGGTTCACTTTCATCCTCCTCCTGACTTTCAATTCTGCTCCTCCTTCCCCATCTACTTTTCCTCCTTTTTTCTGTTCCCCCTTCTCCTTCCACTCCTCCTCCTCTTCTTCCTTCCACTCCTCTTCTTCTTCCTTTCTACCTCCTTCCACTCCTCTTCCCCTTCTTCCTCCTTTCTTTCTCCTCCTCCTCTTCCTGTCTTTCTCCTTCCACTCCTCCTCCCATTCTGACTTTCTCCTTCCACTCCTCTTCTTCTTCCTTTCTCCCTCCTCCCCTTCCTCCTCCTTCTACTCCTCTTCTTCCTCCTCTTTCTTTCTCCTTCCACTCCTCTTCTTCCTTTCTCCCTCCTTCCTCTTCTTCCTCTCTTTCCCCTTCCTCCCCTTCTCCTCTTCCTTTGCTAATTATTCCAGTCCTCATATTTGTCACCCCGTTCTAGACAATCTGTTAATATAGTGATACAGATTAACAGCAGTAGAATCAATAATGTCTCAATGTTCATTTTAACCCAAAGAAAAACTTTGATATATTTTTATAACAGCGTTTTTACCTTCATAGCAGTTACTTTAGCAATGATAGCAGTATTGCAACTCTGTAAACATGCTTTCATTATGACTAAAAGTATTCGTAATTTTACTTGAGTAAAAGTGCAGAAATGTTATAATAAAATCTCTTAAGTTACAAGGAATATTCTGAATGTAAATATTTAAGCTTTTAATCTGAAATATGTGTCATTAACTTCACATAAAGTCTGAAAACAGAGCTGCTTAATTATTAATTTGTTTAATTATTTCAATTCTATGACAGCAGCACGAGTATGACACCAGTCAGTTTAGTCTGAGATGCTGCCACTAATAATAATAAATAATAAAAATGTCTCAGCTTGCCACCTCAATCAGAACTGATCAGAAGTAATTTACAAGATCATCCTATAATTTATCATAGTGGAGATGAAACAGCTCCATGTGAACTCTGGTTGGACACATTGGGTGATTCCAGGAGGGACAGAAACACGGAGAAAAGAAATAACGCCCGTGTTAACGTAGCCAGACACATAAAGAGAGCCGCCCCGTACCAAACTGCACTTTGGGAGTCGTAGTTAAAACTTACCGCGAGGTTTATATGTGCACCAGCTCAACTCTCTCCTTTAAGGTTTTAATCAAAGAAGCAGAAGCGGTTCTTAATCTTTCCTGCAGTTTCGTGCCAATTTAAACCACAGACATGCTCCAGCTGTGACTCACGGTACTTTGATCGTAACTATTTAAAAAAAGAAAAAATGAACGGGACTCCGAGAACCAAAATAGCTCCTCAATCTCAGAAACTCTCTGTTGTGTTGCCAGGAAACAAGCAAGAAATGAACAGAGCTAGGCTAGCAGCTAGTGGTTAGCTAAGCTGTAAAGTGTTTCTGGTACCTTCACCGGTCTCAGCCGGGACGTCCTCCGTGGTCACAGGCTCATGGTTCTGTCGTTATCGTAGACGACGTTGCCTTTGATGACGACGTAGCGGACGATCTCCTGATGACCACCCAGCTGGTAAATCAGGTGCTCCCATCTGGAGGAAAAAAACGTGAACCATAAACATGCAGTTTTGACTTTACACTGAGTTTAGTATCAAGTGAAATTCGTAGGCTACCGCGTCTATGTCCCGCAGTGCTTTAAATGAGCCTCAAATCTTGACACATTAATCTGTGGTGTTGATTTACCGTGTGGCGTTCAGGACCAGCAGGTCTCCGTGTTTGTCGACCTCCAGCGACCCGTGGGTGTGCGAGCGGCCGAGGGCGAAGGCGGCGTTGATGGTGGCCGCGACCAGAGCCTCGGGCATGGACATCCTCATGTTGACGCAGGCCAGGTGCATCACTATCGGCTGAGGAAGAGGAAAACACACACGTGAGACAGAGGGACGAGGTTTTAACCCTTCACCTCCTGCTGTTACTCACCATGGAGCAACAGTAGGCGTTTGGGTTGAAGTCGCTGCCGAGGGCGACGATTACACCGGCGTCCAGCATGTCTCTGGCCCGAGGCTGGGGCAACCTAAACACACACACACACATTAGTCGACAACTCACAGCATTAATGAGTGTGTGTGTGTGTGTTTGTGTGTGTGTGTGTGTGTTACAGTACCGGAGAATGTAAGCTGTAGTCGGCAGGAGGACGGCAGCAGTTTTTGCTTTCGCCATGGCAGCGATGCCTTCGTCTGTGACCTCCTCCAGGTGACTGATGGCTAAGGCTCCAAGCTCTGCACCCAACTGACACACACACAGGTTAATGAGGTTATTAGTCTACAGGAAACTAGATTGTTAACTGCAGTTTTTCCCAATAAAAGAAGGTACAATTTCTAATTTGTCCACTAGGGGTCGCACTGTTTAAGTAAGAGAGCAGGCACAGGATGTGTTGAAGACTGTAGCCTCAGTTTGTGACTCAATAAACGTCCAGGAGTGTGTGTGATACCTGAGCGGAGTTCATGGGATGCAGCTCGTCTCCGTGGAAGTTGATGTTGAGCCCCATGTCTTTTCCGGCCTGCAGGATGGAGCGGGTCGAGCCAAGGTCAAACACTCCCTGCTCACAAAACACGTCGATGTTGTCCACTCTGAGCGTCCCAGCAGAGATCAGCTCTTTCAGCCGAGGCAGCTGAACCTGCAGGACGTCCTCTGTGGCTTCTGCTACCGTCTTCCCTCTGGGGAAAATAAAAAAAAAGGTTAGAAGAAGAGAGAGGTGGAGTAAAGATATTTCGGGGTGTGATGCTAACGTCGCCAACGCTTACTTGGGCACTGCGTGAGCTCCGCAGTAGGTTGAGGAGATGTTGATGGGAAGCGAGCGCCTGGCCTCCTCGATCACCTCCAACATCTTGAGCTCAGTCTGCAGCTCCAGGCCGTATCCGCTCTTACACTCCACCAGGGTGGTGCCGGCTCGCTGCATCCGGACCAAGCGGCCCCTGAGGGAGGCCAGAAGGTCGGAGGCGGCGGCGGCTCGAGTGTGCTCCACCGTGAAGTGGATCCCTCCACCGGCCCGGTGCACGTCCATGTAGGTGGCGCCTGCAAGCTGCAGATTATCAAAACGTTAAGGTTTGTAAGAAGTTTGTTCAAAATATATTCTGATTAATAATAATTTACCTTCATAGCAAACTCGTGGACTCTGTCTCCGGCCCAGACTGGATGAGTGTGAGCATCTACCAACCCTGAAACAAGAAGAAGATCCCTTTCCAAATCATGTCAGTGAAAAAGTCCTGAAGTCAAACTATTAAGTGACATTATCAGCTGCAAAAACATAAATGTCCACTGAGACTAGCAGTCTGTGTGATATATAACTTGGGTTTAGGGACCTCCCAGGGGTCCCACAATAAAATCAGAGCAAAAACGTGTCAAGTTTTCCACATCATGCTGCTCACACGTGCCTTAAATTGCTCCCCGGGGGCAAATAAAGTTTTCTGAATCTGAACCCTGATGTAATAAACGGGAAATAAAAGAAGAAAGAAGACAGATAATACACACGTTGTTTTCTAGAGAGTCTTGTTTTTTAATCATTTCGAAAATGTTTGTAAAGTAACTTATAACTACACCGATCAGCCATAAGATTATGACCACTTACAGGTGGTTATCCTGTCAGAGGGTGGGATATATTAGGCAGAAAATGAAGGGAAGGGTTTGAGAGACTCTATCAAGGGCCATTTGTCTAAGAAAACTGAGGCTACTCTACCAGAAGGGCCAGAGTCGACTCTACTTTTTGAGGAGACTGAGGTCCTTCAACATCTGCCGGACAATGTTGAGGACGTTCTATGAGTCTGTGGTGGCCGGTGCTCTCCTGTACGCCGTGGCAGACGCTAATAGACTCAACGAACTGATCCGCAAGGCCAGTGACGTTGTTGTAGAGGTGGAGATGAACTCTTTTAAAGACAGTGTCAGAGATCCTGGACAACTCGTCTCACCCACTCCACAACACACTGGCCAGTCTGAGGAGAACCTTTAGTAACAGACTCATTTTACCCAAATGCCCCACAGAACGCCACGGGAGGTAATTCCTGCCTGTGGCCATCAAACTTTATAACTCCTCCCGCTGAGTGTTGCTCACTCTTAACACTCTCAACACTTCAGACGCTGTTAATTTATTTGCAACCTTTTACCTCTGTATATTGTTTCTTTTACTTTAAATGCATCTTGCTTTATTTTTTCATATATTTTTGTATTACTTTTATTCTACTGTATTTCCTCTGTCAACAAGCAAGTGTCACTTTATGGGAGCAACAGCAACAAAACAAATTCCTTGAAGGATTAATAAAGTGATCTGATTCTGATCTCCAAAACTACAGCTCTTGTTGGGTGTTCCTGTACCAATTAAAAACTGTCAGAGGAAGGAGAAGAGAGGATCAGGAGCAGCCGAGGCTCATCGACGAACGTTGGGAGCGAATTCTAGCCCTGATGGAAATATGTCAGAACGTCACAGTGCGTCACAGGAGTTTGAGGTGTTGCGTTCAATTTCCCCTGACCTCAGTCCAATCGAGCGTCATCTCTGAGACGCGGTGGACACACACAAAAAAAAAGAAGTCTGATCCATTTAGGGCGCCACCTAGCAATTTGTAGGACTTAAAGGATTTGCTGTGCTCCTGGAACGTTTTGGCAGAACAAAGGCCGACGGCACTAAAAGTTTTTACGACTAATCCAGTCGTAGTCGTGTGTTAAATAAATAAAACACTCCCGATTCCATTCTTTCTCTTTCTCCAACTATCTGAAGAGTTGTATTCACCTGCTAAAACAAACATATTTAGATCGTACGTGATCAGGATCAATCTGCATTAAAAGCATCAGGTAATTATCCCAAAAAGGTTTAAAGTATTCCTAGCTCAAGAGCTGAGACTGAATATCTGCACAGTCAACATCTTGGCGCCAGATACCACAGCACACCCTCCTCAGAGGACCAGTGCAGTATAAGTCAAGAGGTCATAACGTCACGGCACCTTTACATACATTATCTCTGCGTCAACACAAACCACGGCTGCTACTCACCAGGCAGGACGCACATCCCTGTAGCATCAATCACTTTGTCAAAGGAAGCCTCCGAATACTGGGCCCTGATGGTTTCCGCCGGCCCCACGGCTTTAATCAGCCCATCACTGGATGGAGAAACGACTGTCATCGTCAGTGTTCACTTTAAAGCAACGCTTGGAGCTGGACCGACAGCTGAGAAAGTCGAGCCAGCTCTTAAAATAAGCAGTGCACAAAAAGATAAACGTGGCATTTCCTCCTTTTTATCCACAAGCGATAAGAAATTATAAATAGTATTTAACTATTGTTTTTTTTGTGTGTGTAATGAGCCACTGCGGCCACCAGGGGTCGCCACTGGGCAACATTTTCACACAAGCTCTCATTGCTGCAGAATTAATCTTTACACATGTCTGCAGATTTAATAGCAGCTATAAGACTGACAACTTACACAATTTGAGCCACATTTACTCGCATAGCGTTTATCAAAATGCACAACAAATAACAGCTTTCATTAGCTCATCTGGATATATTTAAATCTACTAAACTCCCTTCCATTTCTTACCCGTGTCAACACTTATATTCTTTTCTTTAAATTTAAACTTACCGCCCTATTACAATGCTGCCATTTTCAATCACACAAAGATTTTGCATCCCATGCTTGATCAGGTACTTCTCTCCGTTGTTGCAGATCAGAACCACCTGTTTGGCATTTTTCACCAGGAGCCTGTAATTTCTGGACATGTCGACTCATCGAGAGGAAAAGACTTGAGCAGCAACCGAGGGTTCAGGTTAGTTAGGAAAGCAGGCAAATATTTGTCCAGTAGAGGTTAAAGTGCAGAGAGAAAGAGAGAGGGAGGGGGCGGACCTTTAAAGGAATTCACACAAAAAACATTTTAAGAAAGGGTACAATAATCATTTTATTGTGTGTTTCTCAACTTAATATTGGTTTCACGTACAGTAAAAAAAAAAAAAAAAAAAGAATCATTTCAAAGCTCCCTGAAAAAAAACAAAAACAAAGAAAAGGTTTGTTTCACATGGTGAAAACACAAACATACGTTAAATCAACTACAAGGTACAATCACACTGAGACAGAACACGGGCCGAGTCGCCTCCACCAGCATCACTCTCTCATTTCTCCATCTTCTTCCTCCTCTTCTACGCCTCTGATGTACAACACATTATTGCACCTGAGGGAACGAGACATAACATTGTGTTTTAACTGGGGGGGAGAAAAATATGACGTTAATAATCAACACAGTTTCGTTAAAGTGGTTATGAATCTCAAGACGGAGGCAATAAAAACAGCTTTCTCTGAATTGTTAATCCCAAAACTCTTCAGATTCCTGTTATCTCATGCGTCTTGGCAACATTCCTTAGAAAACATTTTATGCAACCTCACTGAAAGGAAAATTAAGAAAGTTTCTACTGAACTGGTTACGGATAAAGATGAAAAGCTGTTTAAACTGTACATACCTGACAAGCACTTCACCTAGATGGCCTGCCAACGCTCCATCCACAAACTCTTCTGTGTTTGCCAGCTGTCAGGGAGTCGTGTAAAAGGGTCAAAGTGTCAGAACAGTAATGAGTCGTTTTTTTCTTCCTTTCTTGTTAGATTTGTTATGGAAGTGTTTTAAAACAAAGGTGATGCAGATGTGGATGCATCATTAAATCCTGTTCAGCAAAAGCGAGGTCTCGGGAAACATGGGTCCTTGTTTCCAGTGCGTTGCGTGGCACAGCACAGCATGGGATTAAAGTTTTAAAAGGATGTTATAAAGCTTAGTTTTGGGTTGTTATTTTAGCTGTATGTTCACTGTGTGAAGCTGTTAGTTTCTAGGTCTAATCTACTAAACCTCTACAGATACACAGACTACTGTACATCCTTCAAAACTAAATCTGAACATTATATCCTTCATAAAGTGTGGATTTATTTTATTTTTTTGTACCTGACAAACCTCCAACTGAGCTTAACATCATAATTAATGATGGAGAAAAATATTTTAACACTTGTGCCAGAGCTATAGACAAATGGGATCTACAAATACAGGTAAGTTTATGGGCTCTGAGTGAAAGTAATGCATTAAAACAGCCTTTTTGTACCCTTGAACAAATTAACAACTAAACGTGTACAGTTTGCTTTCTATGGGCAAATATGCACACGAGCATCAAGACAAACAGCTAAACTGCCCAAACAATAACAGGTAAAAACATTACACAAATGCAAAACTACGTAAAACTCAACCTGCACAGTTTATAGCTTCTATATCTGACTCACATGGTTGATGCAATGCGACTTTTAAAATATATTTCCCACCTGCATGTTCATGTATCCGTCCACAGACACCAGGTAGCCTTTATACTCCATACCCCACTTCAGTTTCACCATCACTGGTTTGCCTGTCAGGCCGTTCAGGAAAGGCTTCGGGTTCAGAGGTAAACTCTGGAGAACAAAATATGACACAGATGAGTACACCAACTTCACTACATTTGCCAAAATAACACATGGTATTAATATTTATAGATGACTAATATTCAAAGTAACTGTGCATTTTCTAATATACGAGTTCTAACAGTTAATTCGGACTTTTAATAATTAGTACTTATGGTATAAAACGTTTGCAACTTTGCAGAAACCTGCCTGCACCATCCTGGATGCTTTGCAAGGAATCATGCATCCGTTTAAACGTTATTTTACAAAAGGAAGTGAGTCCAGCTTTCCAGAAAACAATGCAATTATGCTGCAAAAAGCCAATATACGCAAAACTGCACGGTTACAGGAGATAGCTACAGTTTTACGTAAAGGAATCATTGCGAAATAGAGCAATTATTGGTCGAAAAGGACGTGCCAGCTAAATTAGACGATTTTAGAATGGAGTCTGGTGAGGCTTAATCTCCACAGATTCAGACCGGGCTAAAAACAAAACAAAACAAAACCAAAAAAAACACGTTTCACTTCAAGCAAAACAGTGCATCAAAGTTTAGTTTTCCATTCATTTAAGTTGTCGTATATTATCGTGCCTGTTTGGATAAAGAGCTTTATTCATTCGGTCGAAGTTATGAATGAGAAGCTAATGCTAGCGCTACCCAGCTAACATGCTAGCTAGTACCAGCGCGCGGTGCTAATAAAAACAAGACAAAACGAAGTACAGTGGAAGTTAAAAGCAAATATTTTAGAGTTTTACTCACCATTTTTGTTCAAAATTAAATATTCTTTAGTGAAGAAACTAAACGTTTATAATAGCGCTTCGTCACAACAACGTTAGCGCTTCACTAAACCAGAAGCACACGCTTTACCGCCGAACAGGAAGTAAAAACCCTTTGACCTCCGAGGAAGTCCTCACGTTTTTACGTGCTGCCACCTAGCGGCACACTGCAACACCGCCCTCCAGAGAAACTGCAACTGCTTCACTATCCACATGATTTTACTGATTCTAAGAAAGACAACTGATATTTTATGAATCATAAAATAATCTTATGTCTTTAATAATTAGAATTACCTGTAATAAAGAATATTTTAATGCTTTAATCATTGATTTTTAGTCAAGAGATGCAGAAATTTAATTTAAGGCACATTTGCAGCATTGCAGCACAGTTTAAAGATAGTAGCACAGAAAAAAGAAGTAATAAAACATAAAATAAATACAAAAAAAATAAAGAGAAATCATATTATTTGAGTTTCAGTAATTTTTCAAAATTCCATTTAGTTCATTTAACACCCAAGGAGAGTCATAATTCTATGTTCTTCTCAAGTATATCCCCAGCATCACTGTCACTTGAGCAGCACTATACTGTATGTTTAGTACCTGCTCTACTTATATCACTTTGGCATTAAACTTGCTGATGATTTATTCACAAATCAAAAACTGTGACCTGTTTAGAAGCAAAAAAAAAGAAAAAGTGAAATGAGTGTCATATCTGGGTCGTCCTAACTCTCTGTCTGGGCAGCTATTTCTCTCCGGGCGCAAACAGTCTGAAGAGTTCACATTTTTCTGCGCTGAAGCGTCCAACTGTTACTGAAGCATGTGACAAGTTCAAACCTGATACGGTGAATATAAAACTAACATCTGACTTCCTACAGTAGAGGGGCGCGCTCTGGTAGAAAAATTCCTCAGAAATTGCACCAAAGCTTTCGTTGCATGTCTGAAATACTCGTGTCCTTACATCATTTAGCTTATTTTTTTTCTTCCCGCTCGTTCTGAGTTGCCCTCTGTGTAATTAACCGGCCTTGTCAGTCAGCCACGGTGTCAGTTGTGGCATGAAGATGATGTGTGTGTGTTAAGAGCAAGGCCGGGGCCAGAGGGATGGCCAGGGGTCTCTGTGTGCCTCCGGAGTCAGAGGGTAATTGGCTTGTACTATAACCACTGTGTCAACATGAGTTTATGGATTGGAATTACCAGAAAGAGAGTAGAAATTACTAGAATTGAAAGTAAAAATTAACTCGAAGGGCTGCAAAATGGCCAGAGCATCAATAAAATTACTTTAAAGAGCAGAAACAACCAAAGTGAGATGTGAAATGACTACGACAAGACCTAAAATTACCAGAAAGAGACAGAAAAAAGACAAAAAAAAAAACCCAAAACAAAGTCGAACATTATGACAGAGAGGAGAAAATGATCTAAAACCACCACAAAGAAATAAAAAATGACCAAGATGACCATCAACAAATACAGAAAGTTTCAAAAAGTTGTAAAACAATGACCAAAAAAAAGAGACAGAAAAGCAAATGCAAAGAGAGACAGAGAGAGAAAATAACCAAGAGAAAACGGCGACTTAATAAGGAGATGCTAAACTACCATAAAGAGAGGACAAATGAGCAGAAACAACGTGCAAAATGACTAAAAAACGACACAAAACGACGATGAAGTGCTGCAAAATAACAAAAATTGATGCAAGATTGTCAGAAAGACACTCAAATCTTGACAAATAAAGTAAAAATAAACTCAAAGAGACTAAAAATTAAAAATAAATGTAGATCAGTGACCACAAATTGACATAAACATTCCCAAAATGACAACAAAGACTGAAACTGAGCCACAAAACGAGACAAAACTACTTCTATAAAGAGGATGTGAATGTCTTGCTCCAGTGTATCGTGAGATATGTGGCTTTTTATTGATATATGACTTCACATTAAACGATTTAAAGCTGTTTTATTTGGCCGTGATCTCTTTCTAAATCATTTATTGACTCCTACAAACCGTAAACCTTTGTGCCGCAGCCGGTCTGATCTTTCCAGTCTGATGCAGGTCAAACGGGCCTTTGAAGTCGGCAGCGGAGAGAGAGACGAGGGCCGCCTGGTTGTTACGAAGACGAGAGTTCACGTTGAGCGGGCCTGCAGGAAGAGCACAGCACGGGGGCCCCCGCAGACCGAACCAGCTGAGTGTAAAAAGCCCAAATAACATTTTAGAGGCGTGATTGTGACGCTGGTCCAAACAATACCTGGAGACTCGCGTCTGTACGCCGTATGAAGCTGCAGCCTGCAGGTGGTTGGAATAGCTTAGCTTTACTTAAAGAGGGGTTCTCCTTCACAGAGAGAGTACAGGTGAGATAGTTTAACTTTGCCCACTGCTGATTGGACACGGGTCAGAGGCACAGAAAGCAGGTCATGGTCCGATTACACAGCAGACGGAGGAGCCAAAGCCATGCTGTGTTCACTGGAGCTTCACCCAAACGGGCCGGAGCAGGAAAGAACACTTCACCAACATCAGCTTTCTACCTGCTATTTTCCACACTTCCTAAACACATGGGGGCGCTCTGCAGCCCGCGCACCCTTAATGATGCAGCTCATGCAGAGGCTGGAAAGCTCTTCACCTCCAGGAGCTACACTGTGGTGTTAAATCTGATTTTAAAGCTGCTCCTGAGTTCATTTCTTCAACGTAAGAATGGCTTCATCCTGTCCCCCTCTTTGGTTTTATGGGCTATTAGGCAGCCGTCGTTGAGAACAGACGCTCATGCGGAAAGCAGAACTGGAATTGAAGAGCTTGCAGTTTATTGGCTTGCATATTTCACTGGGTTTGTATGGAGACCAACAATGTTGTCAACAAGGGCCGCAGTCGGGATTCGTCCGAGGAGCCGGTCTGTGTCTTTGTGCTTGTGCATCCGAAGCAGATTAAACGGAAATGTGGATACGAGGACTTTATTTAGATTAACATATCTCCACTTTTCACTTTCTCTAAGGCAGGTGTGAAGAATCTGGAACGTGAAACAGGAAGAGCTGCTGTTAGCTGGGAGGCTAGGAAGCTAAGAAGAGCTTCACGCCCTCGTCACGCAGAGCAGGGCGGTCTGTCTGCAGTTTATTCATTCTACATCACCTTTGTCTTTGTTTTTATTTGGTCCAACTAGTGCCAACAATCCCCAGACACTCACAGACACCGGCCAAGGGTCAGCTGTCGGCTTGGTGAGTCACCTGTCTTCTGTTCAAAGTACTCGAGAGCTACACAGCTCGTAGTAGTAAGTGTTTATTTATTTTTCTATTTATACGTCTTGCAACTCAGCGTCACAAAGAATGTGTTTGTTTCCACTGGTGTACCTAATGAAGTGGCCGGTGTGCGTATACTTGAAATAATTTGAGCTGCAGTGAAAAATCAGGATCAGTAGAAAGGAAGTGATGAAGTTTTGGAGAGAAACCGGAGTTGGACCCTTTTAGCTGCGCAGGGCGGCCTCTCTAGGGGTCTGGGACCCTTATGTTGAGACCCCACAAGCGGAGCTCAGACTGGAATGTTCCTTTAAGTCGGAGGAGAGGCGGAGCCGCGACGCAGCGCTGTCACTACACCACCACCACCAAAAGCACCAGCACCAGCAGCAGCAGCAGCAGCTCTCCGTCCGTCCTCCCTGCGCTCCTTTAGAAATAGATGCGCACACAGCGGACTCTCTCTCTGCGGGGAAACCAGACCAGACGAGCTGATCCAGTCCGCTTCTCCTGCTCCTCTCCCAGCGGGACATCGCAGCACACCGTCCAGGATCATGTTGTTTCTTCACACGAGTTATTGTCGCCTTACTGGGTCGCAGCTGAGTGAAAGAGAAAGTCCACACTGGATCTGAACCCTATACGCACTTGTCTTGATTTTTGTTTTTTTGTTTTTTTTTTTAACCCAAGGTGGATTAAATCTTTAAAGCAAACTTTTTATTATTATTTTTTTTGGGATTATTCCTGCAGCAGAGGAGATATGCTGCTTTTATTTGTGATCAGTCTGGCCGCGCTGTCACACGCAGGTTAGTGTGATTGTTATTATCACCGGCGCAGCAGCGTCTCAGGGACAAGTGCAGAAGCAATGCAGAACTCCCTTTAGAGTTCAGCCAATTTAAGCCTCAGTCTGGAGGAGCGTCTGCTTATGACGTTTCTGCCACAAGAAGCCACAAATATTATTTTATTTATGTATCATTAGACGACACTTTTAAGCAGAAGAAGAGAATAATAGAGGATGTGTCTCACTGATTTTGATTAAAAAGTAATTTGTATTTTGATTTACATCTACATCCCTGATCTCCTGCTCTCAAATTTAACATTTGTTAGTGTCCCATTCTGTTCCAGGACCTCCCCGCCTTCAGACACTTACATAATTCATCATGAACTCCAGGCTAACAAAAGATTCCTCAATAACTCATCCACTAAGATTTTATATGAGCCTTCCTCGTGGAAAAAAAAAAGAAAGAGGCACAGAGAGAAGGAAAGAGCTCCAGGTTTGAGACAGTAAATCCACTTTGGAAGATGACAGTGCAGCCTTCAGGGTGGGGGGTGGGTGGAGGGGGGTTGGGGGGGGGGGGGGTTCGCAAAGCGTCTGGAAGGCGTCTGAACGCTGCTCATCCTCCCCGAGCTGCCAAACTTTATCTGTGTCAGAGTCCACGCTGGCTGCAGTCTGAGGCAGGCAGGTGCACAATGCCTCTATTATCCCTTTTTGCATAACACTTCCGATGGAGGTAAATCACTTGACTTGTGTATACACACACACACACACACACACACACACAGAGTGAGTCACCTTACACTCAGCTCGCCCACTCACTCTCACGCTCAGATTCAGATGCATCTCTTTCAGAATCTCTTTCAGGTTAAGTTATAAGTTTTCTGACAACTTTAATTGTTTTATACGTTGCAGATTTTAGGTGTTCTCCCGTTTTAACATAGTTCCAATGAAACAGCTGAGCTTAAAAACCCAAAAGGCGTGTTGTTGCCGAATTTACTCGTCTGATCTGACCCTTTAAAGTTGTGCCGTAACCTTGTGGCCACACCTTTCAATACGGACCTGACGCTCGCTCCTTCTCTTTTTGTTTTCTCTAGAAACTTGAGCCCATATTTGCTGAATAACACGTGCGAACTCTTTCTCTGCGCACATGCAGGTCTGTCGGCGGAGGTGTTCCGCACAGGTGTGGCCCCTCGCTGCGAGAGCCGGGCCTGCAACCCCCGCATGGGCAACCTGGCCCTGGGTCGCCGGGTCCTGACGCAGACCGTCTGCGGCAACAACGGCACCGAGCTCCACTGCTCCTACTCCGACTCCAGCGCCAGCCCGGCCTGCGGCGCCGCCAAGTGCGCCAAATGCAACGCCGGCCTGCCCCTCCTGTCCCACCTGGCCGGCGCCATGTCCGACTCCTCCTTCCGCCACCCGAACACCTGGTGGCAGTCGGCGGAGGGCGTGGAGTCTGAGACGGTGCAGCTGGACCTGGAGACGGAGTTCTACTTCACGCATCTCATCATGGTGTTTCGCTCTCCGAGGCCCGCCGCTATGACCCTGGAGCGCTCGCAGGACTTTGGGCGAACGTGGAAGATGCTGCAGTACTACGCCAGCAACTGCAGCACCGCCTTCGGGATGGAGGAGGGGAAGGAGAGCGTGGGCCGCGACGAAGCCATCTGCACCTCCAAGTACTCGAGCTCTTACCCCTGCAACCGTGGAGAGGTGAGGTGAATCTCTCTGTCCTCTCTGTTTAGAAGTCTTTTAGTTGTTGTAGGTGGAGTCCACCTTTGGCACACTGGTATCATGTTGCATCCACACACAAGAGATTCACAGGAAAGGATTTGAGCTCGTACTGGACATTGTGTACAAGACAAACGCTGGTATGCGGCAACACCTCAAAGGGAATCCTCATCTTTTGTATTCTTTATTAAAAATGTTCCTGACAGAGGAGCAACTGAAGGTTCAAACATCTCCAATGTTGCCCTGGAGCTAGAGACGGTATCAGAGAGATGATTGGATGCAGCAGTTGGCCCAAGCTGGACTCAGATCAGGGATGTTTTGGTTGATGGTTGAAGTCTTAATTTGCTCGTTGCCCTTGTCTTTGTAGCTCATGGACGATTTAGAGTGAAACAAGTGGAAGATAAAAATATTGCTAGAGCGTGGACAGAGCTTATCCTACTTGAAAAGAAGCCACCGCCACCTGGTTTCACTTAAAGCTGGAAGCTTTGGCTATCGTCGGTACACGTCTCTGGTCTCTTGCCACTGCTCATCTCTTCCTCTAAATCCTTGGACTTCTCGGATAATTGCTTTAAGGAGGTCATAGCCGGAATAAAACACAACATAAAGTAATACTGAGTGAAAAAATTAAAGTGTAAACCACAGATTCCTTGACTTCTAGACTCTGGCCTTTGCTCTGGAAGCAGATTTTACGATCGGATTTGTGTCAAGGTTAGAGTTCCCCACCTTTTCACCGAGTCTGAATTCGGTTAGATCTCTCAGAAAGCAGGTTGACGCAGGTGGAAAGGAGGGCGGACACACACCTGCAGTGAAACGCCGTAGGGAAGGGGGGAAGGCAGAGTTTCCCGTTCGCCTTTTTCTCCCCCTCTGAACAAAGTGCTAATGATGTCATATTTTATACACGGGAAAACCTTGGTAATAAACCGTTAAGCCGTGGCCGCTCCATCACGGCGAGAACAAAGTCGGCGCGAGTCACGCAACATGTGAGGGTCATACAGCGCGGTTAGTGCAGTGAGCGGACTGAAAGTGTGCTGTGAGTGCATGATTGAGTGTTTAATAGGCGTACTTTGAGTGGAGCACGAGAGGGCTTCCTGAAGTCCATTGATGTTTAATTGAAGCAGGGTGCGTCGGGAGCTGCTCTGCAGATGTTTGTGGTGGAGCATGCCAAGCGTGGCGCTGGTCTGGACTCCCTGCAGGGCTCTCGTACGTTAAGAGTGTTTACACCCTCCACCCTCACTACTGACAGCTGCTACGGTCTTAATCTGAGCGTAAATATGTTTCTCATCTCCACTTCTGTTTATGCACAAAAGTGAGAAAAACTTATCTAATTCCTACGTCTCTCTCTCTCTCTGACTTTGTTTGTGAGCCACCTGTGCCCGGTCCACGACCTTTACCCTCTAACCCCTCAACCCCACGACCCCGAGGTTAAAAGAGGTCAAGCGGCGCTCCCGACGCACCAGCTGCTGCCGCTCAGCTGCTCACACTTGCTCCATGTGTGCTTGTACATCAGCTGTAATGACAGTTAAACAGCCTACGGCCTGTCCAAGGTCACGGCGTCGAGAGCTATTCAGCGCGGTGCGGTCCGCGTGAATCATGTGTAAATACGGCGGAGAAACGTGGCGGCGCACCAGCTTCCCTTCAAGGCCAACTTGAGAATGATTGTATAATCATTTCCGCAGACTTGTTTTCAAGGCTTGTGTTTTTTTTTAATTATTGACTTATTGCGAGATTTATGAGATCACAAGCTCGTGCAGCAATCCATCTTACCGGGCGTCAAGATTGTGGCTTATTCACATTGGTGTGAATCGATCGGCGTGCTTT
Organism: Chelon labrosus; assembly: GCF_963514085.1. Lineage (NCBI taxonomy): Eukaryota > Metazoa > Chordata > Actinopteri > Mugiliformes > Mugilidae > Chelon > Chelon labrosus. The sequence goes on from NC_140356.1 coordinate 17,539,122, forward strand.
GATCGGCAGCTGTTCTTATGTTTTAGATGAAAAAGCTACTGGCTCAATGGTGATATATAAAGCTAAAAACTAGCACTAGCGTATCATAACAAAATATTGGTGAAATGAACGAGTTTCGCGTCAGATAATGCGTTATTTAGAGGCTGCGTCTCGGTGCCCCATTCACTCCCACTATATGGATATACGCTGATCTAATTATTTCCTAAACAAGTGCAAATGACACAAAAGTTATATGGGTGAGTAAACGACCGTATTTTATGCTAGAAATAAGGTCCAGGTTGTAAAAAATGGTAGTTCCCCTTTAACTTGGACTTTGCAGGTTTGTGGCGATGATACTAAATTCATGGTCAGTCGTGGAAGCTGCTTCAAAGACATGAACCATTGCATCGACTAAGAGATGCATGCAGTGTTTGTGATCGCAGGCTTTCTCAGGTTGTGTGTGTTTTTAAGTGTGTATCAAACCATATTGGGTTGCATGTGAGTGTTTGAGCTCCTGTGATCAGATAAGTGGGAGCTGTGATGGATGTGCAGGGGGGGGGGATTGTAGCCGGCAGCGATTACAGGCAGCAGGTCTTCTCAGCTTTCTGCTTCTGTCTTCTTTCTCCCGCGAACATAAAAGCGTGTCATCTCACGCGCTGAAAGCTTTTCGTGTTCACCTGTAATGTGGGGAAAAGGTGGTGGTGGTGGTGGTGGTGGTGTGTGAGAGAGAGAGAGAGTATTCAGAGCTCCTTGTCTTATTTATGAGGTCAGCCGGGCCTGAAGAATGTGAGTGTTTGTTGTAGAGACTGACCTCCTTAGGGAAAAGAGAAAGGCAGACGAGCCTCACACACACACACACACATGCTCTTTCTCATTTCTGTGGCTCTTCAAACACACTTTGAACACACACTCGTCCGTGGCCTTTTCATATAAACACATACAGTCGGCTCACCGTCTGTCTGTCTGCTTGGAAGGAAGTGCCTCTGCTCTGATGGATGTTGGTACCGCCGGCTAGACACCCATCCCCCCCTCCTCTCCGTTTCCCACTCCCGTCTTTCTCCTTCCATCAATGCCCATTGTGCCTGTTTACCAGATTACAGTCCACACTGCTTTGATGGAATTAGGCCCGTTAAAGCCGGGGCTTACTTTATTTTTCAGCCTGGAAACAGGAAGGAGGATATTTAGTAGCCCACAGTGAACCCTACCGCCTTACAGTCCCTCGAGTTTGTTGCATAGCTTAATGGCAGGTGTAAAAGTGTTTCACCTGCAGCGAGCGTTTAAGCTAGTTAGCTAGTATCCTCCCAATGATTCTCAGACCTTGAGTGCACACTAAACGACAATTTTCTCCAACATTCAGAGTTTCTACAAACTTCTTATGAAATATAAACTTCTTCTCGCCAGATTTTCCATGAATCCGTGAATGTTTTCTGCCGGTAAAGACACTGTAACTTACAGTTTAGACTCTCATCTGTACAGCACACGTAGTAACATAAACAAGGGTGTCATCTGCATATTTGCGAATGCCAATATTCTCTCAGTAATGATGAGACGTTCCAGCTGCGCATCTTTTTCCAAATGTTATGTTTTCTGCAGCTAAAAGAACAAAACTTTCCACCAAAGCTACTGGAAATACAGTCAACCTGCCTCAAACACAAACCCTGAAAGCCTTGGAGGACATCCCTGGATAAAGATAAACACAGGTGTCATCTGCATATTCGCTAACGTTATTATTTTATCTGCATATTTGAAGAAGAACATTAAGGCATGAAGGCGTCTTGTAGAGTTTTGTCAGTGTATGTTTGCGTGCATGCCAGCGTGGGTGCGTGTCTACGCTGGTGTTGCTGTGGTGTCGCCGGGGCTGTCGCCAGGCCTTTGTCCGGACCTGAGTTATGTGGAGCTGCATCTCCATCCCCGTCTTTGTCTCGCCCCGCTCTCCGCGCCCTCCCGCGGACCGGCGCCCCCCTCGTCCTATTTGTCGTGTTTCTTCTTAATTGCGAATCACAATGCCGCGACCCCGTGACCTTTTCCAACAACGGGGGGAAATTAATAGCGCTCCTCCCATCGCGCTCCCGGCCACTCATCCGGCCAATCGGGCATCGGCGTGGGGGGGCTTTTCTTGCATCAAAACCGGCGTTCCTTCGCTCCAAAGAAAACACACACACACACGGTTACTACAATGATATCAGTGACAACAACAACACACATTCTGGCGAAGAGACACACACTGCGGACACACACATCTCTTTCACGAGAGCGAGAGCTGGGGCAGACACCAACTTTTTCACCCCGGCAACAGCAGCGGTGCTGGTTGCTAGTGGCAGCCGTTGCCACGGCGACGGCAGCCCATAAAGGGATCTTCGGGTTTGAAGGATGTCCAGGGACCAGACAGGGTAAAGAGAGGGAGAGAAGAGAGGGGTCGGGGGTTGGAGGGGAGGGGAGGGGGGGGATGCACTTTGTCATGTGTCATTTAAGGACACCCAGCACCCTCGTGGTCACGTGAGGACGTGTCCAATCAACAATGGCAGGGTGTAAGGTCGTAGCGAAAGTGCATAAACGATACCATAACACCCACCCCCCCATTAAAATGACAGATGTAGTGACATGAGCAGCAACAATGAGCCCGATTGTGCCGCGGAATAAACTCGTCTAATCCCTCTAAATCAGGAGGCTGCCAGAGAAAGAGCAGCACATTTCTTCTTATTCGCTTACAGGCCTAATTATTGTTTTCCACAATTTAAGACGCTGTGGTAAAGAAACACAATTCCAAAGACGAGGGAAGACCTAAAGTAAATAGCAGCTTCCGAGGGGGGAGCAAAGATTGGATGGTGCATGGCCAAGAAACCTCGACGACAAACACTGAAAAAACTGAGGTTGAATTGAGTTTTTCCTTCTTATCCACTTTACTTTTATTTATTTTTTACTTAAACACATACAGGATAGAGATTGAGTCCGGAAGGAAGTGTGTTTATGTAAAGAGAGACAGAGAAAAGTAAGTAAATGCATGTAAGAGGGAGGTAATTTGGTATACATGCACACATATACGCAGAGAAACAGATTGGTGCAACAGGGTCAGGTCAGGGAGACGGTGTTTAACATGTCTCTTTCTCTGACTGCCAGGTGATCTACCGAACCCTCCCAAAGTGGGAGTCCCTGGATCCATTTGGGATGGAGGGCCAGCAGCAGCTGAGGGTCACCAACATCCGAATCCGGCTGCTGAAGCGGCAGGCGTGCCCTTGCCAGGCCAAAGACGTCGGCGCCACTGCCGCCGCCACGCACGAGCCTCTTCCCACTCAACATTTCGCCATCTACGACCTGATAGTGAAGGGAAGCTGCTTCTGCAACGGCCACGCTGAGCAGTGTGTTCCTGCCCCGGGGTACCAGCCCATTAGAGACCGGACCAACCACGTGGTAAGAGGAGGGAGTGGGGAAAAGTTTATCCTGGATGTGATTCTGTTGTCGTCACGTGTGCTTGTGTTGTTAAAGCTCTTGTTAGCGTTTAATTCCAGTACAGACAAACTTGTGTAAGCCGTCTTCTTGTTTTGACATCTCTTTTCATTCTCCAGCCACTTGTTTTGATGATTATCATGGAGTTATCACACCTCGGGGGCAGGTTTTGCAATTTCTTTCGTAGGAAATCAAGATTTTAAGGCTTGACGCTTACACACTAAATGGTCTGTGCACTGTGTGTAGGCAGTCCTGTTAATAACAGACTTAAAGAAGAAGGCGGTCACCTTTCTCCTGCTTTCTTCCTCTGCTCCTCCGGCTCTGAGCGTGTCTGGTCAAATAAACAGCTGCTTTTCTTTTAATGCTGATAACAAACCCAGGAGATGGATCTGCCGATTCATCCCACGGTTTAATGGCGGCGTTGATGTGCGTGTCTGTTTGATAAAGGTGTGAAAAGACGATGTTTTTGCTGGAGATCAAGCATAAGTGTTTCAGAGCTGGACTCCCTATCGCTCCCTATCATCTCCACAAACAGAAACTCTGCATGGCTTTTCAGAAGAGCGTCTGTTCTGCTGCAATCAGGGATTGTTGGCAGGAAAGTGAGAGTTTCCTCTACAACGTATAACGAAAGATGTTTGGACAAATAAACAACAGTACAACAGCACAGTAGTAATCCTAACCTAATGGGCCCTTAGCAGAAAGTAGTTTATTCAAGTGTACTATGAGTATTCTTATTTTATGCTAAAACTGAGGCAGTATACTTGAAGTTTACTTTTTATACACTATATTTTATATACTTAAGAATAGTATAGTGAAGTATACTTGGTTTATACTGAAAAGTATAAAGAAAAGTCTAAGACTAAGTACATTAATACTAAGACTTACATTTATACTTTAAGACTAAAGCTTATACTTGTACTTTGGTATATTTTTTACTTCTTTCTGCCACAAAGTACTAATACTTAGTATATCTTCCCTTAGCAAAAAGTAGTATACTTGAAGTTAATTTTATTAAGTATGCTTAAGTATACGTAAGTATAGCAAGTATACTACAGACCATGTACTTGTAGTGTACTAGAAAGTATTCTAATTTAATACTTCTTCGGACTAAATTGGAACATTTTTAACTTTGTAAAAGTACACTTTCAAGTATACTCATCTATATACTACTAGTGTACTGGGTATACTTCTAGTCCACATTTTAGTTTGAAGTGTACTTAAAGTATACTTTTCTAAACTTAAAAATGTTCCAATTTAGTCCGAAGAAGTATTAAATTAGTATACTTTCTAGTTCACTACAAGTACATGGTCTGTATTATACTTGCTATACTTATACTCAAGCATACTTAATAAAATTAACTTAAAGTATACTACTTTTTGTTAAGGATGGAGCTGTAAAAGTCATTTTAAACAAACATGGCTGATACGGATACCTTTTTAAATGGTAATTTTAACATTTAACGTCCTGACAAAAATAAAAATATGCAAAGTAAACCCTTTTTGTACCCAGGCAGGGCACGTATTCCCTAGCATGCTAACATTTACCAGCTAAGCATCTTCATGACCTTGTTTGTATGCTATCAGCTTTTAGCTTAAGCACACAGCCGTTATCGCAGCTTTATTCATTATATTCTTCAGGATTAATTAGCAAATATTAGCATACTAGCGCAGAAAGATGGAAAATCATAACAGGTTAGCGCCGTCGCTGTGATAACAAGTTTGTGATTGTGAGCATATACAAGCTAGTGTTAGCTTTTAGCTCAAAGCACGGTGTGTGTTTACGTACAGCCTCAAGGAGCTGCTAGCATGATTGTAGACATTTCTTCTCCCCATTTGCCTCTAATTAGCAAATGTTAGCGTGCTTAAGTTAAACAGGAGTACGTAAAGTGCTTAACATCAGCACATTATTACTGTCGTTGTGAGCACAGTGTTATCAGTAGCTGATAGCATTTAGCACAAAGCACCACTGTGCACACTCTGTTTGCTGCTAGCATGTGCAAGTGTAGATTGCTGTTCTTTCCTTTCGTGTTTGGCACCAATTAGCACATGTTTAGCATGCTAAAGTTACACTAAGAAAGATGGGAAACCAAAGAACACAAGCACTTTAGCATTTCTTGCTAAGCTAAGTTTAATAATAGCGCCACAGCTATCCAAATGGATATTTAATGCTAAAACCTGGAACTTCTGCCTCACTCAGAATTTAATTAGAAATCCTGGCACAACGCTTAGCATTGTTTCCTCCACTTATCATTGCTGTAATTAGTCAATAAATAATTTGGAAATGATAACAGGACGTCAGCTGATGGAAACAGAAACCACGCTTGGCATTCTACGTGATAAACGAATCAGATGATTTATACAGTATGTGTTTTGGTTGCTGATAGCAGCGTTGTTGTAATGAAGCCACTGACAGACGACTCACTGCACGCACTTCTTTAAACCTTAACTCCGACTGTTTCCATGCCAAGAAATTCCAAGTAGCTCAACTGAGTGTTTTCATGAGGATTTCCTTCTTCTGAGGCTAGAAAATCCTCTGAAACAGTCGTTAAACCAGAGGACTGTAAAACCCTCCTCTGCACGGCAGGATAATAATACATTTTTAATATATGAGGGGAATATTACTCAGAATTTTTATTATATTTTGGCCACAAATGTTAGCCCAACATCAGCCCAGGTCACGGGAGCGGCGTTGCGCTGTGTGCGCCATGCGGGAGCGTTCGGTAAACACACATGGACGTTATATAAGTGGCTGTTCCCGCCTATCAGCAGGTTGTTTTGTGTCTCCGTTTCGACCCAGAGCCGCTTTTTCTGGCAAAACCCAAACAAGCAGAGCAGCACAGGACAGGAGATGAGGGCAGAGATTACCGATCACTCAGGGAAGGGAAGGGAAGGGTGGGTGTGTGTAGCGAGGAGGCATGTTTGGCATTTTTATAAATGTGTATGGACTCTCAAACCTTTTTTTTTTCTGTCTACATACAGTGAGGCATTATGTTCTGTTCTATTCATAGACGTGCTGTTATGTTGTTTGGTCTACTTCTTGTATTAGGTGTGTGTTCTCAGGCATGCAGTGTTTTGTCTGCTCTAAGTGTGTGTGTGTGCGGTTATCAGCGGAGAAAGTGGCTTTGATGGTCATTACTGCTCCGACGCTGTCAGACGAAAGGGCCAGTTTGTTTGTTGTTGTTGTTTTGTGCTCCTGCACCGGCCCACAGGGTTTTTTTTGCGGTTTCAGGGTGATTACACCGTCTGTTAGTTAGCCACAAAGCCAACATACACACACTTAATGACATCCGGAGCCTGCTACTGGAGAGCTAGCGGCAATTAGTCCGGTCAGAAGTGTGCGTTTGTGTTCCTTTCCATTTCCTGATCCATCCCCTTTTCTTTCCGTATTGTTCTGGACGTCCCTTTATTTTCTGTCACTTGTCTATTTGAGTCAAAACTTTTTCTTGTTCTTAAAGAGATATAGTCCTCATCACATATTTCCCTTGTGCTCCTTCACCCACGGGACATCTAGTCAGAGTTCATGGACGTTTGTGGAGAAAAAGATTACGTGCACAGTGTTTTAGATGTTGGGGTCTATGCATATTTCACATCTCGAGAAGTTTTGAGAACAAATTTTTAGCTTCTCTCGCTGAAAAACTTCGATACTGGACTGTCAACTTAGCCCTGCGCTACATTCAGTCCAGAAAATGCATTTTGCAGAGGTTTAATTTCATATTATTAATACTGATAAAACATGAAATTGCAGCAGTGGGGCTCATGGTTGAACCGGATACATGCAGGGGAGACATTGCAGTACGTAGAAACTGTTGTCTCAAGTTTTCTGCAGCTCAGGACGGAACTTTCTAAAATCTCAGAGGCATCGACTTTGACATAAATTCGTGTTTTGGGGAGTTTTGGGAGATTTGGAGTGGTGCAGGGGTAGTAGTGGTTAGCTGTGTTGCTAAATAGGTCGTGGGCTCGAACCTTGATCTGTGCAGTGTGTGCATGTTTCCCCTGTGCTTGCAGCTTCCTCACGCCCACCAAAGACACGCTTGTTAGGGTTAATTGGTGATTCTAGGTGTGGATGTGAGTTTGAATGGTTGTTTGTCTTTCTGTGTCATCCCTGTGAGATCTCTAGAGGATAAACGGTAATAGATAATGAATGAATGACTCATTTGATGTACGGCCTGGTGTGTCTCACCCAGATATCAGTATGAGGTTTAGAAGGTTTAGAAGCTGTAGACACGGCCTACAATTTAGGTTCATTGGGGCCCTGGATTGAACCACCACGCCTGAGGTCCACCGGCCCAAGCTAGTTGAAAAAGACAAGACAAAGATACTTTTGGCATTAGAAAATGATCAGCTAAATAAAAACTTATCTCCAACTCATTTCTCGTTTGGTCACCTCGTTTTACTTCTAACCAAACAAATACCAGAAACATTTGGTCACTTAGAAGCTTTTGGCAACACAATATGACCCTCGCAAAATGTGTTTCTGATTTGAAACAAAACTCGTATGAAAGCAGACGAATTTAAAAGCCAAAAACGATGAACCATCAGCAGCTTCGGTCCGGCCCTTTTTGTCCACAGTTTGACCGAGTTTACATGACTGGGTGTGTGCCGCTCTCAGTGTGTACATGCACTAATTGTCCCGCATCACGGCATGGTAAACATATAAAATGAGCAGAGATACCAGCTGTCTGAGGCCGAGCCAGGGGCTGCTGTCTGGCCTTTTCCTCCTCCTTCTCCATTTCTTTTCACCGTGCCAATCGTTTCGTGCACTCTTCGTTTCGGTGGAATCTTAGATCTCCTTCCTCGTGCGCGCCTCGGCCTCTCATTCGTGCAATCTCGTTTGTGCGTTTGAAATGGTGTGTGATAAAAACCTGCCGTGCGATATTGCAGGGCTGATCAGTTCAGGAAGAGGACGTGCTGATTATAGCTCCTATAGCATGTGGTTGTGTTTAAGTCTGCTCTCTGTGCTGTGTGTGAATCGGGATCCAGTCAGGAGTTAGTGTCACATCACGCACCGTGGGAAACAAACGCAGGAACCGGTGTGTGTGCCGTTGCGCACTTGCAGTCATTTTCTATGTGCTTGTTGATTAGTGTGTGTCTACCTCTGCGATCGTTGTATAATTGTGTCCTACATTGCAGTTGCACGGTGTAACGCAAACAAATAAAGAGCTTCCTCAGATGCCTTGCCCCCCCCCCACCCCCCTTCCCATTCAATCATTATCCAGCATGCATGGCATTCCAGCTCGCAGGAATGACAAGGAGATTGTTATTGTGCTCTCAGCGCTGCATACTTGCACTCTTCTCATACACACATTCCCATAAACACACACACAAGCTTTTCAGAGCAGAGGCCCGTTCTTGTTTCCAGCGATGAAGCCAAACAATCAATTTCCATTCACTAATTTCAGGCGAGGATGTGTGAGAGAAAAGGGAGATGGAGCAAGAGAGAATAAGGAAGTCAGAGGTAAAAGAAATGAAGAAGACAAGGAGGAGGAATTTGAGTATCAAAACGAGAAACAGAGAAGAAGAAAATTAATTAAATCTAGAGGAAGAAGAAGAAGAGAGACCTCCAACATGCCCTCATATGGGAAACTTCCCTCCCCATGACACTGACCTCTTTGTTCCTCCCATCCGTCCATCTCTACCTCCGTCCGTCATGTTGCCTGTTGCTAATGAGCTCTTTCTCTATCTGTCTTTCTCTCTCTCTCCAGGTCCATGGGAAGTGTGTGTGCAGACACAACACTGCAGGTGATCACTGCGAGCGCTGCGCTCCACTCTACAACGACCGGCCATGGCAGCCCGCCGACGGACTCACGGGGGCGCCACACGAATGTCGGAGTGAGTCAAACGAAAAAAAGCGTACACCTTTTTATAACGTAACATATCACCACCTTTACTGGAAGACCCCATTCCTGACCATAGACTGTATATAAATATGGACTATGTGTCGCCACTTCCTGGCATTGGCCAAACTGACGGATACGGGCGGCGCCATCTTGCGAGTTTTGGAGCCAGAGTCTGAGCCACAATATCGATGCCCCGACCACACTTCCGCCAGACTCACTCGCGTTTTCATTTAATCAATACCGCGCTCTGCTCTACCTCCACCAGTTCCAAAGAAATGTAGGACTATAAACTGTACTTATTTTTAATAACCATCCTTGAAAAAAAATTATTTGACGTGTATTTTAGTGTTTTAGTTCGGCCCAAGTCCCATCCGCTAACATGGAGGGGGCGGAGCTTATGACCTATACTGCAGCCAGCCACCAGGGGGAGCTCTACTAGCTTTGGCTACACTTTTCGGGGGAGCAGTTACAGCCATAGACATATATACACATAGACGCCTCATTGAGCGGGTTGGCCCGTTGTTACGATACGTCAACGTCGCCGCCATATTGGAGGAGGCAACTCTGTCCCTATCGGTTTCCTGAATATATACGTTCGAGTGTGAATGTGTAAATGAGAGGCATTAACTTATAGTACTTTGCAGAAGACGCTTAATAAAGTTCACTCCATTGACTCGTATTGGTTCGTGGGACAGAGCTGCCTCCTCCAATATGGCGGCGACGTTGACGTACGGTCCAGCGCTCAATGAGGCGTCTATGTATATATGTCTATGGTTACGGCGTCCATATTTATACAGTCTATGGTTCTGACCTGTTATTAACATGTGACCTAAGTGATCTGATCGCAAGTCGACCAGCTTAAAGTACAGGAGACAATATCTTTATTCCTGATGTGTTGATTTTCCTCTTACAGAGTGTAAGTGTAACGGGCACGCTCACAGCTGCCAGTTTGACTGGACGGCGTGGCGCGAGTCCGGCCAACGCAGTGGGGGCGCGTGCGACTGTCTGCACAACACCGAAGGCCGTCAGTGTGAGAAATGCAAGGCCGGCTTCTACAGGGACCCCCAGCGACCGCAGGCTGCGCCCGACTCCTGCAAACGTAAGAAAATAAAATGATTGCTTTTGCAGGTTCACCACGTTCTTAAATTATCTGTAATATAAAAATTAAGAGGAAAAACTCCGCACAAAACTGAATATAGTGGCTCAAAACTAGGACTACCACTCAGGCTAAATGTCTAGAAGTGTATATTTTATGTGTCGTTGCCTGTTTATATGAGTAAATGTTAGATTCATGGTCATTTTCATATGTGTTTTGGGAAAATGATGCCTTGAAACTCACAACCGCGACATGTAAAACAACAGCGTAAAATGTCAGGAGACGTAATTAATCATTAATCATCGGGAGTGATGACAGACTGTTGCTGGTGTGAATCATAACATTAATCTCATACACACCACACTGGCACAGCGCTCTCATTCATTCGAGGAATGCTGAGGACTGAGATCGCAAGCCAGGACGTGCTGGATAACACTCAATACTGACGGGCACCTGGCTCTCAGTGTGTGTGCGTGCATGTGTATGTGTGTGTGTGCGGCAACAGACGGCCCGCGCTCCATCCAAGGTTTACAGCGTAGGTTAATCATCATATGGCGGCATTCCTGCGCCTTGACTCAAAATCTCGACGCAGAACTCCCGCTCGTCCATCCCCGGCTTGTTTTGCCATTTTTCAGATGTGACTCAGAGCTCGGGAGTAATCATTGTCAGTAATAGTGTGAGGGTCGTCTCATTGTCAGCGTGGTGTGTGGGTGGGTTGAGCGGCGTGCTACCCTCCGGTGATGAGACGAGTCCTAAGTAAACATGAGATAGTCATCCATAAACAGGGAGCGGTGGCTACATTCTCCGCCTGATTATCTGTCAGATTCGGCTCAGTCCTGCAGGTATGCCGGACCCGAGTGTGCGTTTGCGTCAACGTACACAAATCTCACTGAATCCCAAACGAAAATCATCAGACCTTTCAAAAGCACAAAGAGGGGAGGAACACTTACGTTGGCTATCAGCCCACTTTTACTTCTCGGAGATGTTGTAGCTCCGTGAGGCTGTATTTCAAGCATAATACTAATATTAGCATGTCGGCACTCTCTTAACATGTTAGCATGCTGGCGTTTGATAACTAGCACAACCCAAACTAGAGCCGGGGCCTTTGGTTGTAAACATATTGAACAAATACAAGTTTGACCCAATGGTGACACTAGGTTAGAAGTCAGATCATCACCAAAGCTGTTACAGTTCATCCAAAGGTCTTATTTATAAAATATCCTCTAATAGATGTTGAAATGTTTCACACTAAACCTCCAATTTCAACTTTACTGTCTTAGATATCAAAATCACGATCATTTTCTTCTGGTGACCATGATTTTTCATCTTGCGTCACCTTGAGGTCAAATTTTGTTTAGTTTTAGCAGTTAGCATGGATGCTAGCATGCTAATACACTAAACTGAAATGCCGAACCTGGTAAACAATGTGCTGCTTCACTGTAAATCATCGACGTGTTGAGATTTGTTGTCGGAAGCTTGCTAGCTTGCCGACGTTAGCGTTTAGCTGATGACTCTGTTTGATATTAAAACCGGATAGCTGCATTCAAACACTGATATGATTTTTATTTTTAGGCGCCGCTAAATATGAAATGTTTATAATAATTGTTAATTAAAAAAATAGATGTCTGTTTCTAGTTGTGGTTTATAGGAAAATACTGGTTGCAATACCGCAAGTGACCACTGGGGGCAAATTAGCAGCAAGGTGCAGTGGATTTCCTAGAACTCTTTACCCTATATATATATATATATATATATATATATACCGTATATATAGTCATATATATATATATGTTTGCGCCACAGTTTTAATCTCTTACAACAGCACCAGCATAAATCATTACCTGTTTTTTGGAGCTATAGCTGCAGGTTTACTAGCTATAGCTGTCTCGGGCACAGTTTACAAATTGATTAATTGCGTCTGTATGGACTTACGCAACCTCCTCCATTGTTCTCTCCATTGTTTTCCCCCATTGTCTCCTGATATCTCTGATAAGAGTGTAAAAACTGATGCACCACCTTAATATAGCAGGTGCAGTGCTGCAGGGTTTGAATTTCAGAGATTAGTTCGGGGTAATTCACCTGTGGGGTAAGTTTGGAGGCTACTGAGAACCCAAAAGCCCCTTTTGAGACGAAGCTACACGTTGTGAAATCCCACTGCAGCCGCTCGCTGACAATGGAGGAATTTCCCTCTGTCGTGAGGAACATTTTTTTCATACCAGCCTCCGAGGGGCCCGGGAAAGAAAACACTCTTGTGAAGCTTCACGCAAGCTCGTACACACCTAAACGGATCGAGGCGGGAGGGAAAGTTACAGCGTGTGTTCATGAATATGTGTGTGTGTGTATGGGGGGGATTATTGTCTGCAGAGGGTTTTTGTGTGGTTGTTCAGGCAGGTGTCTTGTCATGTCTCAACCCACGCTCATAAAGTTTTCATTGTGAGAGCTCTTGTAGCTGACAGGTTCCTTAGTCCCTGAGTTGTGACCCCTTCAGATGCTCGTAAATTCTCGCGCAGATATGTAAACTCACGCGCTTATGAGACATATAATCACACGTGTTTTGGCTTTTCATGGAGCTGAGGCGGCGCTGTGCCCTCTGTTAACTATTAACATGTGGGGGTTGCTCACTAAACAATAGTTCAGATAAGGCCTTGTGTGCGTGTCCTCGTCTGTGAAGTATATAAATCTTTATGATTTTATTGATATGGCACTGCTGGGTCTTATGATAAGACGTAGCTTATCTTTGTTGTCCCGGGTGATTCGTCTGATTCACTGTCTGGTTTTGATGTTGATCGTTTTTTGGTAGGGAAATGTAAATTTTGAAACATCTTATGGATAAAATCCTAATTAAAATATTTTCCTTCTCCTCATATGTTTGTCTTCTGCATTTAGATGAGAAAACCAAAAGTAAAACATGCGAAAACAGAGCTAATCATTAAAGCTTATACAGCATTTATGACAGTGGATGTTTTTCAAATGTGTTCATTAAAAATCTTGTTATAGCAGTCAGTGTCCTGTACAGTGATATAAAAAGGAAGGAAAGCTGCAAAGTTGTTTTAGAACGACTTAATAAAGCATTGTATAATTATTTTGTTAGTACAGTTGGGGCCTAACGGAGAAATACTAGAAAACCTCACACATTTTTTTTTCAACTTTCCCTTACTGTAGAAGAATAGACCTCAGTCCAGACGTCTTGACCCATGTATTTCTCTTCTTCAACCTTAGTCCTCAAACTTAACGTCTGGCTCCATTTATTCACCATCCTGTACTGCCATCATGTCCTCACAGACCTCCTTGGGTGATGAACGCTTGAGATATTGGTAGCATCACACACAAAAATTAGATTTTAAAAAAATTACTTCCAGTTTTACATTACCTGAAACAGAAATACCACAATTATGCAATTATGATTAAAATTTCACTCTTTGAGCACATTCACTCAAAGAGTTGAAGACAAACTTGTCAATTATCACTCGTATCGTATCGTATCGTGCCGTATCGTATCAAAATGTATTGTATCATATCGTATCATATTAAACTATATCGTGTCATATTAAACCGCATCACATCGCATCGCTTCGTATCGTATCGTATCGTATCGTATCGAACTGTACTGTCCCTGGCCATACCTTATTGTATCATACCATATCAAACTGTCTTGTCTTGTCTTGTCTTGTATCGTATCGTATCGTATCGTATCAAAATGTATTGTATCATATTAAACTATATTGTATCATATTGTATCATATTAAACTGCGTCGCTTTGTATGGTATGGTATGGTATGGTATGGTATCACACTCTACTGTACCGTACCATACCATACCTTATCGTATCATATCATATCAAACTGAACTGTATCGTATCGTATCGTATCGTATCGTATCAGTCTCATCACGTCTCGTGTCGTCTTGTATCATATCGTATCGCATTGTGTCACACTGCACCTTACCGTACTGTGCAGTACCTTACCTTATCGTATCATATTAAACCGTATCGTATCGTATCGTATCGTATCGTATCGTATCGCATCGTATCGTATCGTATCGTAACGTATCGTATTGTATTGTATCGAACTGTACCATATCGTACCATACCTTATCGTATCATATCATATCAAACTGAACTGTATCGTATCGTATCGTATCGTATCGTATCAGTCTCATCTCGTCTCGTGTCGTCTTGTATCATATCGTATCGCATTGTGTCACACTGCACCTTACCGTACTGTGCAGTACCTTACCTTATCGTATCATATTAAACCGTATCGTATCGTATCGCATCGCATCGCATCGCATCGCATCGCATCGCATCGCATCGTATCGTATCGTATCGTAACGTATCGTATCGTATTGTATCGAACTGTACCATATCGTACCATACCTTATTGTATCATATCATATCAAACCGCTATCAAACTGTCTCGTCTCGTCTTGTCTTGTATCATAGGGCACTATCGGATCGTATCGGATCATTTGCTTGATTTCCTTTAAGAAAGACTTACATTTTTTTTGTCTATACTATTGACTATAGATTAGATACTCATGCATTAATTCATTAAATTCAGCCTAATGTTGCAGGTGTTCATCCAACTTTATGAGTAATGTTAAATCATGGACGTCATGGGAAAACAAATGAACAAGGTGACGAGCCACCGAAACTCTGAGTCACACGGGTTTAGTTTAGCAGTAGCTGAACAGTTAATCTGAATAAGTGATAAAGGTGTTCAGAAACACCACCAGAACATCTGCGAAGGTGAAGCATGAACTTTCATTGTTGTTTATCTTGTCAAACCTTACTTCTGCTTTATAAATGGTTTTCCTATAAGAAAACTTGCTGTCAGGTGTACAGTGTGTACACTAAGTAGTCATTTACTGTCAGTAAGTCTTCAAGCATCATTACACAGACGAGAAATAAATGGCTCCAAACAACACCTCCTCTTTGTTTCTCTCTACTCGTCTTTCCTTACCTTTCCTTCACCACGTCGCCCCCACCCCTTACCCCACCTTCCCGTCTGTCCCCCCTAGATAGGGACAGATTTATGGGGGAGGCCCGACACCTCCTACTGCAGGGCTCCAGCTCCCAGCAGACAGTAGTTTTCTCAGACCGCCAGTGGAAACATGGGTGGGTGTTTTGGTGTGTGTGCAAGTATATTGTTTTTGGAGGTTGTTTAAAGAACACCCTATCAGCACACAATTAGAGGGGACACGAGGGAGGGAGTGTTTCTCCGCATGTACACGGGTGCCTATCTTTGTGAGGGCCAGTTTGAGTTTTAGACCTTGAGGGCATGTTTTTGCTATTTGGTTTGAGGTGTTTTCATAGTTAAGTCACAAAGAGAAAGAAAAATGTGTATGTGTGATAAGAAAAAGAGAGCGGTCTTTGTAATACAGGCTCCTGCAACAATACCAGACAGACAATAGAGGAACTGATAAATTATGAAATTGCGGGTGATAAATTAGTCTGCGGTTTGCGAGTTAAACTGTCAGTCTGGAAGACCTTTAGACCCGCGGTTCCTTTGATGTAGTTTTGTTTTTCTTTTATATATATATTTAAAACTTTCTTGCTCAGCACAGGACTTTTCATCAACTGCCACAATGTTCAAATTTTTTGGGCTGATGACGTTTGATTTAGACTTTAATTTTGGTTGCCCCCGAACATCATTTAGCATTAGCATTAGCAAAAAAATTGACATTCTTACGTTAAATTCCCTTTCCGTCACATTTTTTAATGGTTTGCTAGTGCTAGTGCTAATTAGCATAAGCATTTCTAAGAAGCGCTTGTTAGCGAATGGTGCTTAAACCCTAAACTAAAATCAGAATGAACATGTTAAACATTAGTCAGTATTGTCATTATGAGTATGGTGTCATGCAAATATTAGCACTTAGCATTTAGCTTATATGCCTATTGAACCTCACAGAGTTGCTAGCTTTGCTAAAGGCTCTTAAACTTTAATGATCAACACTCCAACACTAGGATTTATTTTCCAACACAGAGGTCCATGTCTAAAATGTGGACAGAAGCAGTATGCTAGCAGTTATATGAAGCTGTACAAGTGCTTTTAGCTAAAAGCTAATGTTAGCCTGCTACAATTCCCAAAAATAGTTTTGACAAATTTTCATTGCCCTTCTGATCCTTTGTTTTCTGAAAGAGAATACCGTGATTTGCAACCAAATTGGTTCATTTTATCTACCTGAGAATACGTGTTTGTGATTTTTTTTGTTGTCTTGTCTTGGTGCGACACTAATGTCTTCCCCTTTTGTTTCTCCCAGCATGCAACTGCCACCCCTTGGGCTCCATGCCGTTCCACTTGGCTGACGGCTCGCTCTGCGACCCCTCCAACGGAAACTGCATCTGTAAACCTGGCGTCGGTGGAGCCCACTGTGACAGGTGCATGGTGGGATACTGGGGCTTCCACGAATACGGCTGCCGTCCATGCGACTGCGCTGGAGACTGCGACCCGTTCACTGGAGACTGCATGTTTGGGTGAGTCGGATAACTGCCCCGTTCAGCAAAATGTCATGGCGATCCCAGCCAGCAGTTAGTGAGATACTGTGCTCTGGAGCTGCATTTTGGACAAACCAAACTTGAAGATCTGAGCTATTTAACATTTGTGTGTGTAACTATGTTCTGATTATGTTGTGCTGCAGCCCTGATCTGGACCTTTACAACTTGGAAGGAAACTCCAGTGAGCCTGTCAGGATCTTCAGAGTAGACGAACTCTTCTCTGCTCTCCACTACTCAGGTGAGACTAGCTTTAATAATTAGCACTGAAAGTCATAAATCTACTTATATTAAAGTATTGTGGGGACCAGCTTCCATTTTGGGGACAAAAACCAAGTCCCTGTAGCATAAACCATCATCTTTTAGTATTAAGACTTTAAGGTTAAAGTGCATGGAGAGTTGCCAAGTGTCCCTTCTCTTAGACCGACCACCTCCACCTCCCAGCTTTCATAGGCGCATTCCTCACTGGACACGCACACACACACACACACTTGTGCTTGCATTCTTAGGACGCCATGTACATTGTCTGAGACCACACACAACACCAGGTATTTAATAATCTGTGCTCGTGTCTGTCCCCCGCAGAGAAGTGCGAGTGCAAAGAGCAAGCCCTGACCAACAGTAAACTCTTCTGCACCATGAATTATGCATACGGTAAGAAGTCAAACGCCCTCCACACACACTCTCTAACTCATCAGCACATCTTAAGATTATTCTGTCAGCAGTCCAGAAGTCCAAAGTGAAGAGTATTTGGGAAGTTAAAGGATAATTTTGTCTTTATAGGTGAAAAATTATGGATCTGACTCAACTCTGTAACCAGCATGAACAGATTCCTATTCAAATAATGGAAAACCAATTGAAAACAGATCAAAAGACAGTCAGAACTGATCAAAAAATATCCGTTCTGCTCCAAATACCTCTGGGGAAAACATTCCTAATCTGAATTTCATCTCCCATTAGAAGTTCATCCAGCTTCCGAACATATAGACACTCAATGTGGTTCCACGTCATCTGTCTTCTATATATTTATCTACCTTTTATTGCATTTTAGATTAGAAACACTAAGAAAAAAACAGTTCTGTAGCTTTTTTGGTAGCTTCTAGGTGCCAAACAAACATGCGACATGCTCTTCAGTGACAAAATAAAAAGTCAAATGTACGTGAAGTGCGTGCCCCGAAGGTCTAATTGCATCTTTTCCTGACTCTCAGTGCTGAAGGTGAAAGTGCTGTCGGCCCACGATAAAGGCTCCCACGCTGAAGTGGAGGTCAAAGTTCAGAAGGTGATCAGTCAGAACACCAAACTCAAGATACAGCGAGGTCGAGTCACCCTTTACCCCGAGTCCTGGACGGCACGGGGCTGCACCTGCCCCATCCTCAACCCAGGTCAGACATACACACACACACACATACGAGCACAAAGTGCAGGTTTTAACTTTACAAATAAATACTGAAACCAAGATGGAGCTAAAATACCTAGATTTGTGCATCTAAAACCATGCTAGTGTACTTTATAAAACTGATCCAGGATCTGCTGTTAATGATCCAGTCACAGCTCTGCTAATAGCCACTATTGTTGCACGCATTCTCTTTGTTATTCAGAGGTCTGTGGTCAAACTTTTGTCCATCTTTTGTTGAGGAAACGCGTCATTTCAGTTTGATTTATTGCACAAAAACATTCACTTGGCTCCAAATGTGTCCTGTAATCAGAACTCGTTGACCCGTTGATATGCGGTGAACCGCGGCACAGTTTGTTATACTTTAAAGACTCAAGTTATGGTGCAATGATTAATTCCCAATCATCTTTGACCTTATTTCTCAGGGTTGGAGTACCTGGTGGCGGGACACGCGGACCGGAAGCAGGGCCGCCTCCTGGTCAACATGAAGAGCTTCGTCAAGCCGTGGAAGGCCAGCTTGGGCCGCAAAGTCCTCACGCTACTCAAGAAAGACTGCAACTGGTAGACGGAGACTGAAAAACACCAGAGGGACAGACATGGGACTGTTTATTTTTTTTTTTAAAAAAGCCTTTCGTGTTTTCCTGTCCTCCGTGTGTGGATTATTTGGAGATTTGTTAGGGGACTGTGCTGAGACGATTGAACTAGCTCCTGTTGTCCGGTGAGAGCAGAAAGCTAGCGGTGGACAGCACAGGCTAAAAGCACACAGGACGACATTTTGCAAAGACTTATCTCAAGAAATTGAGTGCTACGTCCAAGATCTATCTATGACCCTTTAACACACACACACACACACAAAAAAAATGCTCTTCCTCCTCTGCAGCACTTTAGCCTAAGATGGACTGATTGAATATGGAGGATGTGAACACACACGTGATCCTCTATCTAATAAGGACTGTGATGGAGCGTGTCAACACACACAGACGCAGCAGTGTGTGTGTGTGTGTGTGGGTGTGTGTGTGTGCTGCAGACACAGTGTACAAGGAGTGACGCTGAACAAGCCATACAAGCCACTACAGGTGGTTAAATCTTAGCCAGTCCAGGTGTGCCTGTGTTGAAATCAGAGCGAATGGGTTTTACCCCGAACGTGAATGTATTTGGCTGACTGTTTGTGTGTGTGTGTGTGAGTGTGTGTGAGATGCAGAGAGAGCGGTTGAATGAGCACAGTCCAGATTCAGTCCAGCTCGAAAGCTTCTCTGTGTAAAAAACAAAACAAAACAACAACAACAACCGGTCCAACGTTAATGACGTGCATTATGTATTTTGATTCATCTCATATTTACACTCCATTGCTGAATTGCATTGCATTCTCTGAAAACTCTCGTTATTCCTTCCTTTGTGCTCTTGTACAGTATTATTTGTATATATCTATATAAATATTATTTCTCATCTTTCCCCCCTTCTGTTTGATTGTTTTTGTACATGGTAATATTAAAGGATAACTCCAGCTCATTACAGCTTTGGTCTTGTTTTTGCCGTGCGGCCAACAGGTCTGATAAATGTTAGTTTCAACCATTCACATGCAGAAGAAAACAGAGGTCAAATAATTAGGAATTAGGTCAAATTAGAACAGGAAGTGACTCTATGAACTGTATCGGGAGGCCACTACAATCTGCACGGTGATTACCCGGTTGATGAGGACAAGTAAATGCTTTGTACACAGCTTTGTGTTAGCCTGCTATTTATTTTGTGTCTCTTTTGGGGCTCCCTATAATCAGGAATTATTATTTGTGGCAACAGAAAACCTTCCTCCTATATCTAATATGGATATTCATGCAAATAATTCATTATTGTAAACATCTTAATGCACACTGGTTTCAGTTAAACATCATTTGAAAGCTTAAAGCCTCACAATTCAAATACAGAAACACAATAAAATGGCTTTTTCTTACCTTTGCTGTGATAAACTGTACGTGCACAATGTATTCACAACAGAATTGCTTTACAGTTAATACTTTAATAAAAGCAAAAGCAAATTAATACTAAGGCGCTAACGAATCGGCTAAAGTCTTCCATTAGCTCTGTTCGGTGACAGATTAGCATGATGCTATCGCTAAAAGCTAAACAAAGCGTGTCACAATAAAACACTTCCTACATATGTGTTTTTATTTGAGTAAAAGCTAAAATTACAGTTTTAGTTTGTTTGTGTCACAGCTAATGGTAGCAGTGGACACGCTAACAGATTAGCTTGTTAGCAGTAGTGCTTGCTCAGCTGAGCTAGCACTTTCATATTCATCTTAGCTAACGTTTCTAATAAAACCCGTCTAAAACTGTATGTCTTTTCTACTTTTTAGCAATGCAGCTATCTTTCCATGTCTAAAACAGCAAGAATTAGCACCGATTCATAATCAGCCGTCTTTGTTTGTCATTGAAACCTTGTTGCTGAGCAAAACTGACGCTAGAAAACTCTCAAACTCTCAACAACAGCTGATATAACTGCCCCGGGCCTTGAAATGCTGCACATAAATTGGACAAAAATATCCTTATCACGCTGCTCCCTTTTCTCACACCTCCCATTCTTCTCTCTGTGCCCCTCAAGATTAAGTCATCCATCACTCTCTCGCTCCCAAAACACCCTCCGCTACATTCACACAGCGCCACTAGAAAGTAGACCATAACAGAGAGGCCCGGACGAACACACATACTCTGTTTGGGTTTGGACGGGGCGCGTGTTTTCCACTGGCTGTGACGTGGTTGGTCGAGAGGTGTGGACACATTCCTGGCGTGTCGAGAGGAGCTCCGCGGCAGGCTGGGTCGAAGGTCGCTCACCTGTCTGCCCGGCCTTGCCTCACTTCTTCTCGCCAACGAGAGGCGAGAAGGGAGTGGATGTTTTCTCACAGCCGAGGCCGGATAGCCTCTTGTACCCACATTTCCTCATTCGCTGCCCATTCACAGATTTGTGGCAGAGGGGTCACGGCTTCTCTTAGTTTCTCCCGAGCTGTTTCCAGACAGCAGGGGAAGGGGTGAACGAGTGCACGGAGGAAGAGGAATGTGGCTGGAAGAGCCGGCGACTCGGTCACTTCCATTTAGCGTTACTTCTCTACTTCTGGAAATTATTTTACAAGAACACATACGGATTTTTGGACTGTAGGCTACTTGGTCGTACTTTGAATTGAAACAGTTCTTGGGCAGCAACTTATGGTGTTGCACAAAAAGACAAATACAGACAAGAATGCATATTACATAAACATTAGCATCACTGGTTAGCACTGAAACTAGCCACTGTGGCTCTTCGAAAAGCAGAGGAAACCAATACATATGTAAAAACTGACAAATGGTGGAAAACTAGTACCTTTTCCAGTGTTAGCTAACGTTAGCAACATTAGCACTGTTGCTAACGTTAGCAGCCTTGTATCCACATTACCTTTAAACTCAGTTAGCCAGCATTTCTGGAGACTGGGGTCTCAGATATCTTTTAAATATTAGTAACTGGGGACTTGGATATGCTGTAGACTTGTAAATGCTAAATGCTAAATGCTAAACGCTACATGCTACCGCTGTATCTTACATTAGCTGTTTGGGCGAAGTTTGGCACCAGTTCCTGCCGCGTCCAAAGGATCAGGATATTGTTCACTTGGGGCAAAGACAAGTGATTGACCTCTATTTGGCTTAGTAAGCTAGCATTTAGCTGTTAACGCTAAGCTTAGTTTAGCTACAGAAACATTCGAACATATATAAAGGTTGGATTCAAGTGTCCAGACAGCCAAGTCCAGTGAATATCCAAAAACTGTTCCAGGATTGTGGATATTTGAGTATTTTAATTCCTGTTATTAATTTCTCCCTGCTCTCTGTTCCTCTATTTATTTGTCTAACTGGAAGTCTGTTAGCAGCGGTAGCCATGAAAGGAGCAGCCTGGGCAGATCAGGAACCAATCAGAAGGTGAACAAAGGGTCAGTTCTCCACTTTAGTAGCATGAAACCACAGAAGAAGATGTAGAAAATGTGGAATCCAACATTTAATTTACCCGCTTAGATTAATTACCTACGTTTGTTTCCATTGCATGAAAACAGGTGGATGAATGGGTCGTTAGCGGTCCCTCAAAACAGATTTCCTCTTTAAATTTCAGGTGGAAGTCTAATAATTCACAAAAAAAAAAAAAGATTAAAGAAGAGCTCAAGTAAAGTAAAACAAATGTGTGAAGCAGAGGTTTCTTCTTTCCTGGCCCATTAATCATCTCCCAACATTTCAGATTCATCTGCACAGCATTAAACTAAAACCAGCCACATGTGTGCACGTCTACTTGTTAACGAGTGTTTTTAAATCGTAATATTAGACGAGAAATTAGACGAGTAAAGCACTTTAGCTGTGAGTGCAGACATTCAGATTAGACAGCGAAGGAGGTGTTTGTGGGAACTGGCCTTGAAGCGTAGACGCAACAGGGAACCACAAACACATCCACGGCTGCAGTTGAACCGCAGACCTCTCCTCCCTCTCCTCGCTCTCTCTCTCTCTCTCTCTGTCTTTCTCTCACTGTCTCTCTGTTGCTCGCTCGCTCATTGTCCCAGGATCGACTGGCCATTCTCAGCCCGTGATGGAGATGTCCTGCGGGGGGTTGCGTGGTGTGGGAAACTGGTTGATGAATGAGTGTTTGGCATGCTTGCACAGATGCATAGTTTGCTCCAGTATGGCCCATGTGTGTGTTATTGTAGTAAACGGCAAATGCATGCATGTGTGTTATATATGAGTGCGTGTGTGTGCCTGTATGAACACAATGCTTCACTTGTCTTGCTATAGAATGGAGTTATGGCCTTTGTCCCGTCAGCATTCTTGTGTTGTTGTTGGCCCCGGAGTGCATGGCAGCTCCCGCAGGCTCGGGGACAATGACCAACCCCCCCCCCCCCTCAGCCA
This sequence comes from Chelon labrosus, assembly GCF_963514085.1. NCBI lineage: Eukaryota > Metazoa > Chordata > Actinopteri > Mugiliformes > Mugilidae > Chelon > Chelon labrosus. The sequence continues at coordinate 17,562,269 of NC_140356.1, forward strand.
CCCCACTCCTGCCCACCCCACCTTCCCTTCCTCTCACTGGGAGTCACAATGCCCCTCTTCGGTAGCACCCATCACCCTGAGACAGACGCTCCAAAAGTGGGCTACTATGGGTGTCACACAGCAACCGGCCAGGTCCTAGAGACGTGGACTGGGCTGCAGTGATCCTTAGCAACTACCGGTTCCTAATTAAATCAAGTTGGACCTTTAAAAATGAATGTCTTTGCTAGTAAAGCATCACAACTGGGTAACATTTTTGTCCTCAAAGCTGAGGTTAGAAGCAGAACAAGTGAACGAATTTAAGCGACTTTGGCAAAGGCCAAATTTCGATGACTAGAGTCAGAGAATCTCTAAAAATGCAGCTCTTGAGGGGTGTTCCTGGAAAATCTGAAACCCATCTATCAACGGTAGGCCAGTTTTGGAAAAAGAGATGAACCGGAGACGGTGCAAAGGCTGACCCATGTGGTTTTGATCCTACAGACAAGCTACCGGAGCTCAAACTGCTGAAAAGGTGAATGCTGGTTCTGGTAGAAAGGAGTCAAGAACCATCAAGAACCATAGGAACAGCTCCTTTAAAGTGAAGCCAAAGCAAGTAGAGCTCCCCCTGGTGGCTGGCTGCAGTATAGGTCATAAGCTCCACCTCCTTCATGTTAGTGCATGGGACTTGGGCCGAACTAAAACACTAAAATACACGTCAAATAATTGTTTTTCAAGGATGATTTCTGTCATTTTAGGTAGTTAATATAAAGTTGATGCACGTTCAAGTGTCAGTTTTTTTTGGATAAGTTTCACTTTAGTTAGTTATTTGACGCCATAGGTTGGTCATGCCAACCTCTCCGTAAAACAGTCCCGTGGGGAGAGTTGTAAAAAAAAAAAAAACAGTTAAATAATAAGCACAGTGTATAATCCAACATTTCCTTGCAACTGGGGGAGATAGAGCAGAGCGTAGTATTAATTAAACGAAAACAGGAGTGTGTCTAGAGGAAGTGTGGTCGGGTCATCGTCGATATCGCGGCCCTGAGTGGCTCCGCTCTCGGACTGTACTCATCAGACTCCGGCAACTGCCTGTATCCCCGGGAAAATAGCGTCAGTTTGGACAAATGCAAGGAAGTGGCGACACATAGTCCATATTTATATACAGTCTATGTTCAGAACACACAGTGGATCGTAGTTTGTTTTTTATGGGGCTGTTAGCATGTGTCCACGCTGACCCCTGTCCACTGATGAAAGCTCCTACTTTGGAAACATGAACAGAACTGGACCACGGAGCAATGGAAGATCGAGGATGGCACCACACGGCACCAGGATGCAAGGAACGCCTTGTTGCTCTTATCATGGGGTGGTGTTTGGTCTGCAGTAATGTTCAGGGAGTGGTGGCGTGTAAAACTAACACCCACATAAATGCCAAGACCCAGGTTTCGACCCAAAGGAACATCACATCATAATAAGATCTTGGTAAAATCCATGTCTTTCTTGGACATAAACATTGGTCCGAGAAAGACATATAGAACGATAAGAAATATACAAATAATACATAAAGGTCTGAATTTAAATAAAGAATTAAAGCAGAGGATGAGCTGTGCAATGTGTGCATGAATTGTGCATCAACAAACAAAGTGCACTAATGTAACACATACAGAAATATGTCTGATTATGCTAAGCTAAGTGACAATATTTGCTCGTTTAGTCAAATTTATTGGTATTACTTTTTAAATTTGAGATATTTAGTGGAGAATGGCCCCCGCCTCTTGCCCAATGACAGCTGGGATAGGCTCCTTCTCGACCCTTCACAGGACAAGCGATTACAAAAAATGAATGAATGAATGATATTTAGCAGGTACATTTGTGTGAAGCTATGTTCCAGATTAACCTTATTATTCACTCTAATCAAGCCAAGCTAAACCTGTTTTAATTTAGCAACCTGCACTTAAACCCTCGTGAGTTTAAAATCACAAACAGCTGCTACAACTGGCTCCTGAGGAGAAAATTAGAAGCAGAAAATATGCTAAGACTGGATTCCTTCCCAGCCACATAGTCAGAGGAAGTGTGTGCTGGGTAAGTGAGTCATGTGGTCAGTATTATCCCATCAGCTGTGATTCACTTACAGAGGAAATGAGAAGATTGAGGCGAAGGAAACCAGAGTGAAACTCATTCAGTGGATTTGTTCACCTTAAAAATATCCTCGGAAACCGTTTATGCTCTTTGGTTTTACTTAATTGCACAGAGAAGCACGCTCACATGCAGACACGCATCAGGAATGTTCCTCAACATGAAGAGCAAGCCAGAACAGGGAAGGTGATGTTGACATAGCAGAGTGATCGAGACGCTACCGCTGATTATTATACAGCCATGCAAACAAGGGCCTGATGTCATCGAGTCATTGTGAACGCGCCCGCAGATCAGCATGACAACACGGAGTTTGGGAGGAAAAACAGACTCGAACACAGATTAAACTTCACAAGCTGTCAAGTGTTAAAAATCCAGCCTTACCAACCGAAGCAGGAAGGCTTAAAAAAATAAATTATATATATGTTTTTTTAATCCCGTGAGCAGAAATTACAGGAGATGTGTTTGTTTACGGGCTGTGAAGCATTTCCCCCTGGCTTCAACCAGCACCTGTGTTTTTCACCCGCCGCAAAAAAAGGAACAGCTCCTTTAAAGTGAAGCCAAAGCAAGTAGAGCTCCCCCTGGTGGCTGGCTGCAGTATAGGTCATAAGCTCCACCTCCTTCATGTTAGTGCATGGGACTTGGGCCGAACTAAAACACTAAAATACACGTCAAATAATTGTTTTTCAAGGATGATTTCTGTCATTTTAGGTAGTTAATATAAAGTTGATGCACGTTCAAGTGTCAGTTTTTTTTGGATAAGTTTCACTTTAGTTAGTTATTTGACGCCATAGGTTGGAAATAGGTTGGACGCCATAGGTTGGACGCCATAGGTTGGAAATATACAAATAATACATAAAGGTCTGAATTTAAATAAAGAATTAAAGCAGAGGATGAGCTGTGCAATGTGTGCATGAATTGTGCATCAACAAACAAAGTGCACTAATGTAACACATACAGAAATATGTCTGATTATGCTAAGCTAAGTGACAATATTTGCTCGTTTAGTCAAATTTATTGGTATTACTTTTTAAATTTGAGATATTTAGTGGAGAATGGCCCCCGCCTCTTGCCCAATGACAGCTGGGATAGGCTCCTTCTCGACCCTTCACAGGACAAGCGATTACAAAAAATGAATGAATGAATGATATTTAGCAGGTACATTTGTGTGAAGCTATGTTCCAGATTAACCTTATTATTCACTCTAATCAAGCCAAGCTAAACCTGTTTTAATTTAGCAACCTGCACTTAAACCCTCGTGAGTTTAAAATCACAAACAGCTGCTACAACTGGCTCCTGAGGAGAAAATTAGAAGCAGAAAATATGCTAAGACTGGATTCCTTCCCAGCCACATAGTCAGAGGAAGTGTGTGCTGGGTAAGTGAGTCATGTGGTCAGTATTATCCCATCAGCTGTGATTCACTTACAGAGGAAATGAGAAGATTGAGGCGAAGGAAACCAGAGTGAAACTCATTCAGTGGATTTGTTCACCTTAAAAATATCCTCGGAAACCGTTTATGCTCTTTGGTTTTACTTAATTGCACAGAGAAGCACGCTCACATGCAGACACGCATCAGGAATGTTCCTCAACATGAAGAGCAAGCCAGAACAGGGAAGGTGATGTTGACATAGCAGAGTGATCGAGACGCTACCGCTGATTATTATACAGCCATGCAAACAAGGGCCTGATGTCATCGAGTCATTGTGAACGCGCCCGCAGATCAGCATGACAACACGGAGTTTGGGAGGAAAAACAGACTCGAACACAGATTAAACTTCACAAGCTGTCAAGTGTTAAAAATCCAGCCTTACCAACCGAAGCAGGAAGGCTTAAAAAAATAAATTATATATATGTTTTTTTAATCCCGTGAGCAGAAATTACAGGAGATGTGTTTGTTTACGGGCTGTGAAGCATTTCCCCCTGGCTTCAACCAGCACCTGTGTTTTTCACCCGCCGCAAAACCAACAGCGTATCCAGCTGCGTTGACACCAGCATGAAACCACCGGAATGGCTTCCTTTCACTAAAATTATCAACCGGCTCTCAGTGAAAACAGGCTGCGTGCTTCCTCGTGGGTGTGTGTGCCTTGTATTTCTATCTTTACGAGGCCCGGGTTTCATAGACGATTTGGATTTGGTGCACCCTGCCATCAGCGGCCGTGCTACTGCCAGATTTGTCCTGCAACGCATCTCAGGACGTCCTGGGGTGATTTTTTAGATTAGAGACAAGAACAAAAACAGTGTTCAGGTGGTGCTACTTTTAATTAATTTTGTTGTTGGCGATGACATTTGCACAATCTGGGCAGCTCCCGGATGAACTGTGAAGCCATTTTCCAATAAACTGTCCCAGTTTAACAACACAAGATGGCCTGTAAAACTAGATTTAAGCTCATTTAAGCTCAAGTTCATCACAAAAACTAAATATTAACCTCTAATAGTGCATGTAACTTAAAGTAATAGAACTGCAGACTAGAACTGTGTCATAAGCGGCTTTAGTTTTCTTCTCATTGGAGAAAAACGTCGTTTCTTTTATGCTGACTGGTCAAAATGCAGCTATGACGGCCGCCGGGAGGGAAACAGTCGACTATTTAGACATTCATCAGAAACAGATCACACATCATCTCATATAAGTCATATTTCTGGCCTCCTGGCGAGTCCAATATTCATCGGGATTGTATCTGTGTTTCAATCTCCACCATCTCTAGGGAAAAAAAATATTTGGCGGCAAGAGGCTATCAGCCTGTTTCTTGAGTACAGCCAAAAAGATTTGGCTAAAAAGAAGCACCAGCGCAAGAGACTGCTTTGCGTCACGACTTATTCCCTTTGAGTCGATTTGATGTTAAAATACAGATGAAGAGACGGGACACGAGGTCCTCAGAAGTAACAGTGAAGCATGTGTGTTTATGAGAAGGAGAGAGTGCAGATGAAAAGAGGACGGGGAGGGGAGGGGATGGAGGGGAGGGAGAGGTAGCATGTGCGGACACGAAGGGCGGTAAAGGCCCCGGGGCACGGAGGGAGAAAAACATTAGAGATGATTCACAGGCATCGCATGGCACATCAACACATACCTCGTCCTCTAAGTCACTCACAAAACGCCCCGTTAATCTCCTCTGGTCGCATGAAAACACACACACTCCCGTCTGTTCAGAGGGGCTTTACCGAGGATTGACTGGATCAGCTCCCCACTAATCAGTACATGAGAGGGATTATTCAGGGTGCGTGTGCTGAGATTAAAACTTTTTCCTTCAGGCAACATTTCCTGACTACTCACTTACACAGCTAATGAAAAACGACTAATATCTATATCAATAAAGGTGCTAACTATTGCACACATTTGTGGCTGATAAGGTTCGGTCTTAAATCCGTGCAGCAGACGGTGTAATGTTGTTTTCTTATAAAAACACCGGCTGATAGGATCTCCTGCACAGTCAGCGCCGCCATGCAGCCCCCATTGACCAGCATGGAGCGCTGCACCTGCATCCAGTTGCATCCTGCACACACAACGTCTCGACAGGTAAAAACTGAGGGACGCAGGGCAACGGATAACACACACACACCTGATCCATGAAAGTGGTGGAGAAGTGCTTAAAGCTGAACGATTGTATTAAGTTAAACACAGACAGCTAAGCATGGAGGCAGGACAAAGGGTAAGAAGAAAACATGTCTGTAGTTACACGGTGTCATAACGGAGTGTTGACTTTATTATGTCAACCATAATAAAAGAAATCTGCATTAGGAGTTATGCATTTATAGGTTTATTTGACTCTTTACACACTGGAGATTCCTGTTTATCAGGACTGGGACATTTCTGCTGATAAAACACATAGTTTAATTTTTTTTTTTAAAGGTTTACATGTGCAATACTATGATGCTTCACTTCTGTTGCATCGAATTTGAGGGTAGATCAGTATTAGTGATTACTGCCTCATTGTTCTGCAGTATATTGGGGCCCCAGGCAAAAACAATTTCCACTAGAGTTGGCCGGGGACATCAGAACTGGACACGCTGCTCTGCTGGAAGAGGAGCAGACTTCTCTTTCTTCTTCTGTCTTTACTCACTGTTTTTTGAACCGGTTGCTGCTGTCATACTTTGAAGAGTTATGCACAAAACTGAATGTGTCACGGGACTGAGTGTGCAGAGTTGTGTCAACATTCAGGGGACTCCTACTAGCCCTGGGGGCCCCAAAATGTTATATATATAAGGCTGACAGTGTCTCTCTCTCTCTCTCTGATTAACGGTTTCAATTAGACGGATGTAAGTCAGACCTGGAGGAGGACACAGAGACGTACTGTACGTCACTGTCTCTGATCCACGTAGACACTGAGGTTGTTGGGTTTAGCCTCATACAGTAGTTGTGGAGCTGGAGCTGTAACATTATTTAAATCCAGGGTTTACTTGAGTTTATTTTCTGACGCTTCTGATGCAAATTAGACTTTTTAATCTACTACATTAGTGTTTATTTTATTTAGGAAGTTAATAATTACAGATGTAGGTTACGTTAAACAAGTTACATTATTAATGATTTATGTTATTGTCATGTTTACGTAAGTCTAAGGCTATCACGTTTCATATGCTCCTTGTGTTTACATTCCTCGTCTGTTCACGCTCCTCACCTGCCTTGTTGTGTCTTAGGTGTGTGTAGTGTGTAGAGTCTCGGAGGAATGTTGTTCTGTTTTACTTTGTACTGCATCTGCTGTACAAAGAAACTTAAATTTAAAAAAAAAAGCTCCTGTCCTATTTATACGATCAGAACAAAACAAGCCGAAATCATATTAAGATGTTCTAAATAGTTCTTCCAACACTTGCTATGGCGAGTCCTCTATAAATATGACATTTATGCATGCATTTACATCCTGTCCGTGAAGGTTCTCAGTCATCCAGGTCATGGTATATCCAAAAAATGCTGCAGAGTGTCCCATCCTGGTCTCGTTCTGTTTTATTCCTGTTTAAGAGCCACCTGAGGAGCTTTACGCGTCCAGATTGTTACTTGTGCATGAATAAAATGCTGGACTTGAAGCCACATCAGCTGTTGGCTCAGAATGTGTTCAATAAATCAGCTGGATCATTAAAAAAAAAAATCAAATCATTTCCTGGACAGTAGTAGTTTTTGTGTAAACACTGCAACACTTCCATCTACTGGTATAAAACCGCATCACTTATATTTTATCAAATGCAGTGATTTTCTTAATTAAATAAGAAGGGGGCACTTTAAATAATGTTAATATTACAGTTGTGGTGACATATAACTAAGACTTTTTACTACTACAACTATTAAATACTGTACTCAGATAGAATATTAAGTACTTGTACTTTTCTGTCTTCTGCTACTTCATGTTTCTGTTAAATTATTTATTACTATTGGTTGCTTAGTTACAGATTTAGATTAATAATGCACAAATAACTGTATTTTTTTAGTTAAAAGTAAGATATTTTTGCTTTGGTAAAAAAAATTATAATATATTACTTAATGAAATAATAAATAAAAATAGTTTTGGAAACATTTGATGGATTAATGCAACTTTTATTATGAGTAAACAGTATAAATAGTAAATAATAAACAGCTCGGACGTCATCATCATCAACAATAATAACAATAACAACAACAACGTCACGTATCGAGGACGCGCTCGAGCCAACACCACGCGACAGGCACTGACAAGATGGCGATCATTTTAGAAACAGAGGAGTTACTGCCGTGAAGGAGAGAGGCTCGGTATGCGGGTTTTCCTTTTTTAAAAAAAAATAAATAAATCAAAAAAATCTTTCCCAACACGCGTGTAACTGCGTGGCCGGGGGACGTGTCCGTGCTCCTTGAAAACGCGCCCCGGCGTGCGGCTCGTTACGGAGCCGAGCCCGACGCCGGGAGCCGACCTCCAGCTAGCGCATGAACTTGTTGGGATTATCGCAGTTAGCCTGGCTAACGCTGTAGCTAGCTAGCATGCTAGGCTAGGCTAGGCTAGGCTAACGCTAGCGCACCGAGGTTTGCTGCCAGCGCTCGTTAATCTCTTGAATTAAATATAATGAAAACGGCGGCGGCGATGTAAGTGGCGCGTTCGTGTTTGCTCTGCGCGGGGTTTGAGGCGTTTTTTGTGTTATTTTGTGATGTTTTTAAAGCGGGTTATAATTTCTTTTTGCGCGATTTCAGTATTTTGTAATCGCAACTCCTCAAGCGCTATCAATTACACGTTAGCAGTAGCTAGCAAAACTTAGCTTTGGAGGGAGAACTACTTTTAGCCGTTGGAGCAACACGTTTTTTTTGTTTTTTTATTTTGCTGCTGTTGACGTTGAGCAAGTTGAGGTATGGCTACACGGGCTGCGTGTCTGTTGTTGTTGTTTGTTTGTTTGTTGCTTATTTACTCAGAGTTTTGTTAAAGCTGTGTGTTGTTGAGCCACTTGAGACCATGCAGCCACAAGGACAAACCAGGCAAAGCGCGCTAACTTGCTGATAAAAACTTTGGTGACATTAGAAACTCTGGAGCGAGTCTGCACAGCGTTTGCTTAATCAGACACACATCTTTTCAACACATCAAATCAGTGGCTTTCTTCTTAAAGCTATGTGATGATAACTAAAGTTGTGTTTAATCCTTAACGAGGCTCTGATGTGGAGGTGTTTATTCCTCATCATGAAACCACCTGAAGGCTCAACCTGAAAAGATTTCATGCTCTGTGATTTAGCTCTCAGCTCTGTCTTGAATCCCCGAGAGTTTATTTATATCAGAGCTCACTGCAGCTCTAATATGATGAACACTTATTGAATAAACACGCCCACTCACAAACTCAGTAAGTGTTAATCAAACTCCTGTTTTGACCCGAGCGCTTCTTTGAGTCACACTTGTTTTGCTTTTACGTCCATGAAATTGAGGAGTAATACGTTTCGCATCATTTCCCGTATCCCAGTTCCTCCTGCACTTTCTCTTTCTGTTGCCTGGGTTTTTTTTTTTTTTTCTTTTCCTGGCATGCTGTTCTTTCATTTCCCCCCCCCCTCGCAAAGGTAGTCCTGTACCCGGACAAAGGGGGTGTACCGCTTTGCAAAGCTCAGACCCCCTTTTGTTGGATAATCTTGTTTCTTTGACCCCAGTAGGGGGGTTGATAAGGGCTCAGCCCACTCGAGGATTTCCCAGCTGAGGGATGTGAAAAGAAGCCAGGAGTGGTTTGTGTGTATTTGTTGGGTCTTTTTCTTTTCCTAACTCAAAGGCAGCTTAACCCTAAACCTGTGAGTTGCTCTTGCAGTAAGAAAGGTTTGTTGCGTTAGTGTTCTTGTTTTAAGGTTCAACAGTCCACGCAAACTTAAACGGCCTTCTGTTTTTGAGTGGACGTGCCTCGCAGCTTTCTGCACAGTCATGTTTATTAACCTGATATATTTAGCTATTACTGTGTCGAGCTATCACCTCATAAAACAGAGTCATTGAAGGTCGGATGTAGCGGCGTGGAGATAATAATTTCAGTATAATGTTTGCTGTAAAAGAACAGGATGACATTATTTAAAAATATAGTTTTGTCAGGGCCACCTTAAACTCCCTGTACCTGCTTTTTTACTCCACCTGTTCATCTTCACTTACCTGGTCTACTCTCCTCTCCCCTCTCCTAGACGACACCACCATGCCCTGGGAGGGTCCCAATTCTCAGCTCACCATGGACACCATGGTGATATGACGCCAGTGTTAGACGTTGACACGCACTCACTGACTCGCACACGGACGGTCAGTTGTTGACTGACGCAGTCGGCCAGCCCGCTCAGCCGGCAGGTGTGTGTAATGGACAGGTGTAAGCATGTGGGGCGGCTGCGGCTTGCCCCAGACCACTCCATCCTCAACCCCCAGAAGTGGCACTGTGTCGACTGCAACACCACCGAGTCGATATGGGCCTGCCTCGGCTGCGCTCACGTGGCGTGCGGGCGCTACATCGAGGAGCACGCCCTGCAGCACTTCCAGCAGCAGCACCACCCGTTGGCTATGGAGATTAATGAACTTTACGTGTTTTGTTATTTGTGCGACGACTACGTCCTGAATGATAACGCCACCGGAGACCTCAAGCTGCTTCGTAGTACGCTCAGCGCCATCCAGAGCCAGCGCTATGAGGTTACCACCCGTAGCGGGCGCACACTGCGCTCTGCCAGCGCCGCCCCTGATTCCCTCATGCCGTCTGGCGCCCGTGAGCTGCAGCTGAGGGACGAGGACAGAATGTTTACCGCTCTCTGGCATCGCCGCCGGGCACTTATGGGACGCATCTTCCGCTCATGGTTTGGCCTGACTGATTGCGGTAAGAAGAGGGCAGAAGAGGAGAGGAAGAGGGAGGAGGAGGAGGAGCAGAAAAGGGAGGCCAGGGAGAGGAGGCAGGCGCTAAAGAGGCAGCTACAGGAGGAGTTTGAGAACGCTCCTCTGCGGAAGAGTCGTCGGTTACTTCGGAAAAGCCAGAGAGTTGTGGATGCGGCAACCTCGACGCCAACCTCTCGCACCACACGCAACAAGACAAAGACCCCAGTGCCCCCATCAGTCACCCACAGGCCACGGACTCAAAGCCCCGCCACCGCTACCCCCAAGAAAGCTGAGCAAGTGAAAAAGAACCAGCCAACTCCCAAAGCACGGAGCCGTTCTTCTGCTACCAAATCTAAGCCCAAAACATCCTCAACAACCGCTCGTACTCCTGCCCGCCGCAAGCAGACTACCAAACAGGGGGGCTCACCCTTCAAACGACGTCCCACGGTCACTCCTGGAGTGACAGGCCTGAGGAATTTAGGTAACACCTGTTATATGAACTCCATCCTGCAGGTGTTGAGTCACCTACACGTTTTCAGGGAGTGCTTTCTGCGTTTGGATCTGACCCAGGCGCTGGAGCTGCTGGCGTCTGCCGTCCACGGCCAGCTGACGGGACAGGCCTCGTTGCAGTCAACCCTGGTCCAAAGGAAGGGGTTTCAGACCAGCTCTGGTTCCGGAGCAGGGCTGAGCGGCGGGGCGTCGCGGACCCGCAACATGGAACTAATACAACCCAAAGAACCCAGCTCGAAGCACATCTCTCTCTGCCACGAGCTGCACACCTTGTTCCAGGTCATGTGGTCTGGCAAGTGGGCGCTGGTATCGCCCTTCGCCATGCTCCACTCGGTGTGGCAGCTGATCCCGGCGTTCAGGGGCTACGCTCAGCAGGACGCTCAGGAGTTCCTGTGCGAGCTGCTGGATAAGGTGCAGCACGAGCTGGAGAGCACCGGCAAACACACGACCACCGCAGGAGTCCCTCAGAAGCGGCTCATCAAGCAGGTGCTCAGCGTGGTCAACACCATCTTCCACGGGCAGCTCCTCAGCCAGGTGGGACACGCGAACAAACGCACACCTGTACCCCACAACCAAGTTACTCAGCAGTCGTCCTCGGCTGCGTCTGACTCATCTTTGCACGCGCCCACTCAGATCTACCCACACTGATAATTCAACAGTCATCATCATTTCTGACTGAACACTGATTCATGATTCATATTAAATTCATGGATTTATTCGTAACTTTAAACTGTAAGCGGGGCTTCAAGCGTTCATTACATTATTTCTTATTTTAAATTATTTTTTTTATTGAAGACAAACAAACAGAAACACTTATACGACAGGGACACAAAACATAGAAGGTTATGTGTGTGTGTTTGTGTGTGAGGGAGAGAAGAGAAAACACAAAAAAATTATTATAATAATAATAATATTAATTGATGAAGAGACAGGATAAACTTTGCCTACTCTAGTTAACCTATAAACCAACAAAGCAAATAAAAATAAAGGAAAATTGAATAAAAAATAATCACGTTTTTTAATTTCAATTTTTTTTTTTTTTTTTAAAGAGGAAAAATTATAGTAATTATAATAAAACACTAATAAACTTGCATTATGTAATAGTCAGGAGAAAAAAATTAGGGAAGGAAAGGAAATTCACGGGAAATTCAGTGTTATTCAGTAATTAATTATTCAATAAACTTATAAACGGACAAAAAATTGAAAATAAAATAATAAAAATAAATTAAATCAAAGATTATTTTTATAATTTTCTATTTGAATGAATAAAGAAAAACATTTTAATAAAGATTGTACATTGACAAACATTTACAGACAAAGTAATCAGTTAAAATAACCCTATGTCTTCAGTCGGCCGTCTCTAATTTAATACTTAATAACTCCGTTTTATGAAGAATAAGCTTCTCCATTAACTCCACTTCTTTTTTGTATTTGTGCCCAGAGTCCTCTTAACGGAATAAGCTTATAAAAATGTCAATATTCTGACTTATCGACATGATTTTCAGCGTCACTTCAAGTAATTAATGGATGAGGAGTTAAGTAGTGGCGAGAGTCGGCTCGAGGACAAACGATTAGTGTCTGCTTGTAGAGGCCGAGCTCACACTGAGACACCTGCTCCTGCTGAATAGACGTCTGTGTGTCTGCGAGGGCGCTGGGGTTCTTTGGCTTTGTGGCTGTTCACCACGGCACTGACCGCTGTACCTGAAGCATGAAAATGAGCATATCTACAGTATTAAAACCGTTACTGTCAGCTGTCTCTTAATGTCCCTCGCCCTTCCTTCCCGTGCAGGTGACGTGTCTGGCCTGCGACCACCGCTCCAACACCGTGGAGCCTTTCTGGGACCTCTCTCTGGAGTTCCCCGAGCGGTACCACAGCAACAGCAGGGAGTCGACCGCTCAGGCCTCGTGCCACTTGACGGAAATGCTGGCCAAGTTCACGGAGACGGAGGCGCTGGAGGGAAACATCTACGCCTGCGACCAGTGCAACTGTGAGTTCAAGCGTCGACGCAAATCTGTTTGAAAACGTTTACGCCTGAATCTCAGATACAGGTTCTTGTCTGTTCCCCACGTCCCGTTCACAGACTCCTGGCATACCTGACATTTTTATTCTTAATTATTAAAAAAAAATGCACCTGAACCTTGAGGCATTTGCTCCTGGTTCTCTTATTCTACGGCTTTGTTTGTAATTTTACACAAACACCAACTCAATAACTAGTAAAATGAATGGAGGAGCTCATCAAGATCCAAACAAATACTTCAATACTATTTACATAGTACACTATAAAAATAATACTTCAGGAAATACCTGCTTGACAACTGCACTAGTGAGCATTTGAATAAAGTAACTGGACATATAATTAAACTAAATACGTATCTTTCTGGTCACAAGGAAGTGGTAAAGCAAGTTATGTTTGTACTGTGTGTGTGTGTGTCTGCAGCTGCCAGACGGCGGGCCTCCTCCAAAACGGTCGTCCTGACTGAAGCACAGAAACAGCTGATGGTTCACAAACTGCCTCAGGTCCTCCGGCTTCACCTCAAACGCTTCAGGTGAGACGACGTTACACACAGCGATCAGCTTTATGTTCTGACTCGAGTTGAAAGATTGTAGATGGAAGACAAGAATTACTAATTAGAACCCCTTTTTTTTGCTGATTGGTTCTCAGGTGGTCTGGGCGGAACCACCGGGAGAAGATCGGAGTCCACGTCAGCTTCGACCAGCTTCTCAACATGGAGCCCTACTGCTGCCGGGAGCCCTCGCCCAAAGGCGTGTCCTGCTCCAGCCCCAGCAGCCCCAGCTTGCCGCGTCCAAAGCACTTCCTCTACGAGCTCTCTGCCGTGGTGATGCATCATGGGAAGGGCTTCGGCTCGGGCCACTACACTGCCTACTGCTACAACACAGAAGGAGGTGAGTGAGGAGACTCTTCAGTGGTCAGACGATACTTAAAAGGAACAACACTCAGCTGATGAGAGCAGTTTGATTATGTCCTCAGTGGCTGTTTTGACCGTTATAATTTAATCTGTCTCTCTCACGCCTCCATGAAAGTGGCATAAATGTAGCTTGATAGCCTCTCAGCTGGTTCTGTATAACCTATTTCTCCTCCTCTTCCTCTTGTCTCCAGGCTTCTGGGTTCACTGTAATGACTCTAAACTGAATGTGTGTTCGGTGGAGGAGGTCTGCCGTGCTCAGGCCTACATCCTCTTCTACACACAGCGAGTAACTCAGGACAAAGACCGGCCGCTATAGGACCACAACCACCTCCTCCTCCTCCTCCTCCTCCTCCTCCTCCTCCTGCTCCTGCAGCCTGACCACTCAGTGAGACGATATCAGCACAGCCCCACCTATCGCTCTTTCCCCTCTTCTTTTTGGGCATTTTATATCTTGGGGAGGTCTTTTTAGTCTATTTTTCTAAATAAGGAAAAGGAAAAAAGAGAGGATGGACTCCTTTTTTTAAAAAAAAAAAACAAACAAAAAAGAATCTGGTTCTGCTTTATGTAATTCTTGTACATGGTGTTTATATGTAGGTATTTTTTTAAAGAAATGGTGACGTTTGTGATTTATGTACAGTTGTATTTTATATAAAAAAAAAAAAAAGCGGAGAGTATCAGCCAAGACGTGTCTCGGTAGCAGCCAAGCAGACTCTGGGCCGGGCGTGACTACATTACATTACATACAAGTGTCCTCTGCAAGGTGCGCTCACATGTCTGCCTACCTGCGTTTGGTGGCGTGTTGATTGTAAATGCTGTGTTTGCTCGTTTTAAATCAGCTGAAATGTTTCTCAGTCACTTTAGGTAGTCGGCACAGAACTGGATGTGGGGTTGTTAAATGTCATTCGCTCAGTAGAAACCGCCTACCTGCCCTGTGCTCCAGACAGGTAAAAGGTTTCATGGATGTGAACTGTCTGGCTGTATTTCGGCCCTTCTTCCTGCCAGAGATGCACTAATATCTTATTACAGTTTGTCCAGTGTTGTTTTTACTCGCTCAGTGTTGATATAAATCTGCACACAAGAAATCCAGGAAGTTTATTTTCCACTTTGAAGTACTCCTGGATCTCCTGGAGTACTCTGGGTTTTTAGAGGCAGGAAAAACTCTGCATTTCTAAAACGGTTTTTAACATTTTGCTGGATTGTTTTGTTTTCTTTCTTATTTTGCTGAGAGAGATTAAGAAGTTTTAGCTCAATGCTGCCATCTCTCTGCTGCAGAATGTAACCATCCCCAACCAGACGAGATACTACTGTACTAGAGAAGTGCCCTTTTTACCGACAAAGCAGATCTATTTTTATTGTTCATATCAGTTCAGCGAAGAGGAATCTGCACACCTGCAATCCTATACAAGACCAGCATTTAGATTATGAATGTATTTTTATACAATCCTTCTCAAAGAAGAGGCCATCGACTGTTCAGAAGTTTTACCGCTTGTTCTGATTGTTCAACACCACCAGCAGTTCAGACAGATTTCACTTTCCGCCAGTAACTACATGCTGTATGTGTTCAGTTAAAAAATATATATATATATTTTAACAGGATTTCTGCACTGTGTACAGATTGTGATATTTATCTCCACAGTGGAGAAAAAGAATATCCTCCACCTCAATAATGTTCCCTCTGATTGATTCATCAGACGGGAAACAAAGCTCACTTCATCTTGTTTTTCTTTCATTGTCAAAGGCTGTGATACGTTACTTGTTGGTGTTTTGGTTATTACTCCACAGATGGATGTGTGTGTGTAAATTTATGGAAGTTATACTATGCAAATTGTTACCTCAATTTTTTTTCTAGAGAAAATTACCTCAATAAATGAGAATATTTTTTCATTTTTCTACAAAAGATGTCTTGCTCACTCATTATTTATTTATTCGACTCCACACAGTTGATTTATTATTGCCAGTCAGGATAACCTTAAATTAGCCAGTATGTGAAAGCTTAAAGTCATTCAGCTAAATATTTAATGTTTAGTGTATTAATCTTAAATTATATTTAGCTTATTTTATTAAAGAAATTAAGAAACAAGCACTTATTCTATTGGCTTGAAACACAGGACGCCATGTTGTTTTCGTGTTGGCTAAAAGCCGTTATGTAGCAAGCTAACATTAGCAACCGATTAGCTTCGCTCAGAATATACCGGCTAACGGTTAGCTCACGTTTAACAGTAGCAAAAAAAAAAAAACACCAACATATAAATTTATTTAATAGCGTGTCTAAAACCCAATCTACAAGAGCAACCTACATAATTAAAAGGAAAATGTGGTCTGAAACAGGCTAACTGTTCCCTAGGGCCTCGAGTCTTTCTGCTAAATTAAGCTAACCTATGCTAAACCACTACTAGCTGTAGTTTTGTATTTAATGGACATATGAGCTACATGATTGTGTTTGATTATTTACACGTTTAAATATTTTTATTGGTAATCTTGGGACCTGAAACTTTGTAAAACGACTTCTGTTTTCAGAAATCCTAGCTTAAATGTGTTAGGAGCTAACATTAGCACTCGATTAGCTTAGCTCGGAATAGAAGAAGCATTAGCTCACAGTTAGCTTAGCTTACTCCAACAGTAGCGAAAATAAAAAATAAAAATAAAAACCCAAAAAACAACGGAAGTTTATTTGAATTTCTTAAAAGTGCATTAAACAGAGCGTATGAGGGGAGGCTCCATTTAAAAATGTAAATCTTTATTTTTGTCCTAAACAGGTTGTTTCCCCCAGTGGCTCTGATATTTATGCTAAAGCTAAGCTAAGCCGCTGCTAGCTGTCTCTTAATATTCAAGGGACACAGACATTCTTTAACTGTTGGAGATGTAGCAAATGCATTTATTTCCAAAAATGTCTTTGTTTTAAGAGAACATTTTAAAATACCACTAGTTCCAGCTTTACAGATATTAATAACTCTTATTTTTAGCCCACTATGAGAAAACGAGCACTGAAAATGTATAGTTTTGGTCAAAGTGTTTAAATTTAACACAAAAATAAATTACAACTGTAGATATTTTCTGAAAATATAACTTTTACAGTGATCAAAGTTGCTTTAATATTTCCAGTTGTATTTGAGAATGAGTACGTTAAAGTACTTGTTTTTTTATTGTGATCAGAAACATCAGAATAGGCGTCCCACAATGAGCAAAATTATTTTAATCATCTTTCTTTTTTTTTCTTACAAAAACATTTTTTTTTAAGGGAGTTCAAAATGAAGCATTTTAATCGTGAACATACAGTGGCAGCAGCCATGTCGAAGATATTTTACAAATATCAAAGAAACAATGACTGGAGGGCCAGAGTGCAGCGTTCCCTCCCGTAGCGACAGAAGCCAAACATACAGCTTGCAGCCTCACGGTGTCTGTAAGAAGACGGCGTTTATTACTACAACACCCCTGACCTTTGAATTTCTGGCAGATTTCTGGTCATGCATCCGCCTGACCACATCTTAAAGCTGCCAGTAGCCTCTGCGCTTCATTTAAAAGGAGCACTAAGGTACTGGAGACTCAGAGTGGAGCTCTAGAAAGTGAAAATGAAAGGGAGGCATAAGAGGTTCACCACGCTCACCGTCTGTTTGAATACTGGGCATTAAATTCAGCAGTAGCTTAAATACAATTTTAACTGTTTAACAGTTAAACTTTTCATATTTTGCAAAATGAGGTCCTCCGACAGTAACATGTTGGCTTGTTTGGCTTTATATTATCTGTGGATGGTGAACTCAGAAGGCAGCTCCTCCTTCCTTAAAGCTGTAAGTGGTGCTTCTCTTGAGACAACCACGTCCTGTTTTAGAAGCTCTTTCTCTAACGGGGGTCTGGAGGTGAAGTGTGGAAGTGAAGGGGGGGGCGTCTCGGCGGTGTTGTAGGGTCGGGTAGGGGTGTCAGTAGTCGTCTCCTCGGCTCACCACCTCCTTGCAGGTGGGCCTGAGAAGGATGGTGTGCTCGAACTGAGCGGTGTAGCAGCCCTTGGTGTCGCAGAGCGGAGGGTAGGGGTCCACGATGCCCAGGTCGCACAGGTTCTTCAGGGCCATCAGGTACTTGCTCTCGCCCAGGCGGTCCAGCCAGCGGCGGCAGAACGCCAACGTGCCGAAGTTCTCGTTGATCACGTTCAGAAGGTGCTTGGCTCTGGGCAGCCTGGAGAGGAGGGAGGGGACAAAACATCAGACACTTTAACAAAGAACTAACAAATATGCTCAGATTCCTTGTTTTGACTCAAAAAGCCCAAATATATTTCATATATTTCATTAAATTTTCTCATTAAAACACATTTTCTGCACAATAATGAACTCATCTGCAATAAATACTGTGTGAAAATGTATGATATTATACCTGTAACACTTTCCATAGTATATTTCCTGAATTATTAGTTTGTACAGTCTAAACTACTCTGAATTGTTGCCGTTTAATATCCTGTTAACCCACTACTGATATAAACTGAGCTTAAGATGACAGCTTTTATATCTGGAAAGGCAAATTATTGATGTGAAAACCACAATTCGTCAGCGGCTTGAATCCAGACCGGCTCTCACCTGATGGGCACGTGGCCAACATCGAAGTTTTTCATGTAGTGGGAGCACTCCATGTCGTCGTGGACCACACCTTTCCCTGTGCTGCCGAATGTCTCGATAGCATAAACCTCTCCTTCCTGCAGAAGACACGGAATAAAATGAATAAAATCATTAAAACCGACTTTCGGTTAAAATATGAATTTATTTTGAAATATGAAAAGATGGACTCACCTCCATTCTCGTTGCTTCTCCTCCTTTTACGATGGGCACAGTCTTTCCGGCGTGTATCCTGTACTGACCGATTGAGTGACCGTTCAGGTTTCGGATAGGCTTCACTGGAACACAGGAAACAAGTCTGACGTGTTAAAAAATATCATGCATACTTTTATCTACATGATGGATGTGACTTGGCTGTCGCTTGTCCAGCTGCTGCAAACAGCTGTTTACATCTATTTATCCATATTATATATATTTAGACACATGTCGACTGGACATCGTTTAGCAAAACGCCTGAAACTCAAACGGAGCCAAGTTCAAAGTTTTTTAGTTTTGAAATGAAATTACAGCAGATGTGCAGTTAAATGGCACATTGCATCTTCATCTTTTATGACAATTCCTTCATCTCCATCCTGAATTTGAACTCAGACTATAATTTTCCTTATTTTTATATTAATATTCATAAGCTTGAAGATGGCAGATGAATGAATCAACCTCTAAGAGACCTCTTTTAATCAAAACCTTCACGTAACTTCTTTCAACTGATACAAACGACGACTCAAATACTAAATATTTGTCTCAAACTTGTCTCTGATAAGCTGCATTTTTTTAAATCCAGTCCACTTGTGTAGTAGAGCTTGTTGAACAGCTGCTTTATGTAATGTCTGGTTGCCCTTTTGTTTTTCTTTCTTATAAAACACAAAACCTGTGTCCCTGAAAGCAGAACACAGATACAGTGCGATATAAATAAATGTATGAAAATACCAGTCGTGGATGTGCTTGGTATAATATAAACTACATCTTTCTTCTTCTACTAGGATGTGTATTTAGCTGCGGTCTCAGCTGCATGTTTTTCACGTGAGAACACACCTTGGTACGTTTTGCCATCGAGCTCGACCTCGTAGGACTCCATCACCTCCTGAATCGCCTCTCCGACGTCACACAGGCGCACGTCGATGCCGGCGTTCTGCCACAAATAATAAACAAGACAGAATCAGTTTCCTCGCTCGGCACGGATCGGACTAGGCGCGAGATGTGGGCGCGTTAAATTCCTACTTTGATTCCGGTGTTGGTGGCGTCTTTCACGGCCTCCAGCAGCTTGTCGTACTTTGGGTTAAACGTGACGGTGAAGGCACAGTCAATGATTCGGCCTGAAGACAGACATCAAGAGAAAAGTGAGGATGTTTTTAAACAGCAGAATAAAAAATAAAAAAAAAGCATGTGGCCTTGTTCCAGCAGAATAGCAGAGGAGTTTGAGAGCCGGATATTTATTACTGTTTGCTGACGGTGGAAGCTTCTCCAACAGCCAATTACAGATACAGAGTGGGCCTCGAATGCAACGCTTTTAAAAACAACGCAGCACAAATTGTGGCTGACGCAGCCGTACCGTTGATGTGAGTGCCGAAGTCGATCTTGCAGACGTCATCGTACTGCAGGACGGTGGGGTCGCCGGCGTTGGGAGTGTAGTGGGCAGCGCAGTGGTTCAGGGAGCAGCCGGTGGGGAAGGCCAGGCCGGCGTTCAGCCCGTTCTCCTTTATCAGCTTACGAGAACAGTCCTCCAACCGCTCGCTGAGGAGGAGGAGGAGGAGGGGAACAAACATTCTCTAAGTTTTGGAGAGGATGTAAACTAGATGCTAAAGCTGGCCTCTCCTGAATCATGCTAGTCAGTTGGATTTAAACGTTCAGATGACATGAACACATCCCTAGTTGTGACAAAGCAGCCTCACCAGATTTCGATCATGGTCAGTCCGGGTTTGAGGAAGCTGCGGACGTGCTGGCGGACCTGTCTGTGGGCCTCGGCCGCCTGTCTGAAGTCGCTCCACACCTCCTCGTTGGCCTTGTCCAGCACCCGCCTCTCCTCCATGGTCATACGTGAGGTCGCACTGCGACTGGGAGACAAGACGCGTCACTTCTTTTAATCACGTTATTAGAATTAGAGAAGGCTGGGAACGATGCAGAGTCACTGGTGGAAGTAAACACGTGTACACACTAGAGGCTGTAACCGGTTTTAACAACAACAACGACAAAGCTCCTGACTCTGGGTGCTATCATATGACCAGGACGAATGAGTTTATCTACATCTTAAAACATCTGAACGCTTATTTGAGATGGGAGGTCAGTAGACGGTCATTAAGAGCAGCTCAGCCTACAAACTCAACTCAACAAACATGTAAAAGCAGGTTTTAAAGAGTCAATCGTGTAAAAACTGAATCACATCAGCCCACATACTAGTCAAGGTGTAAGTTTGTGTTCCTTCTTACCCATCCTGAACGGGGGGGTATTCACACTCCTGTCCGATGGGGAACACTCCATTAGGGTATAAGTCACAGATGGGCACAGACGGAGGATCAGTCTGAGATTTGGCTGAAAAGACGACAGAACATTGAGTTTCTGATTGTCCCGCTCCGATATGAAACAAAACACCCAGATCCTCCAAAAACAACTTACGTCCTTTCTTCTTCTTTTTCTTCTTCTTCTTTTTTCCCGCCGAGTTCTCGCCGTCATCGCCATCTGTGCAAATGACAAATGTTTACATGTTGTAATAATGTACGTCAACGCTGTCGGAGGAGGCGCGCTCGTTGATAATCACCTTCCTCGCCTTCTTCTTCCTTCTCTTTGTCCTCTATCGCCTGCTTCTCCAGCTGTTTGCTCACTTCGGCCACTCCATCCGTCTCCGCTTCGGTGCCTGCAGCAGGAAGCCCAAATCAAATAAACGATCAATTATTCACTAAAAATGTAGAAAGAAACATAAACATGCATTTGTAGCACTCAATGGACCTCCTTTAGCTTTGATTACAGCACACATTCTCAGTAGCATTGTTTCAGTAATCTTCTGCAATGTCACCAGATTTATTTCCATCCAGTGTTGCACTCATTTTCCACCAAGATCTTGTATTGATGATGGGAGAGTCTGACCACTGCGCAAAGCCTTCTCCAGCACTTCCCAAAGATCCTCAATGGGGTTAAGGTCTGGACTCTGTGGTGGCCAATCCATGTGTGAAAATGATGTCTCATGCTCCCTGAACCACTCTTTCACAATCTGAGCCCCATGAATCCTGACATTGTCATCTTGGAATATGATCCATTGATGGAATAACCTGGTCATTCAGTATATTCAGGTAGTCAGCTGACCTCATTCTTTGGGCAACATAATGTTGCTGAACTTAGACCTGAGCAACTGCAGCAACCCCAGATCATAGCAGTGCCCCCACAGGCTTGTACAGTAGACACTAGGCATGATGGGTGCATCACTTCATCTGCCTCTCTTCTTACCCTGATGCTTCTCCACTATCCTTCCAGTTTTTAATAATGCGTTGGACAGTTCTTAACCCAGTTTTAGTAGTTTCTTCAATCTCCTTACAGTACTTCGAACATTTTCTCTGCTTGCTGCATGCCAATGATTTCTCAAACAGACCAACATCTTCTCCATGACCACAGGATGTGTCTTTAGACATGGTTGTTTAAGAAATGAGAAGCTACTCATTGCATCAGTTGGGGTTAAATAACTTGTTGCCAGCTAAATGATAATCACCCATGCAGTAATTATCCAATAGGAGGCTCCTACCTGTTTGCTCAGTTAAATCCGGGTGGAGACTTTTATCTTTTTGACCAGGCAGTGTACGTTCACAGAAGAATTTTGTAGCGTTCTTGAGGCAAAATACTTTTTAATTAAATTCAAAAGTATAAATATTACCTTTATGATAACCTCAAAAAAAACAAAAAAACGTTTTAGTTGTAATTAAGGTAGGATTTATAGGATTAGGCTGCCATTAGAAGACATGTGTTCTTGATGAACTGCCACAATAAACCTTTTAATTTTTATGCAAGCTAAGTTCACCTGACATTTAGTTGAATATGTGTAACCTGCAGATAATACGGACAAAGAACGTGTTTGCGTGTCTGACACTAAAGAAATATTTGGTTCTTCTTTCTTACATAATAACTCAATTACGAAACACCAGAACTTGGCAGCGCAGTCAGCCCCACTAAGCAGATGCTAAAAGGAGCGGCTAGCTCACCAGCTGACCGCGTTTTCTTCTCAAAATAGGCGTTAAATTGCTTTTAACAGCGACCGCGTTACATGTCACTGCTCCTGGGGGAGGCTGTGGCTGAAAGTCCGGCGTGTTTCGTGAGGCCTGACAGGCGCCACAGCTGCACAAACCACATTGCTCTCTACCCGCATGGCTAATGAGGAGCAGTGGCAAGTTGCACCTGTTCAACAACAAAACTTCCGGACTGACCTTCAAAATAAATCAGCCTCATCGCTACCGCAGACTATTTGTATACTATATATACCAGACAGTGCAAGCTATTAGTGCTACAGTAACCGCTAAACAATTCATCCATATTTCAAGTGCATCGTTTATATTAATTAGATTAATTTAATCGTCAATGCATACAAGAGAATCCGCTACACTTTTATTTTGAAAGCAACTTCCGACTTTGACGTCGCTAACTCCGGCTAACTCGACGCACCACCATCACCAACACTAGCTTAGTTAGCTTGTTAGCATAAAACGAAAGTGTCCGGGACAAGCCCCACCTGTCGTTGCAGATTTGTTCTTCTTCTTCTTCTTCTTCTTCTTTTTCGTGGTCTCCTCCGCCGGATCGGCCGCGTCTATGACCTCCGCCTCGCCGTTCAGCTCCCGGTCGTGGACTGGTTTCTGGTCCACTACCTGCTCCGCTAGCACGTCCGCCATGATCACAGGCGCTGCTGGAAAAGGAAGCGCAAAGGATTGTGGGAGTGCTGTGTGTGACGCTACATTCAATGACCGTAGTCCTTTTTTTTTGTAATAACCACTATAATTCTTTAGTTGCCTATTTTTTCTCTTATTTTTGTTTTATTGATAAAATATTACACAAAAACAACACAAGTTCTGGAGGTTTATGTATATATATTGAATGTAATTCTATATATATGTTGTGTTAATTTACGTTTAACGGTAAATTTTGTTGCATGCAATTAAACTTACATTTACCTCAAACTAGTCGCAGCACATTCAGACCAGAGCGCGGAACAGCAGAGTTTTAATATATTCAATATGTTTAACTTAATGTGCATTTGTGCGCAAAGAAAGTGTTTTATAACGTTAAAATATCTAATGAACCAAGTGTCGTAACCGGAGTTTTAAACGAGTTGTCTAACGTCGGAGCTTAATCGTGGTACCTGAAGGCATCACATAGTAAAACAAGCCGAATCAGCTGAAACGGAGCAGAGAGCAAGAGGCCATAAGAGGAAACATTCTTCTATCAGGTATTAATAAATGCATTGATCACTGTAGAAATAGTTCAACTGATGTATGGATTATAATATAATTTAAGATGTGGTCTGTTTAAACCTAAAACACGAGTTTACGCATATTTAAAAAACATCTGAAGTTAATGTTTAATATTTGCTGTCACAATTAGACCCCCCTGATAAAAATAAAAATATAAATAAAAACAAAAACAAAAACCTGTATTATTGAAGCACAAGCACCAGTGGCAGTGTCATAATTCACCACTAGGTGGCAAAACAATAACAGGAAACGACTCAAGCGAATATCATCAAGAATAAACTTGTGAGCTGCTTTATATTAAGATTAAACTTTATAGACGGTCTAATTCAAGGTCAACGTATACAGCTAAAGCCTGTTAAAGACAGGGCACTTTAGTATACTGGTACAGGCAGCAATTAATTGGTGAAAGTAGTGGTTGTGAAGTGAAAAAACTTGAAAAAGTATTCCACTTCTGATTGTTAACTGATGCATGAATGTGTTATTTCACTGCTGCAGCTGTTTGAGGTGAGGCTAGTTTAGACTCTCCTGTTGATAGTTCAGTTCAGTTTCGGTCACAAGATTAATCCGAGGCACCTTTAAAGGAATAATGGACGAAGAAGGAATATAAAAGAAAAGTAATACTATAAAAGATTTGTATTATTTTTCTAAATTTTGCTTTTATAGTCACAAATTTCTTTGACTTCAGTCAATAAAATCATCTGAGGAGTGTTGGATTTTATTGTTATTGTGTATTTTCCGTGTAGGACGCCGTTACCCTCTGAAATGTAAAAGAGTAGGATGAAAAGGAAACTTGGAACAAAACTTGATTGAACTTTTATCCACTGCATTTGTCTGTGTGTGTGCGTGTGTGTCTGTGTGTGTGTGTGAGCCTCCGGCTGAAGGAGGGGGAGTTCAAAGGGCGCAGCAGCTGTTGTGGGTCAGACAAAAGCAAAGCGTATCAAATAACCGACCAAACCTGTTTCTTTTAAGCCCACGGTGAAACTCGAGCGTGAGGAAAGACTTCACCAAACACATTTCCAGAATGGTATTTTATTTCACGCTGGAAAATGCAGGAGGGATCGGGGGGGGACAAGGCAGACACGGTGACAATAAAGACCGGGGAGGGGGGGAGGGGGGCAAACATCAGGGCTGTTGGACTCTTCAAATAGAACATACATCGCCCTCACATTAAAGAGAGAACCGTACCCGTACCAGGTATTTAAATTTAACGCTTAAAAGAGAGACCTTTCCACTGAGAGTGCCCCTGTAAACACAGAGAAACATGGTGTCGGACTTCATGAATCGTTCTCGTATCCCAAAGTCCACGTCGTCAGCCCGATTGTGTCCCGTCAGACAGCACAGAGATGGATCGCAACAAAAAAAACAACCAAACGGGGGGGGGGGGGGGGGGGGGGGGAGCGGACATAAATAACCAGCTGATAGTAAAAATAGCATTTCACTTCCTGTTCCTGCTGAGCCCCCCCCTCCCTCTCCTTCCCACAGGGGGTAAATCAGCTGAGTTAAACCTTCTGCTGTACAGCGTGTGTTCAGACAGGAAGCTTCACCTTTGGACTATTTGTGTTTATTTGCCGCTAAAATGTAGAAACCGCAATAAGTTTGCTCACTTCACATTTTATTTCCTCTCTACTTATTATTTCCTTATTAATAACCTATTTGTAACCTGTCATATTCCTCTATTTCATCCAACTTGTCGAATCCAGATTCTATAGATTTATAGATTCATGTCCTGGTGTTTTGTCTTCATATATATATATATATATATATATATATATAGACTTAACGAGCACTTTATTAGGAACACCAATCTAAAACAATCCAGAACAGCATGAATTATTAATTAAATATCGTATTTTAACCCCACAGTGGGGCAAATTTGTTCTCCGCATTTAATTTATGCAATTTGAAGTATGTCGTGAGCACCCAGGGAGAAGTTTGAGGAATTAGACGGCTTGCTCAAGGGCACCACGAATGTACAGGGGGATTAAAACCAGTGACCCCTACAAGCCTTAGTCCGCTTCCCTAAACATTATAATCTAGTTGTGTTTATTATTAATGTCTAAGTGGATTTAAAAAGTCCTGTTTTGTCCCAGACATGAACACAGATGTGAGGAGGGGCAAAATATTAGGGACACCTTTAAGTAGACGGTACCACATTTAGACTGCACAGATGTTCCTAATAAAGTGCCCTGTACGTTGTTCGATTATTCTCCACCTCTGGGAGTATGTACACAAGGCTGAATGCTCCATGCTGATTAAAAAGAAATCTTTGCATGAAATTACAAATTACACTTTATATAATGATGATGACGATAACGAAGAGGAAATAAACACAAACAGTCCAGCAGTCAAGATTTGTTTTCCGTCTCGTCACACCTTGAGAGAATTACCTTCCTCCGACTTGTATTGAAAACTGCATTTAAAATCTTGTACGTCTACTGAATGACTGTGATGAATATACACGGTGTGGATGTGACCGGGTAAACTGCGGACATTCTGCTCTCCTGACCTCGACACACTGCAAGGTCGTGTTTTTTTGTTTTTGTTTTAGTGGTTCTGGTACCTGAGTTTTAAACAGCAAAGTTGTAGTGTGTGTCATGTTCGGTAACGATGGACGGATGATGGGTGACGAGAGATCTGAAGAAGCTCCGCGTCAGAAACAGCTGAGACGCAACACGGACCCGTCGATAAAAGACAATCAAGACAGAAATACGGTCTCTGCTCAGTGCTCGGTTAAAGCTTCGGGGGTTTAATGTCTGTCGCTTCCCTCTTCATACTCCTCCTCCTCCTCCTCCTCGTCATCATCATCGTCGCCGAACGTCTGCTCCTTCATGTTGACGAGCGAGTGCGAGCGAGCGGCCACCTGCGCGGCGAGGACGGAGCTGAAGCTGAGCGCCTCGGAGCCGTGGATCTCCGTCAGTCTGTCCATCACAGTCACGGCGGTGACTTTGGGCTTCAGGAAACAGTCCAGACCGTTCTGGCCCTCCCCCTCCTCCACAACGCCGTCATACTGGTGCAGCTCTGACTCTCCTCCTCCTCCTCCTCCTCCTCCTCCTCCTCTGCTGCCGCACACCGAAGTTCCTCCCAACTCCCCTCCCTCCAAACCACAGCTGAACTCCGTCACCGGGTCTGCGGAGGGGTCAGGCCTCACCCTGCCGTCTTTTCTTTCCCCTTCCTCCCCTTCGTTTCCTGCAGAGCGCTCCGATAGGTGGTTTCCTTCTTCATCGGCTGTTTCCACTGAGCCCAGAGAGGTTGGTGCGTCTGTGGCAGGATCTGAACTCTCAGCGCGAACCGAAGGCGTCACAGCAGCTGAAAGAAAGAACATACACAACATTTAGGGTGAATTTATCGGTAGTTTTGACCTTTTATTACAAATCTCAAAGCGATTCGTCTTCTGAAAACGTGAATAAA
This sequence comes from Chelon labrosus, assembly GCF_963514085.1. Classification (NCBI taxonomy): domain Eukaryota; kingdom Metazoa; phylum Chordata; class Actinopteri; order Mugiliformes; family Mugilidae; genus Chelon; species Chelon labrosus. The sequence goes on from NC_140356.1 coordinate 17,589,506, forward strand.
TAATAAAGGGTAACAACCTTGCCTTTAAATCCTGCTAAAAGCCTCTCACTGTAAAGCTTTGTGTCCCAACTGTCTGTTTCAACGTAACTAAGAGGCATTAATTAAATAACAGTGCATGGCTGTCTGTAGAAGGCCCTGGGACAATCATTGTGCTATTAATAACTTTGCATGCGTGGATTAAGCAGCAGAAGATTACATGAAGTGTCATCCTGAGACTCAGCAGACACACAGGCCTCGCTGTTCCATCTAAAAACCAGCCTCGTCCGAGAATATCTCCAGCGGCAGACCTTGGTCGTTGAAGAGCAGCTGCTTCCTCTTCATCCTTTCCTCCTCTGACGCACGGAAGCCCAGGACGGCTTTGAGTTCCGACAGGACGCGGCGGGACTCCTCCCTCTCCCGCCGCTGACGCTCCCGCTCCTCCGGCGACAACATGTCAGCCCACGAGCCCCCGGCCTCTTCTCCGTCGGAGTCCGAGTCGGACACGTAGGCCTCCCACTCCTGGTTGGAAGAATTTATGCTTTAGCGTCAAATTTTATAAGTGCAAATCTTGTAAAATCAGTCTAAAAGGTTTTACCAGCTCTTCTGGAACTGGGTCTCTGTCCAGGATCAGGGGGTAGGATGGAGGAGAAGCAGGAACTTCAGGTAGAGGAGGACCACACTGCTCCAGACCTCCTTCATTACCTGCTGAGACGGTTACGTTACTGAAAACAACGGATGACCTCAAACACGTGTAGCTTGGTGGCTGTACTCACAGCTGTGCTCTGGTTTGTCTCCTACATTGAGGAGACACTTCCTCCATGACTGACAACAGGCTTGAGTCATGGTGGGAAATTAAAAATAGCCCCTCCAGTAAATTAATGTGAAGCCACCACGATAACAACGGGAGTTATCGCTATTTTGTTTTCATGTTTTACTGAGTTATGTTAGAGGCTGTGTGGCTCTTAATTAAAGTGTCGCTCACCTGTACAGGCGTTGGCCCGTCTCAGCATGCGCTCCACCTGGCCGATGGTGTCCTCCCAGCAGCCCGTGCTGGCTTGCATGTGCGGCTGCAGCTGGTGCAGCCGGTCGCTGAGGTCCTTGTAGCCATCAAACGTCAACTCCGTCAGCTCCTTGGACACCATCAGCTTCTCCAGGTCGTCCTCCAAGATTATCATCCTGAAGATATCAAAGACGGAGGAGGAGGAGGAGGAGGAGGAGGAGGAGGAGGAGGAGGAGGAGCGTCAGGCGAAACCAAACAGAAGCGAAGCTGTTGATGGTATTTTCTTTTCAAACAGAGAGCAATGAGGGCTAGAAGAGCTCGCTACGTCCCTACGTTATAAATATTTTTACGTTTGTTTCACTCAGAAACATCTGAGGTTTAAAATACAGAAGAAAGTTACCTAGGCAACCAGAGCCTGGGACATCCACGAGCAACTGTCTACAAAGAATATCGCTTAAAGCTTTGTCTTTGTGTGTAAAAACAAAGCGAATGGTACGAGTTTAATTCATTACTTTATCTGAATCTCTTAGTTCTCTCTCTCTTTCAAGAACATCCATCAAACCTTAAACATTATTTCTGCTGTGTACTGTTGCTGCTTTGCCGGTGCAATGACCCAGATTCCCTGCACTGATATTAACGTCTCATCTCCTCTTGAGGGAGGTGTGGAATGAGGTTAGTCGGTGGCTTTCTGTGTGAGCCTCTCACTCGCTCAGCAGGGCCTTGAGGTGCAGCTGCAGGCTCCGGATGGAGGTGTGCAGGGTGTTGAGCTCTCGGCATTTCTCCCTGGCTCGCCCGGTCCTGTCGCAGCCCGTCGTCCTCGGCTGGGTCTCGAAGTGCCGGTGGAAGTCGAAGCTGCGCTGCACTTCGCCGAGGCAGCTGGCCAGAGCGTGGTGGAGGGGCTCGGTCACCGCGGAGATGGACCGGTGCAGAGGAGGAGGAGGAGGAGGAGTAGGAAGAGGAGGGGAGGCGTCTCCTTTGGGTCCAGCCTCCTCCGCCTCCTCTATTCTGCGCGGTGAGAGGAGGAGAGCCAGCCGACGAAAACATTCAGAGCTCTGTCCCACCCACAGCTGGAACAGCATCTGCAGGAGGACAAACCAACAAATACCTGATAAACATCCTTTAGAGCGCTATGCAGGCTCCAACACGACTAGAACGCTTTATCTTATTACCAGCACCACTTTATTTCTCTGACACAGTCTTTTAGCCGCTGCTGCCTCAAGGCCTTTTTCTTCCAAAGCTAAACTGAGGTCAGAGCACGAACACGCCTTCTTGTCACGCTTAAGCTTTTCTGAACCTCAAAGAAAGTCATCTGTAAAATATTAAGCATGACAATGGACAGTAGAGCGGTTTTTAATTGGAGTGCTGCACTGGAGCTGTAACCTCCCAGTCCTACACCTCTCTGACCCTTTTAATTTCTCACAAACCGTAGGCGTCTCCCTCAGGCCTCACCTTCAGGGCAGGCAGGCTGTAGTCGTCCGTCAGCTCCTGGGCCTGTTCATCACCCAGGTGCTCGATCCCCAGGCCCAGGCCCAGCTCCTTCAGAGGCACCGCAGACACGTAGTTGGTCACGTTGTCGATTTCAGAGTTCAGAGGGAACGTGGGGAGGTGTTAAAGACACACAACACTCATCTGAAAACCACGAGTGCATCAGTTTATGCTGGTTTTAAAAGTTTATGACTTTCCAAAGTAGGGTGCTGGGTAAAGTTCTCAGTCATCCAGGTCATGGTATACTCGAAAAGCGTTTAAAAAAAAAAAAGGCAACTGGACTTGTAGAGTTTAAATATTTAAACGAGCTGCTGCTGTAAAATGCCGTGACTAATACCTCGGAAAGAGATAAGACTATCAAACTGTATGTAAACTTGTGACGACAAGAGTAGTCATTGTGGATCATTGTTTAGTTTACATCAGGTAAAGGATATGCCTTCAGCATGTGGCAGGTGGCCCTGCGCGAGGCTCTGAACGCCGAGCGGAGCGCCCGGTACAGGGTCTTCCTCAGTCCGATCAGCTGCTGGACCCGTGGCACCGCCCCCGGCCCCGCCCTGCTAAAGGAGCTGGCCGCACTCACCCTGTCGAGCAAACTTGACAAGTGAAATGTGATACAACTGTGGAGACGTCCCGAAGAGGCAGAGGGGCACACACAACACTGAACACACCAAACGCGACGCAAAAGACAAGACACGAAGACGAAACGGACATACAGGAGACGATCTAGACACTTAACTACGCTACACTGCATGCAGTTAAAGGCTTTAACATTTGGGAAATATGCTTATTTACTTATTTACTTTCTATGCTCATGTATGACACTGGAGCTTAGCTTAGCTCTGAGACTGGAAACAAGGCGGACCGCTGACCTAACTCTGTCCAAAGGCAACACAATCCATCCACCAGCAGCTTTTGTTTCAACCACTCAAAGTGTGAAAAGGTGGATTTTGTTACCGTCGCACAGAAGCAGGCGAGGTTTTTCCCCCACATCCAGTTTTTATGCAAAGCACATCTCACCGGCAGCTGACTGACTGATTTATATTTACCGTACAGACATGAGAGTGGTTTCAATTTTCTCATCTAACTCTTGTCAAGAAGGCAAATATGCGTATTTCCCCAAAACCTTTTTCTTTGAATTAACTGTTGATTTAAGTAAGATGCTAGTCAAACTGCGGTCTACCTAAACTACTGGAGCAGGGAAGTTAATTAACTGCCATTCATTGTGCAGACTTGGATCATGCATGAACTGACACAACACAGATGCTGATTATGCTCATGTGGTTTGGTAATTTGGATAAAAACGAGCACACTTACAGGGTGAACCCTCTCGAGATGACCTCCGTCTCCTGCACCAGACGCAGGGCTTTGCGGGACAGTCCAGTCAGCGTCTTGCTGTTGTGAACCAGAGACTGGAGCTGCGTGGCCCTGGCGTGGACGGTCCTCTGCATGCGGCCCCGTCTCCACAGCGCGACCCCCCTCAGCCCCAGCCAGCCCAGCAGGGCCAGGCCCCACGGAGCAGCGGCCAGAGACCACAGGCCCTCAGACACGGAGCAGAGTCCCAGGAGCACCGCGGCCAGGCCGACAAGGCCCGCCATCTCCCTGAGAGACGGGAACATTCAAATTCAGGGATTTATAGCGTTGAGGAAGTGGGTGGTACCTAGCTGTCTCAGCTTTGAGGTGATGATCAATGAGGTACTCAAACGTTTTTCCAAAGAAAACACCGTCCTACCACCAAATTCAACATGTTTATAGCTGGTTTAGAGCGTCGGATGAACCTAGATGGAGCTGTAAGAACAAGAAGAGCTAGCTCTGTTTCTATAGACTGGCAATATTTTTATTTTGTTCAGGAAATATACAAGGAGCCAAGCAACCAGAGCATGGAACGTCCACTAGCAACCAAACGTCAGCTACAAAGTGACGGGCGAGGCAAGAGTTATAGTTTGTGCTTGTGCTGCATGATATTCTCCGGTGTCTCATTATGTGCATTGAAGCGTGTTTCTTTCAGAGCAGCGTACCATAGGGAAGGCCTGGCGATGAGGCTCGGCCTGGGCAGGGTGCTCGCTCGGCTGGGCGAGCCAGAGGGCGACGAGCCGAGGGTGAGCAGGCTCGGGTCGAGCAGCTCGATGAGCTCCACATCCTCCTGCAGCAGCACGTCCTGGTCCAGAATGCATCTGACCGAGTACTGGCCGAACACACAATCCTGAGAGGATGCAAGGAGGGGAACAAGAATTAGAGCTGCAGGTTTAAGTGGCTGCAATCCTTTCCATTTCCACTTCTACCTACCAGCTGCTGCTCCAGCTTACGAGACGCAGCCGCCTGGTGAATCGGACTCCATCTCCACAAGGCTTCAGCCAGCCTCCATAAGAATCCTCCCTACAAAATCACACACACAGGGTTAGAACTCAGCCAACTATAGTAAGTAAGGAATCTCGTCCAGCTTTCTGCACTTTCTCCACTATGGAAGCATTTTGGCGTGCTTCCTCTCGAGTCCAAAAACAAATGTGCATACGGTCAAAAGGAGTATCCCAGGAGACAAACTCTTTCAGGCGACAACAATAAGTGCAATGTGTGTTTGTGAAACCCTCGCACACGGGTCTTATGTGGGACCACTGGTGGCGTAACAGCCACGTGACGTCTTCACTTTGAGAGTTTACATTTCCAGCATCAATATAAACCTAACTTTTCATAAAGCAGGACAGGAGGGATTCTTTTAGTTCTGGAGACACGACAGACACACTTCTGTTTAATTTCTCGACCCTATTTAAAGTCTGCAGCACCAGGGTCCAACACTGTAAACAATCTGAGACGTACAACCACCACACATTTAGATACGCTACAAACTTCAGCCTTTTTTTAAAATGTTGTTTCCTGCAAGAGCTAAAGAGACGAACTGTGTAATTCCTAATCACGAACGCGGTTTATTTTCGCACTAATCTGCTTACAGCGCTGAGTGGCATCAGAGAAGGGCTTTGTTCAAAACTGAAAGATGTTTGTATGGCAAAGCTTAGGCTTTAGTTTTTAGTTTAAAAAAAAAAAAAAAAAAAAAAAGCACGGGAACTGAGCAGAAAACAGCATCTGGAGTGTGTGCGCTCCAGTTTGTGGCAGTTTATTGATCCAGACTGAGCAGCTGACCCCTTTTCTGAGGGGTAAACGTGCAAGTGTTATTAGTCTAAAGGCCGCAGTCGTATCGATTACCGATCGGGAGACTGAGATCCAGGACTGGGCAGCTGTCAAAGTAGGCCACTGTGTGTCAAAGTGGCTAATCCCAGAGATGATATAAATCCTGTACAGATGCCACAAACATCTGTATTCTCAGCACGGTTCCATATCCAGGTTCAGTCTTGTTGAAGCTCATCAGTATTCTGCCGCCATCTCGGGGAATACTGCAGCTTCCAGACCCTGGATTGATTGTCAATATGTTAAAAATACAAACCATCTGTCGGTTCTAGCTTCTTAAATGTAAGAAGTGGATTCTTTTCTTTGTCTTTTATGATAATAGACTGAATAATTTGTGTTGTTTTGGTTTGTTATTACATTTTATAGACTAAATGATTAAAGGAGATATAATAATTAACCATTTAATCTGTGGTATAACCACAATAAACGGTAAATTTGGTGATATAATAGTTATATTAGTTAATAGAGGCATGTTTTATCTTGTTAATATCTTATGTCCGAATGTATTTTTCGGTGGCTTCATATTATTTTCAGATTTATTGACTAGAAAATTTCAATTTAAGATCTAAGCGTCATACTCAGAGTCACACATGTTTGTACCCGAATGTATATTTTAAGTCTTCAGGACAGAGCAAGCCTTAATTTATTTATTCACCGACATCTGAGGATTTAAGTTTTACAACATACTGCACAACCTCAGTAATCATACCACCTCTGAAACAGTACAAACAAACCTGGCCCCTAAAATATCAGAGTACGTATTGTACATAAGTCTGGTTTCAGTGGTCATCAGCGGCTCTGGCTTGGCTCCAGCTTTATCTGGGCTCCAGGAAACGTATAACGGAGAGACGACCCCGAAAGCTTTCCTGTCCGGTCCGAGTCCCTCAACCTTCTTAACTCTTCAGAACAACAGAGAGGAAGCATGACACACACACACACGGAAAGTTCCTGAAAGAAGCAAACACAACGCTGTTTCCCGTCGCGGGGAGGAGAAAGAACGAGGCAGGGTAAATGAGTCACGTGATCCCGGGTTGTGTTATTCATCCGACTGAATCACAGGTTGCCTCAAACCACAGTCATTAACAGTCAGATTAATGCAAGCGCTACTCAAGGTTCACAAGTTTTAATCCTTTGATTGCACAATTAAAAGGAGACTGCAATGGGTGTGGAGGAGGAGGAGGCTGAAATTACAGACATAAACAGCAAGTCGTCTCAGTAAGTGCATTTTTAAAATCAGACAACAGCAAGAAAGAAAGGAAAAGAAAGTTTTTCTAACTAAAAAAAGATATTATCTGGTTTATAGAGAAGACAAATACCTGCATCTGAGAGTAGGGAGCCCTTCGTGCCATGTCTGACTGAAGAGAAGCATGTAAACAAAGTGCACATAGCTAGTCTGAGGCTGCCAATATGTGTCAGTGTTTGGAGTCGATAGTCAGATCAATTCTTTTCCGTCTGACTGCACAAGTCAAACAGTGACACTCTCACACCCCGTCCTGAGTCAGGGGATGCAGATACTCATCAGAGGAAACAAGGGTGGACGTTATTTTGAGATGATGCCTCCATCTTGACCTTATTACTATGACCTTAATTAAACACTGGCTCATAAAAATGTCATAAAACAGTAAAAAAAACTCCAGTCTGACTTCCTTAATGCCTTGTTGATATTATCAAATGCCTTTGATAAGTGAAGAGACAATCTGAAAGAATATTCAGAATGAAAATAAAGGAAAATCTGAAGAGCATGTGGGATTTTATGGCAAAAATACCCACAAATCAACAGGTTAAATCATCTGAAATCACTTTTTTTTGGACTGTTAGTTGGATAAAACAATCAACTTAAAGAACTTAGGCTTATTTTCCTCTACTTTCTGACATTTATAGCTCAATCGATCGCCAATCAGTCAAAAATGTAATTAATAATTATCCTTATCGTAGGATGAAGTTATCAGTTGTCAACACAATTGTACATTTAAACTCCAACATGATATTCCAGATGTTTACATTTAATAATGTACACGAACCAATAAATAACCCAGCTTTCGTCAAAGGTCAAACTTATAACACCACCTCCAGAAAATAAGAGGTACAACTTTTATTTATCAGCACTTAATTTTAAGATAACATCCTTCTTGTTGCTGTCATCGTTTGAGGTTTTGTCAGTCGTATATATACCAGGCTTTATATTTACATGTGCTGTCTCTGACATTGTTTTAATAACTCTGTAATGTCTGTTACAATATTTGCATGCTTCAGTCAGTGTCGGGAGCAATAGCAGTAAACTGGAGATTCAATGAGACCAAACTGAACTGATGTGTCAGCTGTTCGTTTTGAGGACAGGAATGTGCGATATATATATATTTTTTTCTTGAGGATAAGGGGAACTCACTGAAGCTTTCTGTGGGTCTTCTGGAGAGGCGAGGTCTCCGCCGGATTCCTCCTCCTGTGATGCCGTCGGACATGCCTCGAAGTCTGTGTGCCCTAGATCGTGCAGGTACTGGAAAAGAGGAGAGTTCTGCAAAGAGAAAGAGAAAGAGAAAGAGCAGCAGCTGAGTAATGATGGATGAGGAAGAGGAGCTGAAGGGTGGGGGGGAGTAGTAGAAAGAGAAAGTATGAGGTAATTTGACCTGTCCCACTGTGAATCTACCGGCGCCCTCATAAGCGAGGGCAAATCACCACGGGTTCCCTGAGAAGTTGAGTCTCCACCCTAACCCATGCAGCTTACTTTTCTATTCTGCTGTAACAAAAAAAATAAATAAATTCACATGTGAAACCTGCGAACCATCGGACTCTCATCCCGCAGATGTCAGGTACTGTCCTCTGAGCCTCTTCAGATTAAATTCTTCTCTGCCCTGCATGCAAACTGGAGTCCAAGCACAAGTCACCATGTTATAATCCAGGGATAAACACGAGCGGTGCTGTTTAGTATCCAGGACAGAAAGCTCAGAAACAAATCAGCCTGAGAGATAGAGAAATATCCCGTGCTATAATATGTGCAAAAGATGCCTGACCCAGTTCTCTTCCAGCTGCTGTAGAAATTATTCCTCTAAGCATCTCTGCTGTGTGTTTAGGTTTGTTTGTTTTTTTAGGGGGGGTGCTTGACCTGAACATCTGCACAGGATCATAATAAACCAACCAGATTCCGATGGAGCAATTAAACGCTACTCACATGCATTGTCACACGAAGTCGCAGCTCATGTTGTCAAGCATCCTCCAGAGTGTTTTCAGAACCGACGCATTGGACGTAGTCATCCCCACCCCACCTCTTCAAACCACCAGCCGAGCAATGATGAAACACCAACAACAATGCGCACACTAGCCCGGCTCAGCCCTTCTCATGACCAGCAAAGCTCCTTGGCAAGAAGCACAGCGAGCAGCCGGCCAAATATGTGCCACTGTTCAGGACTGACAACGCGCAGCAACAGGGCAAACGGCTGCTTTTTGAGACGCTAGCTTAACACGGCTACATGTGTTAAGCTAGCTCAATGAACACCTAACGTCTACGTTCACCTCACAAACTCGCGCGGTATGACAAAGCATAAGTTGCACGTTTCGTAATAAAACTGCGGCGGCAATACAAACCTCAAATACCACATCTTCGTCAAACTCCTCAGTCATTGCTCTCCGCCATCTAAACGCAGCCCGTTTTGCATTCTTGGAAGTTGTAGGCGACGGGAACGGCGCGTTGAGAAGTTGGTAGTTAGCCGGTTGCTAAAACTTCGCGTAAAACTACAATTCCCAGAAAGCCCTGTCAAAAAACCGCCACTTCCTCGCGACACAAACAAGGGCTCGTGCCGCTTAGAGCGCCTCAAGTGGGGGCGGTCAACCGTTTGGGAAAGCTACGCGAGGAAATGGCGGTGTAAAGTTAGCGCAAAGAAGCGCAAACATAACCGGAAATCACCTTCAAAATAAAAACATCCAAAATTCTTACAACGTAATGTGGAAAATAATTGACGTAAAACAGCGCAAATGGATTTATTATTTGCGGAAATCATACAATCAAAGATACATCATTGCTCATATACGCGTTTCATGTTAAAGTCAAATAACTTAAACAGATCTTCCTCAACAATAAATTTATTTTTAATGTCAGCAACCGGAAGTGTGGTGTTTTTTGTGTCCGGCTTTGGATCAATCTGTTGGGAAAAGGACCGTGGCTGAAAACTTCGAAAAAATGGGAAAAGTAACAGGCGTGAAGTCTTTATCGTTGCATCCGCTGTGGAGATAAAGAACAACAGCGATGGATCCGCATGTTTTCTCCCCGAAGTGTTTTCCCAACTGACAATGGCATCGAGGGAGGAAAAAACGCAGATTTTCTCGCAATTCCATTGAAAGTAATTTTTACTCATGGAGAAAGGAGCCAGTCGGGAGTCATGAGCACAGGTTTGTTTCGTGGGGGAGCTAACTTAACTCAGCCAAATCATGCTGTGCAAACGGCTGGTACGGTTAACAAACGCCAAATATAAGTGCTTTATGAGTTTATTCGCAGAAAATGAGAAAGAAAACAGCGACTTCGGCGTTGTAACGGTCGATAGCATCCACTCTATTTTTACCCAGCCACAGTTAATTACAGTTTTTCTTAATAACAGCTTTCAAAAAGATATAAAAATGAACGGTCCTGACGTCTATTTTTAGTGCTTTCTGAAAACACAATCGTAACTCTCAATCAGAAATGCCCTTTCTGTTTGTTATTACAGCCTCTGTTGCAGCTGGACGGGGTTAAATCCTTTGTCTTAAAACATCTGTCCTGCTGTTGATGCAGCAAGTCGGACTTAATAACAAGCTGCAACGTTTACACATAATGTTAAATAGTTTATTTCGTCTGGGCGCCTTCGGTGACTACTATTCGGCAAATGGCAAAACTTTTTTTTTTTTTAAACTTTAGCACAGTTACCTGGCGTTGCCTTTCACGGCCAAACCCTAGGCCAGATTCCGCTCAAAAATCTGGAAATTTTAGATATATTCGTTTTTTTCTTATCTACACGCCTCCGTGCACATAATTCAATATCACAAATAGCGAGATAGGATGTATTGGCAAATTCGGCTTATAGATAAAGACGCTAAGTATTAGTATTTTTAAGTTTTCCATGTTTTTTGCTTAGCTCCGCTATCCTCAATGATCTTTTTTATGTTAGTTGGGATAAAGTTGAAGTTTTCTAATAAAACACGTGTCCCGAATTGAAGAGTGAGTCTTAGTTGTAAGGAACAAACGTTACTTTCTCCTGTTGTTGACGCGGTTTTGTTTATAACCCGAGCGAGTTTATATTTAGTCGTTTTTTGAACGGGAGTTTTGAGCGAGGCTGCATCTGCAGCGTGGACTCGGGGGGCAGAGCGGTTTTTTCGGTGCTCGGCCTTTTTGGAAACATCCGCTCGATGACTCCACTTCTCGTGGTGTCGGCCAGTAGAGTGGAAAATATGGTCTACAATCTAAATTCTCAGCTTTTTATTAGTTTTTTTTTTTATTATTTAATCTTTATTCAACCAGGTAGTTTCCTTGTGTGATTCAAAATGTGTCATCAGTTTGAAATATAATTGTAATTCCTGTGGGGGGGAAATACATAATAAAACTAGTCTGACTCAGGTATGACGCCAAAAACATGGCACGAAAGTGACATGTGCATTATTTTGAACCGAGCAGTGCGTGGGTTCAAACTGCTAGGAAGACTGGGGGAAAAATAAGTGTATGGTTAGTTATTTAGAAAGTGAAATTGCACCGAGAAAACAGAAAATAATCACATCATCTTATCTACAACACAATGTTTGTGTTGTTGTTGTTGTTGAAACGGTTTTGAACCGGGCATACCACACATACCACGCTCTTTCAAGAACAGGGAAGGAAAAAGGGCACAAATGTAATTGGGAGTCTGAATTGAATAATCCAGTAATCCGGCGAACGAAGTAAAACAAGTCATATGTCAATTATCAGTTAAATAGTAATAAATGAAAGGGTAGCAGGGAACAAGAAGAAGAAGAAGACTTGGACGACTAATTGTGACGTCTGAATGTACTTTAGACGTTACTCCAATCCTCATGTCTTACCCTCTGACTCCTAAATTAACCCGTTGACCTGAGCTTCAACCCTGGCTTGCAGCTGTCTCTGCTTATATTTGAGGAGGCAAGGATGAAGCATGCGTTTCTGTGCCTGATTCATTTTAAAGGAAGTGTGTGAGTAAATGTTACTTGTCTCTAAATCTCCTCCCTCTTTTTTCTTTATATATTTTTTTGTTTTTACGTGCAGGTGTGAAGAAGCCTCCGTTAGCTCCCAAACCTAAACTCCCTGCCACCACCAAACCCTCCCCCCCGCCCATCGCCCCTAAACCGGGTCGTCTTTCGCCGACGTCGGCCGCCTCCCAGCCCTCCCCGGCGACCCTCAAGAGGGAGAAGCCGGCCGTCGCGCCCAAACCGTGCATCCCCAAATCCGCGGCCTCCTCTCCGCCTGTTTCGCCCCCGCCCCCCAAACCCGCCGAAGCGGCCCTGACCCTATCTCAGGAACAGCAGGAGGCTTTAGCGGATAGCCTCGCCCTTCTCAACTCCAAAAATGGGATTTTATCGGACACCGGCAGACGTGAGTCGGATTACATCATTCCCACCTGCTCCTGCAGCCTCCAGGACTGCCCCCAGTGCGAGCCGCTGGAAAACGGAAGTGCGACCGAGATTGGGGGCAATTTGCACAAAGAGCCGATGCAGAATGGGATTACCACAGAGGGATTTACGGAGAAGCGGCCGAAAGAAAAAGGAGAAAACGGAGAGGAGGGAGCAGATAAGGGTGAAGGTGGACGGATTATCAGGAAGCCCAGGGATAAACCTCAAAGACAGAAACATCTAGATAGGGGACTGGTGAACAAAGAGGCCCAGAGGACTGAGGAGCAGAAGGAGAAAGATTCAGAGAGGGTGAAACACCAGGAAAGTTCTGATCTTCATGTAAAAGTTCACACAGATTTAACAGACTCAAAGTCAGCCTGTGATGTTGCAGGCAGCATCATTGTCTTTTCAGGCGTCGCTCTGCTTCAGTCTTCAGCGGAACACGTCCAAGTAGAAAACAGCCATCCTACCAGCAAAGCGTCTCCCACCAGGTTGCTCCCTGATATGCCGGTCCCTGCCGCTCCCAGTAAGCCTCTCCCGGTCCCGCAGCCGCGTAAATTCAAGAAACCGGCGTTGGTGAGGCAGGACGGCATGGAGGGTGGTGGCGGTGCTCAGGAGCCGGCGGTGGAGGAGCAGGAATCCGAGGGGAAACCAGCTGGTCTGTCCGTCACGTCAGAGAGTGAGGAGCTCGGACAGGACACGTGTGAAGACCCTTCACCCCGACGAGACTCAGGTTTACAAGATGATGAGGTGGACGCGCCCGTGCCGCCTCCCCGACAGACGTCCCTCTCCCCGCGCCTCCACAGGACGGTCCACACGCCCCACTCTCTTAACAAAAACACCTCACACTCCTTAGTCCTGCTCTCACAGCCCGACTCATCGAGCCACAGGAAGGAGGGCGAGGGCCGAGGGGTGCAGGAGGACGAAGAGGACGGCTACGGCGACTTTGAGCGGTACCCGATCACCCACAGCCTCCCCAAACAGATCAAACTCGGCTGTCAGCCCAGGAGAGCTTTCTCCGCCGAGGATCAGCAGGAGTCACCGAGGGCTCCGCCAAGGAAACCGCAGCGGCACAGCCTGCCTGCGCCTCCTCCGCTCCCCATCTGCCCTCCTGCGCCTCCGCACGCCAACACGCCCATGCGGGAGCTGCCTGCGCCCCCTCAGGAGAAAACAGCCTGGCGCTTCACGCGACCCTGCGTGACGTTTTTCAGTCGGCAGATCCCCACGAGGAGCAGCGTGCCGCCAAAAAGCCGAGCCCCGGCGCTGGGGGGGAAGCAGAGGGCTCAGTCCTTCTCCGCAGCCGACCTGGCGACCCGGCACGGCTCTCAAAAGAGGAGCCTCTCCTTCCGGAAGCTGCTGGAGCTCCGGCTGTCGGTGAAGATGCTGCCAAAGCTGCTGGCCAAGGGAGGGCAGTCCCTGGACTGCACCAGCGTGGAATCACTCCGGGGTGAGAGGAGCCTGGAGCGGCCCAAGAGCTGCATCGGGGACACCGCCGACATCTGCGGCGAGGAATCGGTGGAGTACGAGAACGTGCCGCTGTACGAGGAGATCCCGGAGTATATGAACCTGCCGTTTCACAGCGGGAGGCTGGGCTGGCCGCACGACCCGGACGCGGACGATTCGGACATCTACGAGGTGCAGGATCCCTACCACAGATGCCAGGACCACGAGTACGAGAGGTGCGGTACTTTACTCAAAGCATATTGCAACTAATGATCATTTTTAGGATTATTTATACGATGAGATTAGACTTTATTGATCCTTGGGGGGGAAATTTAGGTGTTACAGCTGCAGGGGAAGACAGTGCAACAAGTTTTAAGTAACTCGCTAACTACTACCAGAGTTTGGAGAAAAAAAACACACATCTGTTCTTATTTTAATTATTAATTGAGTAGCTTCTTGTCCCGTGCAATTTCCCAGAAAAAGAGTAATCTGAAACCCACAAATGTTCACTTCACCGTGACTTTTAGTGAACAGACAAAGCAAGTGTTGAGTTTTCTCAATTAGCCAAATAGTTTTTGTCCGTCCGCACTTATCCTGTCATCGTCTTTCTGAAGCGATACAGCAGCTCACCCGCCAGAAAAACCCCTGAGAACATGTCCTGTCGAGGTCGAAAACAGAGAAAGACCTTTTTTTAAAACCCAGCAACAATGGCGCGCTTGTGTTTGTGTATGTGAGAAAAAAGAGCCCCGGTGGTTGACGTAGGCTGAGATCCAGTTTAACTCTAACTGCTGCAGCCCTGTGATCGCAGGTGACCCCGCAGCCGAGTGTGGGAACCGCAGAGCGTGCGACAGGTTGCGCAGGTGAAGTGGGAAGTCTGGCCTTTGAGCCGGGCGGGCGTTTGAATTTGAATAGAGCATTGATGTGCAGCAGGTCGGCCTGTTTTCCTGTGGGTTATTTCCAGTGGCCAGGGCAGGAAATGTCTGAGAATCGCAGAAACAGCCACACAGCTCTCTAGAACAGGGAAAATAAACCTCCAGCAACCACCAGCCTCCTCCTCCTCCTCCTCCTCCTCCTCCTCGGCCCGCCCGCCCGCCCGCCCGCCCTCGCACCGGGTTTAGCCTCTCCTTAACCTCACCGCTCCACTTTTCTCCCCTGTTTCTTCTGTGAGAACATCGGCCCCGAGGTTTGTTTTCACTCTGAGCAAACGGCCGGAAAATTATCTTTTTTTACTTCTTTACAACTACGGGAAAAGCTTGAAGCAAGCTAGGAGAATTACAATATCTGAGGAGAACTTTAATTTGACTGTGTGCGCTGAATAAAATTAATTCAGTAATTAATTCAAGATATGTGGCATGATTTAGTGTGGGAATATCAGCAGCTAAAGCTCCTCCAGCAGGTTTCTAACTTCGCTTTATGACGCCGAAGAACTGGATCATGGCCAAATATATGTTTTAATATATATTCTGTCTTGTAGGGAAAAGAAAAAGCACTTTAATGTCGGTGGATTATATATTTTGACCTCTAATAATTAGATAAGTTAGAATAAACGATATAAAATATGGATAAATTGTAAATAACAGTTTTGCAGAGCCAGAAATTAGAAAAGGCAGCTGTACGCATTTGAAACTGACCCGTTTAATTGTGTCTTTAACATATCGTGTGGCATAATATCGCTTTAGAAATTTATTTTGGGAGCCGGCGTTCGCTTTGGCTGGAGAAAACCCAAAACAGCCGGCTAAAAGAAGCTTTAATAAGGTAGCAGCAGCTAACATTTAGCATTTAGCTCTTTATAAATAACCTGAATTCATTTCAGAATTGCTGGTGACTATCTATTAATAATTAATTGGCTCGGGCATGTTTCCTTTTTCCTATTTCCTCTGCTCGGGCCGGGACGCGACCAGCGACGAGGTCAGGGGCCACGCCGGCCCGACGCCGACGCGCACAAACCAGCCGCTGAAACAATTAAGATGTGCTCTGCTTCTTAATTCTGTCTGGTATGCAGAGCAGTTGGCCGGGCGTTTGTGTGTGTGTGTGTCGGAGAGGAGAAAGAAAGAAAGAAAGAAGAGAGCGAGTGAATCTGTAGTGTTTCCCAGGCATCTGAGCCCGTTCAAGTTTATGTAAGTAGCCCCCGGGGCTGTAAACAAGTGGCGCTCTGTGCCTGACCCAGTAGAGCTGCTGAGAAAGCATACGGGGAGCTGAGGAAGAGCCGGAGTGAATTTGAGATTTTAGGTAAAAGAGTGAGAAAAACCAGGAAGTGAAAGGAAATGTGAGGTTTGTTTTTTTGTTTTTTAGAGATCCACCATGTTTCCCATCCAGTATCCAGTCTCAACCATCGACCCCAGAGCCTCCAGACAAAATTAATTCCTCCTAACCCTTAGTCTTAGTTCATCCTTTGATATCAGACAGCTTAAATCTACAGAAGCGACTCGGTAGAGCCAAATCAAAACATTAGTAAGACGTGAGCGCGTGTCGCTGCTTGCTTGCACCGTCTTGGCGGACCGAGCTGTGTTTGTGGGAAGAGCCGAGAGTGTTTTGTTTTGCTGCCGGCCCACGCAGGTAGAAATAAAAACACATAGATTTTAAATTAAAAGTAAATCAGTATGCAAATAAACGTACGCACGGTGAGTACGTGAACACGTCAGTCGCTCAGCAGCTATCAGGTTGCAGTTGTGGGTGTTTTTTTGTGAATCGCGCTTAAAATAACCTTCAAAATCTTCGCTTGTAAATGAACTAGAGCAGTTATACAGTTAGTTTTATATTTGTTTTAATTCCTGCTCTTCCACTAGACTCCCCGACCGCTCCATCTGTCACGCGTCCACTGTTTAGTTTCTCCTTTGTTCCTTTATTTAACGGTAGCGGTTGTTTTATTTTTCGGTTTGTGTCTTGTCCAGTCCAGGGACTTTGAAACTCCCCTCAGCCTCCCCGCTAACACGTTGTCAAAGTGTAATCATCAACATTTTCCGTTGTAAAACCCCCGAATACACTGACTCAGGCGCGTCCGCGAGTAAAGATTGTCCCCCCCCCCCATACATTGCACAAGGCTTCTTTAATCTTTATTTATCCAGGGAGGTTCCTCCAGCCGCCCTGTCCCGCTCCTCTTTCACGGATTCAAACATTCCTCGTAAAGAAGAAGAAGAAGAAAGCTAAATTCTGCTACGTGTCCCGTTTTTAGCCTTGACCGTTGTTTGTGCTGAACGTGCGGTCTCTCTCTCTCTCTGTGTGTGTGTTTTTGTCGAGCAGCAGCGGCGGCTGGCTGAGGCAGGACGTCCACTCGGAGGAAGAGGAGATCCACAGTTCAGATGAAGAGGATGACAGCTCCACCTCCAGCAAGGAGCACCTGGATGAAGCAGACAGACAGGTACCAGGGATTTCACATCACTGACTCACTTTCGGGCAATAAAGTAATTAGATGTGACACTGAAACGGAAACATTTACCAGTTACTGCTTGACCTGAAAACCTTATTACATTTCTGTTGTTGTCATACCTTCAGCTTCCACGTGAGTTTACTTATTATAATAAACATCTGGTGAAACGTTCTCATGTTCTTCCGCAGCGGTTGAGTCTTTGCAGCTAGAAATAACCTGTTACTAAATCTACATTAGCTCAGATTTGATAACTCTCCTCGCCAGAAAGGGTGAGAGACTCCCAGAAGAAAAGG
Source organism: Chelon labrosus (assembly GCF_963514085.1). NCBI lineage: Eukaryota > Metazoa > Chordata > Actinopteri > Mugiliformes > Mugilidae > Chelon > Chelon labrosus. Next base: position 17,606,829 of record NC_140356.1, read on the forward strand.
ATTTTATCTGCTTCATCCTCTCTCTCTCTCTCTCTCCACGCTTTAGCCACCGGTTTTTCCATCCAAGTTGTTTTCCCACCGCTGCTCAGTAAACGTTCGTCTCCCCTTTTTCCCTCCCTCTTCTCTTTAACGTCCATGTTGCGCCTTCCTAACGCGGAGCTTGTGACTTTGTTCATCTCGCTATGACGTGATTATCTGCTACCCCTGGCCTGGTTACGCTCAAATTTTAACGTTGCTCACACAAGATTTAGATAAAAAGTTGTTCCACTTTCTACTCTCTTGTGTTTTGGTCCTTTATCTATATATCCAGTTATTAAACGTAACTGTGCAGACTGGCTCAGGCTCTAGGTTTAAGTACTTAACATTTAATGCCACTTTACACGGACAAATTAAGAATCCACATGAAAGAAATAAGGATATGTTCAATTTTTAACACTTTAGTGGACAAATATGCTTCATTTATGCACCAGAACTGTCCGGAATATTCTCCAGAATTACCTCAAAGCTGCTGCATGCTGAAAAAATACGGTTTTGTCGAGAGGCTTTGGAGCAGAACTTTCAAAAGACTCTCTTCTTGATTCGTTTCCGCCCCAACGAGTCTTTATTTCTTCCCGATTCCCCCAGACTAACAGAGGGTCATTCCACGGCACGTGTCTGCTAATTGCATGTCCAACAAGTTAGCGGTGTTAAAAGTTGTTGCGTTCCCTTTTGACAGCACTAGTTTATACGTTTTAAAACTAGCCTTGAATGCTTTAATACTGTCTGTATCTTCATTCAGACTTGAAATAAATGTTCAAAGGCCATTTTCCAGTGTCATGTCGCCAGTGAGCGTTTAAGGCATCTAGAGTGTCCTGCACTCCTGGTTAGCGCCGGTCAGATCCCTATCGCCGGCTATTTTCCCTCTCATGCAGGTGCAGAACATATGTACCAGATAGTTCTTGGCTGTGGTCTTTACGCCGTGTTCAAGCGCAACCTTTTGGTTCCAGACACGGGGTAAACATCACAGTCTGCCTTTGTTGCAAGGAAAATACTTTGATGTCGGTCTGGCAACTCCTCCTCCTCCTCCTTTTCCCTAAATCTGAGCAATCGGAGGCGGACGGCGCAAAGCTAGCACGACCCAGAGAACCACGGTAGCCACATCGACGGGAGATAAGAACCGCGGTTATCCTTCAGTACACAACTGTTACGGCTTGTCAGCTTTTACAGCCTCCTCTCTCAGATTGATTGGTTCTTACTAGTGTTTTAGAGACTAAGGTCTATTCACGACCTCCCAAAATTGGATGCTAACTGTCTTCTAGCTGATCCATGAGCAGTAGACTGCATTTATATCAAATTATGATGTAGAATATGAAGGTTTAAGGCGTCCACTTTCATTCACAGATTTGTAACTAGGTCGTGAGTGTGAATTCCCAGATCTACTTGTATCCTGAGTATTCGCAGGTCACAATGGACGACTCATATCTCTGACGGTGACTAAGCTGTCGCCGCAGCCACAGGAGACTGCGTGCACACGTGCTGCCAAGTGTGTTTGTTGCCCGTCACAGCTTTCCAGAAGTGGGTGTGTGCTGAAACGGGGAGGGGGTGTGAGCAAACACAGAAGGGCCCACGGGTTCAAGAATAGCTCCCTCAACGGCTGAAAGAGTTTTGTTTCTTTCTTTCCCCCCCCGTCCTGCCCCGTGACCCTCTCCGTGATACTGTCAGCACCTGTGTCCCGATGCCTCTCAAAGCTCCGGGGTATCACAAACACAGGCTCCGATAGGACCAGTAGGACATTTCTGTCAAGCGGAGGCCAAGGCCACTGTCCAAATTAAGCCGCTGAGAGACCGCCCTATTACCATTCAACAACACACACCGTCACAAAGAGACGGGGAGACGGGAACAGACCGCCGCTCTGCTTTCAGGCCCCATTGAGCCGCCGTTTAAAAGAAACCCCCGATGGTTTTTTAGACGCTGGTGACGGCGATCATGGTGATTTGCAGTGAGCCTGTGAGCGAACGCCGAACCGAGCCGCTGTGGGTTTTTTTTTTGCATCTTTTGCAGCGTCGTCGTCTGACATGTTTGTTTGTGTGTGTGTGTTTGTTTGTGCCCTCTCAGCAGGAGGACGAGATGAAGAGGAAGAAGGTGGTGCACATCGCTCAGGAAATCATGAGCTCGGAGAAAGTGTGAGTGGGCTTCGAGGTGAACCGGGTAGCACGTGATGTCAGTGTTTAAACAGCTGACTTGACTTGATGTCTTTCTGCTCTTCTGTCAGGTTTGTGGACGTCCTGAAGCTGCTTCACATAGTAAGTATCTTTTATTAAAGGAGTGTTTCCCTGAGAGCGCATAGCGTAATAAATGATACTGAAGGTTTGGTACATTATTCTTCATTGTGGACGTGAATTAATTTGCTTTTGGCTGCCGTTGTCTTTAATTAAGAGTCAAATAATGGTGTAACTCCGCAGCCGAGGGTTTTAAAGTTGCTGTGTTGGAGGGTTTTTGGTCTAAATGCACGGCCACAAGGAACAAGGATGTGAATGAATCCGTCCCATCATTGAGAAACTCTCAAGGGAGTGTTTATTAACTCGTCTCCTGTTAGATAAGGAGTTTTGGTTTTGGATCTGGTGTAGCGAACTTCACCATGTTACGTATGCATACTGATTTATGGGGCTATTTCATAAATCAAGTTTTGTTTTCGATTAAAGGAACAGTATGTAGGATTGTGGCCAAAACTGGCCAAAACTGGTACTGCAATCACTTTCAAAATACTGTAGAACGGTGTATCCCCTCCAACCTCCCCCCTGACTCGAGGTTGCCAGGTTACCGAGGTAACGTTAGGCTGCTCAACACGTCTCAATTACGTTTCACATTGCCGTAATCGACGTGCTAATGTTGTTTTCCTCGGCGTTTCAGCATAATGACAGAGAAACGGGCTCATAATGCTAATGCTAATGTTAGCAATGACGAATCGACGTTTTTATTTCCCAAACAATTCCTTACCTTTTCAATTCGATGACCCACCTCCTCTGTATGCGCTAACGTAACGTTACTTTGCACGAACATGCATAACTTTATTCGACTGTCGTGAATATTTTAAATGTCCATTTACATTATGTACAAGTAAGTTAGCCAGGAGAAGATTAGCAACGTTGGCGTCTGTCTTCAAATTCTTCTCCGTTTTCAGCCGTCTCCATCTTTCAAAGGCATCTCCTGTACAAATCCTTGTTTTATTTCGGACTTTGTCACGACGTAGTTCGGATTCATAACGAGGTCTTTTAGGTTTCGTAACGTTATATTTGTTTTATCCGACACGTTTGTAGCTGCAGCTGCGGTAACTAGAGCAGAGCTGGCAACCCGGAAGACGAAACTCTACTGACTTCGTGATTGGTCGAAATGTGGAGGGTGGCGCCTCAGGCCAAAACACAACATGACAACATCAACATCAGTTGAGGGCTGCAACTTTCACTTTTAAATGACAATATCCTGGCCGGACCACTGTTGTCAGTGATATAAGTATTTGAAATGAACATGATTTCTTCATGTCTAGTGACATATCAGGGCCATTTTATGATTAATTGAAATACATTTCTTACATACGGTTCCTTTAAGCTTGAAGGTGGGTTTACAAACGAGTAGTTGAAATCAATATAGCAGAGGTTGAATTATCCCGACCTTTGCTCTCTAGTGAGATTAATCTCCAATTGCGTCTATTGCTCCAGTAATCAAAGTAGCCACCAGTTAATCAGTTGCTTCAGCTCTTTAAGCGACGTGTATCCTGACTCATCTGACAACTTCACAAGTCCATGTACTTCCATTATGTCTTTAGCGAAGTCTAGAAGTACGTAAATGACGTTTCTCTTTAAAGGAACCGTATGTAAGAAATGTATTTCAATTAATCATAAAATGGCCCTGATATGTCACTAGACATGAAGAAATCATGTTCATTTCAAATACTTATATCGCTGACAACAGTGGTCCGGCCAGGATGTTGTCATTTAAAAGTGAAAGTTGCAGCCCTCAACTGATGTTGATGTTGTCATGTTGTGTTTTGGTCTGAGGCGCCACCCTCCAGCTATCGACCAATCACGAAGTCAGTAGAGTTTCGTCTTCCGGGTTGCCAGCTCTGCTCTAGTTACCACAGCTGCAGCTACGAACGTGTCGGATAAAACACGTATAACGTTACTAAACCTAAAAGACCTCGTTATGAATCCGAAGTACGTCGTGACAAAGGAATGGAATTGACCCTCGACTTCTGGATGCTATATTCTACCATGTTTGTTGGTATAGGCTAAAAGCCCCGTGCTTCCGTACATATAGACGGTGGATTTTCCATGGTCGCCCGTGCTAAATGCGTTCATAAAAAGCTTTATATCGCACCACTAGCAGGGTATGAAAACAATCTATGTTCCGACTGAAACGTGGTATTACAGTACATCTTTACGAAATATTTGGCTAATCGCCATTAGTAAATTTTTGCGATAGGCTACATAATTACTTCGCAAAACATCTCTCATGAAGCATAAACTTTATTAACAGAAAAAAAAACTTACTGTGTAGGACTCGTCACTTGCCATTGGAAGCTCCTTGTAGCAGCCTACGTTCCTGCTGGCAACCTCGAGTCAGGGGGGAGGGGGAGGGGATACACCGTTCTACAGTATTTTGAAAGTGATTGCAGTACCAGTTTTGGCCACAATCCTACATACGGTTCCTTTAATAAAAAAGCTAAATATATAATTCACAAACATTCCCCGACCACTACAAGTCTGCGGTACATGTGCTCGGCTGCTCGTGATTTAGATTTGAAGGGTATAACGGCTCATCATGTTGCATACATCTCTGATTTGAATGAAAAGTGGGACTAAGGGGAACCATGTGACTGATTGACGTCTGGTTTCTGTTTGGTTTTAATCAGAGATGTGCAGGCAAACACTTAATTGTGGCTTCTAAAGTCAGAACTTGCAAGATTTAGGTTTATTCAGTGTAGTTTAATCTTAATATACTAGATATATCGAGCTCTTTCTTGCAGCATAAACTGTTCCTCAATCGCATTTTTGTTGGCCAAGATTCTTAAAAGTGTTGCTGAAAAATCGATAGTCTTTTTTTAATTCGAGAGGGAAGCTGCGCCTTTGTTTATGTACGTCCCAAGGACAGTCTGTAGCAGGCGTGTCCTCGGGGGGGGGGGGGGGGATCCCAGGTGAGAGAGTTTAGAAGACCCACTCCGAGGGTCCACCTGTCTGGCCGCCTCAGACAGACGCGGCTTTTAGCGAAACCGCCCGCAGGATTAGTAGAAAACCTCGTCCTGTGGTGCGACGGGGGGGGGGGGGGGGGGGGGGCGTGCAGCTCTGTCCAAGAAAAGAGGTCAGATCGCATTCTTCTCTGTCCGCGGACGGCCTGGCCGTGCAGCAGCTGCTTCCTCGGGCCACAGAGACGACCTCCTAGACACGCACATGCCTCAAATAATCCCTCTCTGTGTGCATTTATGTATGTGTGCGTGTGTGTGTGTGCGGTTTGTGTGCAGGTGGGTGCGTGGGTTTGTGACTCGGTGCTGCATACTTGTGGCGAGTCATCCTGCTGACATGTTGGAGTTTTTCTCGGCCCCCTTTCAGTTGAGCTTTGCATGTTTTTGTTGCATTTTAAACTCTTGGTTTGTCAGTTTACCTGTCGCACTAAAGAAGTCTGGACACTTTCCCCCTTGTGTCGTGAAGTAAACTGCATCAAGAACAATATACACTCACTTGCCAGATCATTAGGTACATTAGTGGAAAATAATGCATCCTAATAAAACAGTCCTGGACTAAATCTTCTCGTCATGAAGGTTGAGGTGTTCCACATTAGTTAAAATAACAGAGAGCTGTTGATTCAACTGAGTTTTCATCCTGGAAGCTGTCGTTTGTGTTTCTATTATTTTGACCATCCCGTCGTAGTCAGCGGGCTAGGCTTAAGTGTTTAATTCAATCCAGTTTAACAGCACCACAAACTACACCCTCCTAAATCGCAGGTGTCAAACATACGGCCCGCTGGCAAAAAGCAGCACGCCAGAGGGTCTGATGTAGCCTGGTCGTTACCATCCTACGTTTCCGCCCGAAATGTGATTTCGGTCTCGCACGGAGTCTGGCCCAATTGCACTTCCGCGGTTCGCGTGTAACCGCGCCAATCAGCGAACAGTTGAGCGATGACGCGGAACTCGCATGCCCGAGTTGCTTGTAGTCCAGCGAAGCTTGTAGTTCAACAGCATAGCAGCAATGGCGACGGAGGAAGAGACGCTAGAAGCCATCCGTGAAGTTGTCTCAACTCTCGAGAGCATCACGGAATTAAAACCAGAACAAGAGGCTTGTCTTGTCGGTTTTATAAACGGCAAGGACGTCGTAGCTCTCCTTCCAACTGGCTTTGGGAAAAGTTTGATTTATTTAACTGGAAGCGGAAGTGGTAAGCGTAAGAGCCTGAACTCCGGCGCACAATATACGTCATTACCAAACGTTGCTGATTGGTTAAGGGAACTCCAATGATTTTAAACCTCAAAATAAGCATCCGCCCATTACGGAGACAGATTCCTATTACATTGGGCCAGACTAACATGCCAGACCGAAATCAAATATCGGGCGGAAACGTAGGATGGTGACGACCAGGCTAGGACTGATCAGGCCTTCAGCATGAATTTGAAGTGACTTTTTCAAAGAAAATAACGACAACTCCAGATTTTTTTCCGTATGTTTTAGTCAGAGAAGTGGACAGAACACAACACTGAGACCCAGGACAAACATTCTCCTAATTTACTTGAACTTCTTTGCACTAAAACATATGGAGTTATTTACAGGTTATTGTGCTGTTATCTTACCGGTCCGGCCCCGATTGAGATCAAATTGGGCCGTACGTGTAGCCTGGTCGTTACCATCCTACGTACTTCCGCCCGAAATTTGATTTCGGTCTGACACGTTAGTCTGGCCCAATGTAATAGGAATCTGTCTCCGTAATGGGCGGATGCTTATTTTGAGGTTTAAAATCATTGGAGTTCCCTTAACCAATCAGCAACGTTTGGTAATGACGTATATTGTGCGCCGGAGTTCAGGCTCTTAACGCTTACCACTTCCGCTTCCAGTTAAATAAATCAAACTTTTCCCAAAGCCAGTTGGAAGGAGAGCTACGACGTCCTTGCCGTTTATAAAATTGACAAGACAAGCCTCTTGTTCTGGTTTTAATTCCGTGATGCTCTCGAGAGTTGAGACAACTTCGCGGATGGCTTCTAGCGTCTCTTCCTCCGTCGCCATTGTTGCTATGCTGTTGAACTACAAGCTTCGCTGGACTACAAGCAACTCGGCAGGCGAGTTCCGCGTCATCACTCAACTGTTCGCTGATTGGCGCGGTTACACGCGAACCGTAGAAGGGCAGTTTGGCCAGAATAACGTGCAGACCGAAATCAAATTTCGGGCGGAAACGTAGGATGGTAACGACCAGGCTAGCGTACGTGGCCCCCGAACTAAAATAAGTTAGTCCTAAATGATCATCCAGTTGAATCACCACCTTTCTGAGGCTGTTTTAACATAAACTGAACATTATAACTGATTTTTATACTATAAGGTAGTATAAAATTTGTTTTCACTAGTGTACCTAATGTTTTGGCAACTGAGTTTGATATTTTCTATTTTATTTTCTAAATCCATGTGACAAAATATTGGTTTGTATTAAATATTGAATAGACAGGATATATAATCATTTAATTATCTGATTAATTAAGACACAAGATTAAAAATAAACGTTGAAAAAAATAATTTAATTGGGTATTTTTTTTATTTCTTATGTTTTGTTTATGGCCAGATGAACTCACGCTCGTTACCTAATAATTAAAGTTACTGTACATACGAGCCGTGGATATGAGACAGAGAGAGAGAGGGATATCTCTAGTCAACCAGGACGTTGGGATCCTGCGTGGCCTCCCTGCTTCCTTCCAGGTGGATGTGTGTGTTGGCCCACTGGACGAGGCGCAGAGTGCTGACTCAGCTCCCCGTGTGTGTGTGTGTGTGTTTGTGTGTCACGAAATACGTGCGGAGGGGAAGGGTGGAGGTGGAGGGGGTCAGTTTATGAGGTGATAACCAGGTGTTCCTGTTCAGCTGCCATGTCACGTGACACCCTCTGCTACACCCTGTGTGTGTGTCTGTGTGTGTCTGTGTGTTAATGTCAACTTTGCGCGTCTCTTTGCAGGACTTTCGGGATGCTGTTGCCAAGGCAACCCGTCAGAACGGGAAGCCGGTGGTGGACGAGCGGATCCTCAGCCAGATCCTGTACTACCTGCCTCAGCTGTACCAGCTCAACCGGGACCTGCTGAGAGAGCTGGAGGACCGGGTGGCGCACTGGTATTTTCATTTTATCGTTTTACTGTGTTATCATTACCGCACGTATCTCATGTAGCTTCGGCAGTAAAGTTTTTTTTTTCAGCGCCTTCATTGCTCAGAATGAAGTCATGGGTATGTATAATCAGTTATAAACACGCCTGCAGTGTCTGCGTATTATGTAGGTCACTTATAAGGCGTTCAAAATAAAGCTTTACTCATTTTTTAGAAAATAACAATGTAGAATCTGGAGAATATAAGGGCGTACTGAGGAAATTTAATTAAAATAAGAAGTGGTTTGGTGAGTCTGAGCACCTCAGGCAGCGCGCTAACTCTCTGTTGTTAAAAAAAAGGGGAAACAATAACATCTTAAAATCCATCCTAAACCAATCAGTAGCCAGGGTAGTACAAGCTGGAGCCTGTTTCTGATTTACACCTGTGAGCAGAATCCCTCATTTCTTTAAAAATGCTTCATCTACTTTCACAAACACAAAGCCTTTCCGTTGGCCTTCTGACTGGTCCGTTGTCCACCTATGCAAATCGTCCAAAATCAGAGTAGTATGCAACGTTAGAAAACAGTAGTTTGATTGGAAACACCATGAAAAGTAAAAGTACTCCGCTGGTGGTTGGATATAATCATAATTTACTACTTAACCACTCATGCTGACTCCTGACCTGGTTCGCAGACTGAAGGGAACTTGTTTTTTTGTTTCGGTTACAGGAGCGACCACCAGAGACTGTCGGACATATTCGTCCAGAAGGGCCCCTACCTGAAGATGTACTCCACCTACATCCGCCAGTTCGACAACAACGTGGCTCTGCTGGACGAGCAGTGCAGGAAAAACCCGGCGTTCGCTGCCGTCGTCCGAGAGTTCGAGGTAGAGCTCGGAGGCGGTCGTTTTAAGTTTAGGAAGGACATTACTTACATGTGTTTTCACAGAGAATGATGGACAGTTTTACTCTGTCCAACAAGATCTTAAGTTTATGTCTTTGCTATGTTTACGCCAAGTGTCCACACTACTCTGAGGATTTAAGACCTCTTAAACAAAGACTGTTTTACATTTATAAGTTGTTTTTTTTTGTGCCTTTTATTGGATAGATGTAAGTGAACAGTGAGAGACAGGAAGTTGGGCGGCGAGAGAAAGGCACGGGCTGGAATCAAACTTGTTTTTAGATTTTAAACACTCCAGAGTTGCATTTCTCTGTGTGTTTGTTTTGTCTCAGATGAGTCCAAGGTGCGCCAGCCTGGCTCTGAAACACTACCTGCTGAAACCAGTGCAGAGAATCCCTCAGTACCAGCTGCTGCTCACAGGTACCAACACCCCTCCTCCCCATCCCACATTCGCTCCTCGTTCTGGTTTGCTCTCCGCACGCTGCTGCTGCTGCTGCTGCTGCTGCTGCTGCTCGAGGCTTTATTGAATCACGGCGCTCTGTTATTGGCAGCACGAGAATGAAACTTGGGCCGAAGCCACGCTACACTGTTTTAATCTTCCTCTGCGTGTTTGGCTGTACACTGCCACCGAGTGGAGAATCACACTGACACAAACTTGATGGTTCATTAGGTACACGAGTCAAAACCCTCTAATATAAGAGTCCTGCACTAAATCTTAGCTTCGTGAAAGTTACGTTGTTCAGCATTTGTTTAAAATAACCGAGAGAGATGTTGATTGAGCTGGGTTTTCATTTTGGAGGCTGTGGTTTGTAGTACTATTGAATAGTATTTCCCTCGGGGATAAATAAAGCATCTATCTATCTAAATCAGTGGGCTACGCTAAATAACAGAAACACTCCAGTCTTTAATTTAATCTAGTTTGACTGCACCACAGACGACATCCTGCAAAATCCTTCATAAAGTTGAATTACCACCTTTTCTGACACCGTTTCAACATAAACATTATAACGTTTAAGATGCTTTAGAACAAGGTTGTCAAACTCATTTTAGTTCAGGGGCCACGTACAGCCCATCTGATCTCTAGGGGGCCGGACCAGGAGCATAAAAGCAAAATAACACTATGAAAATCAACAACCTGAAATGTCTTAAGAAAAATAAGTACAATTGCTGCTCACTGTTAGCATCTGGAGAGTTTAGTTCTGAGTCCCAGTGTCCGGTTATGTACGCAGCTCTTACTAAAACAGTGCGACCCCTAGTGGACAAGTTAGGATCAGCAAATACTTTCATAGCGAAAGAGCACTGACCTGTGATAGACACCTGTTACCTGCCCCCCGCCCAGCTGGGATAGGCTCCAAACCCCGTCCACTACAAGTTAAATATGGCAAATTCATCTCGCAGGCCAGATTGGACTCTCAGGTGGGCCGGTTTTGGCCCCTGGGCCGTATGTTTGACACCCCTGCTTAGAAGATTTAATACACGACTGTTATATTAGAATGCATTCGTTGTTAGTAGTGTTCCTAATCTTTTGGCAAGTGTATTTTAAGGCTGCCTCCACACTAAACATGAAGATTTTTTATTTTGCAACGGAAAACATATGATATAAATTTATAAAAGTTGTACTAAATGTCCTTAATGGGTGTCAGTGTTTTTGTTCTACATAATAAATTGATCATGGCGTCATTCTTTTTATCTTTTTATCTTTATTTAAAAACTTCTTCTTTCTTTCTTTCATCTCTGTGCCACGCGGCTCCGTACGCTCTCCACCTTTCCATTTCAATATTAATTCAACCCTCTTTGCTCTCCTCCAGATTATCTGAAGAACCTCCCTGAAGACTCGGAGGATTACAAAGACACACAAGGTTAGATAACGAGCAGTCCTCCTCCTCCTTAGTGTCTTATCGTTTTTGTTTTTTGCCGAACGCTGATGTTTTATCTCTGCCCTCCGTGCAGCTGCACTCGGCATCGTGAAGGAAGTGGCCAACCATGCTAACGACATAATGAAACAAGGGGTAAGGTTAAAGTTAAAGTCGTATGCTCTGAAGTCGCGTCGCCTCTTTTTCTGCTCACCTTTTGTGTCGTTGTTGTATTTTTGCAGGATAACTTTCAGAAGCTGATGCAGATTCAGTACAGCCTCAACGGGCATCATGAGATCGTTCAGCCGGGCAGGGTACGTGTCGCTAAACTTGCTGCCGACAGAATTAACCTGTAAAAACATGCGCCTCCTGTTATCAACCAAACGTGATAATCGCAAATAAAGCGGTTTAAAGCAGACGTGTTGGTGCTTGCAGGTGTTTCTGAAGGAGGGAACTCTCATGAAACTGTCTAGGAAAGTCATGCAGCCACGGATGTTTTTTCTGGTGAGCAAGAAGACGACGAGTTCACAACAATTTTAATCTGCAGTCACAGTTATCACAGTCTCTTTAAACGTGATCTTTTTGTTTGTCCAGTTTAACGATGCACTAATGTACACCACTCCGGTCCAGTCTGCGCAATATAAACTCAACAGTGTCCTGTCTCTGGCTGGGATGAAGGTAAGAGACGAACACATCTATCTATCTATCTATCTATCTGTATATCTGTATATATATATGTGTTTCTGCTGTGTCCTCTAGGTGAGTAAGCCCAGCCAGGAGGCCTACCAGAACGAGCTGAACATCGAAAGTGTCGAACGCTCTTTCATCCTCTCCGCCAGGTCAGCCCTCGCTCTTCGACTACACCATCACATGTTGCTCGTTATCCGCCGTTTACCTTTTAGAAAACACCTTTAGCAGTTGTTGTTGTTGTTTTTCGCTGAGAGTTACGTTGTGCTTGCAGCTCGGCCACAGAGAGAGACGAGTGGCTGGAGGCCATCGCCAAGGCCATAGACGACTACACGAAGAAGAAGATAACCTTCATTTCGAGCCGGAGTCAAGAAGAGGTAAAGCCGTGAATCTTTAGGGATGCGTGTCCAGTGCTTTTAAGAGTTATTTCACCCCGTCAATATCAACCTTCAGTGTCTCTCCACCCAGGCGGCGGAGGGTGTCGTCGACAGCGGGGCCCCGCTAGGTTCAAAAGCCCCCATCTGGATCCCAGACCTGAGGGCCACCATGTGCATGATCTGCACCTGTGAGTTCACGCTCACCTGGAGGAGGCATCACTGTCGCGCCTGTGGGAAGGTCTGTAGCACTTTAATCACTCCCTCGTTATGATATTTAAATAACCACATTCTCATCTCAAGCTACGTGTGTGTGTGTGTGTGTTTGTGTGTCTGACAGGTGGTGTGTCAGGCGTGCTCGACCAATAAGTACTACCTGGAGTACTTGAAGAACCAACCAGCTCGCGTGTGTGATCAGTGCTTCGAGAAGCTGCAGGAGAATAGTGAGTGATTTCCTGAAAACCAAGCAGCGCTAAGGATCTCGTATAATGAATAAACCAAATGAAAAGATCAGCAGACATAATTAATTCACTCTTAGTAATAAATATTTCTAAATATGGATCCAAAGCTTCATCAGCTGTCCTAAAGCTATTAAAAACGCAGCTTCAGATTAGAGCTCCAGATGTGGATTAATCTGCCGCTGAAAATAGTCCCCCAGATAATGTAGAGTTTTATCCATTTGAATTTTAAGATTAAACTATACATATGTTATTAAAGATCTATGTGTTTAGTTGAACTGAACAAGATGTTTTTGTAGTATTTTTTTGATATTAACAACAACAAATGTTCTGAATACTTACAGTATGGTCTTACTCTCTAGTCTAGTTTTGTTCTATTTGTGTTTAATTCATTTTTTTTTATATTTTAGGTGACCGCTGTGCCTCCACATCAGTTTCTCCCATCAAATCTGGAGCGTTCTCCTTCACGAGAAAACAGAAGAAGATTCCTGCTGCACTAAAAGAGGTGAGGAGCAGGAACATTTGCTCATACAGCGCCTACGAAAAGTTGATATCACTCACTAACTCACTCTCACAGTCGCTGGTAAATCAGTTTTCCTGGCTACAGTTACACCGTGAAAACAAAAGATCACTCCAAGCAACTAATAGGCGGTTTCTGCGTCAATTTGACACTGTAGCTGCAGCAACAACAGACCACAAGAGCCGTGATTGGTCCACTTGGTAGTAGCGTGTTTCCGCTTTAGTATTTCCGGCTGCTTCTCCATCTCCACAGTTTTCAGACTGATTGTTTTGGATCAATAAAGATGGAACACATTGAGGCAAGGTTACAAATATTTGTATTTGACTCGTCTTCTGCGAAATTTCAGGGAAAGTTTCAGGCGCCGTTGTTGAAAGTGAAGCAGGAAGTAGAAAGAAAAATTAACCTGAGTGACAAAAAAGACACAGCGCCGACTAGTGTTTGGAAGGCGTATTTACAGAGCGAGCCAGACCGACGAGCGCACAAGTACAAATGTCCCTCAGACTAGATGCTTTGTTTGTCAGACACCAAACACATCATTTCCAGCACCAAGCATGGAGGTGGCAGTATCATGCCAATTCAAAAAAGCCTAATTATATTGACTATAATTCCATTTATAAAGGAATTAAACATCCAACAGAGTGAATACTTTTTACATGCACTCAGCTGTGTACCGTACATGTTCGTGTATGATGTGTGTATTTATTTTTCTCATGCTGTTTTCCCAGGTGTCTGCCAACACCGAGAACTCCTCCATGAGCGGCTACTTAAACAGGTCAAAGGGCAACAAGAAGCAGTGGAAGAGGCTGTGGTTCGTCATCAAGAATAAAGTCCTGTACACCTACGCCGCCAGCGAGGTACTCGTGCCGCACGAGCTGATGTTTTTTTTCCCAGCTTTTTTTCCACCTTCACGTTTAGTAATTCTTTTTGGTCTGTTTAGGATGTGGCGGCGCTGGAGAGCCAACCCTTGCTGGGTTTCTTCCTGAGGGAGGAGAAGAACGGGCCGGCCCAGAAGCTGCAGTTCAAGCTGTATCACAAAAATACACTGTTTTACATCTTTAAAGCCGACGACATCCCCACAGCACAGAGGTATGTCGCTTTAAATCACAGGAAACGTCTGTAAATAAATAGTTTTTGGTGGATTTTGTGACTGTTTTATTTTCAGTAGTAGCTCATCGTCTCTGTTGTTTCCCTCAGATGGATCGAAGCCTTCCAAGAGGCCATGATTCTTGAACAGTAATCCCCAAGTCGTATCACAGCCTCGGAGTCATTTGATAGACGACTTACAAACGCCCGCCCCCCGATTGGTCGTAGGGGTCAGGGGTCACCGGCTCAGGAAGGACTCCAGGTGGACTGTCTCCTTTAAAACACAAACCCTGGCGCAAACTGAACGCGGAAGCCCCGGGCTGCTTTGCCCCCTCAAAGAACCGGGTTCCGCTTCTCTAAACGTATTTTTTTCCTTTGCCACCGACGAGAGTGAGTCGCAGCTGTGGGTTCAAATGTCAAGTCCAGAAGCACGTGCGCGGAAGTGAGACCAAACAGTTTGTGTCTGTGTCGCTTAAAGCCCTCGGAAATCCTTGGAAGTCTGAAGTCTGGGAAAACGAAATTAAAATGCCGTCGGGTGAAGGAATCACTTCTGTTTGAAACTAAATATACAAAAACACGATAGTAAATTATGGATGTTAATTGTCATGGATGTCTATGGGGAGTTTAATAACGTAACAAGGTGGGATTTTACTGTGAAACTCTTCAACAAGCAAACAGGAAGTTCTGCTCTTTTAGATGCATCTCTCTGGTTTAGAGATTTTAATATTTCATAGTCCTGGTTTTAAAATTTTTAAAAAATAACATCCTGGAGACAACTGGAAATGTCACAATTATTGTAGATATTTTTTTAAATACAAAGTGTATTTGTTTTGCCTGTTTAGCCACATTAGCAATGGTTAAAGGGTCATACTGTGTATATGGATGTGAAAGAACAAACCTTTTTTTATATCGAGGCCGAGAGCTAATATTTATAAAAAAAAATAGGAAGATTTATTGTTTGAAAAGCGCAGGCTGCCACTTATTTTGGGAGTCGAGGTTTGTTAGGGAGGTTTCCATCAAAACTTTTTATAGAAAATGTTTTTTTTTTTACGAGAGAACACTGTGCATGAACTATATTTCTAAGAAAATGCTTAAAAAAAAAAGGAAAGACATTTTGAATTGAACAGTTTGCCTTTGCAGACGTCGTGCCTTTTAAATCTCCTGTTTTGAGATCAGCTGCAATAATATAGGTGCTTTGTTGGGAAATCTTCACAGTATAGGACAAATTTAAGCATCCAGTTTGAATGACTACTCACTTTCTGGTCAGGGTACTCAGAATTTCTACTTTTAAATTTGTACTTTTGTCTTTTTTTTTTAGTTTTGCCGAGCTGCAAAACCCCGTTGTGGCAAATGTGTTGATTTCACAGTCGGATCAATTTAAATCCTGCTTTTTTTTTTTAGTGAAGGAATAAATAAGTTGCCGTAGAGCTTCATGTACCCCTCATTCAGATCCCAGTGAGGATAAATCTGCAACCGCCTGTTAATGAAGATTCACGTCTGGAGCGACCGAGCATGTATTTCTCCCTGATTGTACATTAACATTTGTAAACATCAGCTCTATCAGAGTTAGAGTCTCTTATAAACGTCATTTCTAAACTGTCAGGCAACAGTTTTTAATAAAATATATATAAATATATATCTTGCGCTCCTGTATTCATTCATTTCCAGCTTTCTTACTTCAAACGGTGTAAAGCCACAAGCCGTGGACAGCGTATATACGCTCGCTGTCACTGCTTGATTAAAAAGTGCAGACAGATGTACGTGGGAGGCAGGAGTTCAAGAGTGTGTCACATGCATCCGTTTGCATCTGTCACCCGAGTCTCCCTTTAAGCTCGTGATCAAAGCAGAGCAACAAGAGATGAGGAGTTTTCCGAAATGCCAAAGCTCTGAACTTTATTTTGCTTCACGCTCTATTTCCTTCCTTTCTCCCTCAGCAGTGACACTGGACCGTGTTAGATCTGCTCGCCCGGGCAGCATGAGAGGGATGTTGAAGCGTGCTGAAAGACTGTCCTTTAATTAAAAAGCAGCAGAGTGTGTCCCCCGAGCGGCCGCCTTGACTTCTCCGGTGCTGTTTTGGCTGAATTTGCTGATTTATCTGCTGATTTTCCACTTTTAAAACTTGATCTGTGATTTATTCTGTGAAGGAGTGAAGCGTTTACCGAGCACAAATCATATATAATTATGGAAGACTCATACATTCAGGCAGGATCTTGTTTTTACTGTAGTTTTCTCTGTATATGGGTAAACTAAACTAAAATACTGTGTGTTTGCAGGACGGGATGTGTCGCAAATTAAATTAAATTAATAAAAATATATATCTGTATTTGTATCTGTATATGAAGAATTTTAAATTAAATTGCATTGATTTCATTAAATTACATTAAAATACAGTCTGTTTTAGTTTTTACCGGAAGGTGATTCACGAAGACTTTAAATTAAGTAAATTAAACTAAAATACTACATTGTAATTTTATTTAATTTAATATCCCATTTACAAATAATTTAATTGGAATTGTGCCTGTCCATTGATATAATTTAAAGAATACTTACTTTAAAAACATTAGTAACAGCAAAGTTCGCTGGTTTTCGTCGGACCTATTTAGAAGACGGAACGTTCCGTCTTCGTAATTCGTCCTTCTAAAGATGGCGGAGTATACCAACCTCGTCCGAAGGGCTTTGGGACAAATAGGAGGTCATGGTGGACTCCGAGGATTCTTTCTCCAGCTTTTCAGGTCAGTTTAGTTTATGAAACGGCGCGTGTGTTTAACAGCTAAAGATGAGAAATAAATATTTGATAAGACAGAAAACTAAAGGGTGGCAACGGTTCTGTGTTTAGAGCTAGCTTCAGTTAGCATGTTGACAGCTAACGTCAAAGGACTCTGGATGTTAAAACGTTACACCAAACTCCATTTAATAATCTCTAAATTTAAGTTCTATTTAGTTCTGTTGTTTTTACTCTACTTAAAGTACATATTGAACAGTTCAGGACTCAAACTAAGTGATTCATCAAGTGATCGGCCTGTGTTTTATTACATTACAAGTCCACAATGAACTGCAAGTGTTTGGGAAAGTAACCAATATATTTATATATATATATATATATATTTTTTTTTCTAGGGTGAATGACGTGAAAACAGGGGCTTTGATTGGTGTGGATAAATATGGAAACAAATACTATGAGGACAAAAAGAATTACTTCTTTGGTGAGTAGAGTTCCCCGTTAATGTGTGTGTGTTTTTTTTTTTTTTTTTACTACTGTTAATTACTATAATATATAGTGTATAAATCCTAATAAAATTATTGTTTTAGTATGCTCTATTCTACTGGAGGATGATTAGACTTGGCTCCTTGAGCTAGCTGTTGCTCTTTGAGGTATCAGGTAAGTGTTTTGGTTAATTCTTTTGTGTGTTCAGGACGTCACCGCTGGGTGATTTACACCACAGAGATGAACGGGAAGAGAACCTTGTGGGATGTAGACGGCAGCATGGTGCCAGCTGAATGGTGAGATGTGTGTTTTAAATGCACATAAAGAAAATAATAATTAAGTAAGAAAAATGTCGATCACTGCTGAAATACTTCTCCTGTTAATTCTTCAGGCATCGCTGGCTGCACTGCATGACCGACGACCCCCCGACCACGCACCCTCCAGAGCCCAAGAAGTTCCTCGCTGAGGTCCACCAGTTCAATGTGAGCGCCACCCCACAGCAGTACGTGCCCTACTCCACCACCCGCAAGAAGATCCACGAGTGGGTTCCCCCTAAAGTCGGATCCCAGTGAACTCTGACTGCACGTTTCACTTTCCACGCTGTAAATTATGGTTTCTAGCCTCTGTATCCAAAATGTCCTGAATAAAGTCTCTATGAAGATGTTTATGTTGGGAGTGACAGTTCTTTGACAGTGTTTGTTACAGCTGCAAGTCTGTGGTGGCTTAAACTCCAACAGCTAATATTTAGGCCGGGTTACAGACCGGCTTTTGTAAAGCGTTATTGACGCTATCTAAATAAAATTGAATTGAATTTAAATATTTGTATACACAGTTTATAGTTTTAAGTTTGTCCCCCATTAATGTGCCCTTGAAACTACAAAAATAAGAGTCAATGGATGCTGGGGGGTCAGATAATAAGCACTAGAAACATATATTAAATATATATGTGCTGGACTCCGAGGTATCGTACCCATTCTACTAGGAGGGGTGCGTTTTCCCTCGCCACAATTTTATGTTGGATAGTTGTAGACATTATTTAATTACGTTTGCACGGAATGCTTTTTAAATAGTGATACTAATGTAGTTCATAAACCAAAAGCGCATTTCTGTAGGTTTATGTAGATGTGTAATACATTCCAGTACACGCACACCCCCCCCCCCCCCCCATTTATACCATTTGGTTCCTTCCAACTGGAGACTTCTGTGGTAACCATGGTAACAGCGGAGCTCTCATAGCAGCCGCCGTGGAAGTCGGTAAAGTTCTTTCTAGCGTGATGCTAATCGCAACGTGAGGTATGAATAACACATCTCAGCTAACGCCACGTAAATAATACAGCTTTACTACGTGTGTGAATTATTTACAGCGTAGGAATTTTCTCATTTAAATCGAATTCAGCGTCTAAATAGCCTCTTAAGTGAGCTTATGTTAATGTTAGCTTGTCGTATTTAGCTCTTGTTGGCAGCAAAGTTGTAGTTTGCACTAAAACTAAAGTCCTATAAATATTTTCTACTTTTAATGAAATATATTCTGCTTTTAATGAAAATCTGCTCGTAGAATGAAGATGCAAATATTTTAAAAAAAGTTAAAATAATTGCTATATGTTGACAATATCAACTTCAACAGTGTTTTCCATTAAATACAACAGTGAGCTGTATGCTTGTCAGCATTTTTATATGCAGGATGCTGATTTATTTTGTATTTACACCTAAAAACATAATCAAATTTCATTAGTGAGGTGAGACATCCTTGATCTCTATGCTAAGGCAGTTTTGCGAGTAACTTAGAGCCTTATAATAACAAGTCTAAAACTTTGGGTGGTCATAATCACTGGTCAGGTGAATAACAGTGATTATCTTGTTGTCATGGCACCTATCAGTAGGCAATTGGACATTTTGTCATCAAAGTTAATGTTAGAAGCAGGAAAAAATGGACAAGTGAAAGGATTTGAGAGACTCAGACAAGGACTAAATTGTGAAAGATGTCCCAGCACACAGTGGTTCACGGTTGGTTCTGTACGGGGCTGTGTAGCTGCAGACCAGACATGTTGTCCATGCTGACCCCTGCCCACTCCTGAAATCTCCTGCAATGAACAGATGAGCATCAGAATAGCACCGCAGAGCAATGGAAGAAGAATCGTGTCTTCGTTTATATCACGTGGATGATCTTAGCTGAGGAATAAAAAGCACCGGGATGCAAGGAGTCCTTAATATGCTTTGATAAACATCTAACATAGCAAAAAAAAAAAACATATTAACCTCATTGTGTGCAATCAAAGAGCCTGCACGACATAGGACAGTATAGTTTAGTTCTAACAATGAAGACAGACTACACCAAGTGTGACAGTGAGCTTACAGCACAGTGTCTCTGTTGCATCTGTGTGTGTGTGTGTGTGTGTTAATCACTGCAGGATTATGCTGAGCTTAGGGAAAGTTGCAGCATGCAGCATTTCACGCCGAGGTACTGTATGTAGAGAGGTTCTCCAGAGCCGAGTGGTGTGGGGAAAGCGAGAGGACGTACAGCGCATGATGACTCAGTGCCACAGTCTCCGTGAAACTCCAGTCACTCCCATGTGAGCCTGCAGAATAAGAGGTTTGTGTAATGTTTGCACTATGTAAATATTACAGGTTGGATATTTGAGCCGTTTGATTTGTGTCTGTCTACACTTGAAAGTATGTTTTACCTCGTTTTGACCTTCTGTGTTCAGAATTATATGCCAGTCTGGTCCTGTATGCAACTAGAAGCATGAACTTGAATCCTCCATCGTATCTAGAAATGCTCCAGTTTATCTTTTATAATGAGAAAAGTTAGTTTTTATGTCGGTTTTGTGGAACAATCATCAGATTTTGTGACATAATAACGCGTTAAAGTGTTTCTTTCAAAAACTGTGCGAACAAGAGAAAAGTTTTTTACAATATTTCTAAAAATATGTTTTGTATATTTACGTTTTGACAGGCTGTAATGTTTATTTGGGCTATTTGGTATTTTTATATTCAGTAAAATAGCATTAAGTGTGCCTCTTAGAGTCTTTGTTTTTATAATTTCAGTTATCTGGGGCTGTTAAATGAGGAGACGCACCGTTTCATCCCTTTTTGTTCGAGAGGACAACTTGGAGGAAGGAAGAGGAGAAGGGGAAAGTCACTGCAACGTAAGCTTCATCTCTGTAATAGGCTTCAACGGACAAGAGGGGGCGTTGTTCCTTACGATTCGTGTCTGAGTCAGCCTTGTCACCTCGGCTCCATCAGTACAAGATCAGACTGAAAAAAGCTTTTGGCATCCTTCTTGAGTCAGCATTTCAGTAAGCAGCAATCCTCTCTGGTCTCTATTCAGACGGCAGAGACGGGACTTTGTCTGGCGAACGGAGGGCAGCCTTGCGTCTAAGTCCTTGAAATTAATTAGGAACAATGAGCTGGAAGTGATTCAGCGCATGACAAAAAGCCTGAGTGGCATTTAATGTGCTCTCAGAGCTGAGTTTTACATTTCTGTTCAGTTAACGGTTCGTTTGTTGCTCTTCTGTTACGTCTACGTCTCACATTAGCTGATAGCTATTGTCTGATTCATCCTCTGTAAATGGAGCAGATAATCTGTCCCTCTGTCTTATATGTGCTGATGCAGCAGTATACTAAAGTGGCAGCTGATACTGATGCCAGCTGGGTACCTGGAAGAAGCTATAGAGCGTCATCTTAACGTCACCTGCCCTTCTTCTTTCCTCTTCATCATCCCTCCTGCCAGCAGCACTGTCTCTTAACTCTACACACTCCACTTCCTCCTCTTCGTCGATTCTCCATCACTTCTTTTTAGCATCAAATACTTTTCTCTCCCTCTCTCCGTCCTCTCCTTTTGCATCACTCACGCACAACTTCCCCATAGATTTGACTCCGAAAGGAGCACGAGAGATCCTCGATGAGTTTCTCCAGACACCAGTTTCTGTCTCTGCTTAATGGGTCAGAGTCTTTTATTTATTTTTTTTTTAGACCTCCTCTCTAAATGTTTTGCATTTAAGATGGCCCACTTCCATCCACTTCTCAGGAGTACTGCTGCCACACACGAGAGGATGGAGCTCGACTGAGGCGATCTGAAATTACAATCTCAAGATGTTTTTGATTTCTCCTCATCCGTGCTGCAGAGTGCTTTAACGTTTCTGCACCTCAACCTTAAAGGGGAACTCCGGCGCAAAATGAACCTGGGGTTAATAACACATGTGTACCGAGTTCGACCGTTCTCTGGTATTTGTTTTCATGCATTTGTTTTGTTAGTCAAATGTGACCAGTTTATACAGGCAGTTTATTAAAAAAGGAACACAGTACCGTTCGCGTCTGGCTCGCATATCCAGGCGGGCGCCATCTTGGGGAAACTGAACTCTCTGTTGCCGGAAGAAAGCGCTGAGAGCATAGAGAAGCACTGAACGAAGAGAGTTCAGTTTCCCCAAGATGGCGCCCGCCTGGATATGCGAGCCGGACGCGAACGGTACTGTTTTCCTTTTTTAATAAACTGCCTGTATAAACTGGTCACATTTGACTAACAAAACAAATACATGAAAACAAATACCAGAGAACGGTCGAACTCGGTACACATGTGTTATTAACCCCAGGTTCATTTTGCGCCGGAGTTCCCCTTTAAGATGGTGGACAGTTGTTTTTCTTATTTGCTCATTTGCTAAAAGAACATATGAAGAATAACTCAACAGGTTTTGCCCTTTTTACTGTAGCCACCTTCCGAGTAAAAATGCATAATTCAAATGATAAAACTGTTATTTTCTTTATATTTCTTTTCAATAGTCTCTCTTCTCTGTCTGTGGTAACGATATGACTCGTAGTTTAAGGTTTTAAGCGGCAATTTTCCCACATTTTTCTTCTTGTTTATCGTCTCTACTCTCTCTGTGGCTCTTTCTTTCCCTACAAAAAGCCTGGAAACATTTTATTCACTGGACATACCGATTCATCTTACATACTTAAAGTGGTTTACACCATTTTAATCGTCGTGAGGCTTTGAGCTTTCAGAAGATATATAATTTGATTCAGAATTGATAGTCGGTCGCTGTAGAGTGAAGCAACCGCTGCTTAAATTCTGGAGTAACTACTGTCTTTTTGTGGGACTATAGTTTTGGGCAGCAGTAACAGGAATAAGAGATATCAGGATCTGAATATATACAACAGTTAGCAGATTAATTCCTTGTTGTTTTGATCCTTTTATGGGATTTGTTTGTTTGACAGGGAGGAAGAAGACTTTCCAGAGGAATTACAACAAATAGATAAAACGATTCTTAAAATAACGGTCGCTTGGTATCTTTCAAGCTGACAAAAAGCAGCTTCGACCCTTGATTTCTTCTGGTAAAATATGCCTCTGGGCGTGAGTGGGAGTGGGTTCAGAGTCCATCCTCGGTCGTATAAACACACACACACACACGCACACGCGCGCTGTTATCTGGCTCTGCAGATTAGCAGGGCTGTCCTGTAGAGTGCGTTCCCCCCCTTAGGGACTAAATCAGCATTCCCACACTCATTCATTCCTTAAGCCTCCCTCCCATCCATCCATCCCCTCTCCTCCCCTCCCTCACCCTATCTGTCTCAGTCCATCCCCGGCTCTCCATCCTCTGCCTGCTTCCTCCTGATTGGCAGCGGAGGTTGCCGTTGCTGAAGTGTGCCCGGGCCGGCGGAGGGTGGCCGATAGGGATCCTCGTTGCCTTTTAAGGTGGTCTTTTTCCTCCGAGCGTGACTGCAGAAGAGGACAGGGCAGCATTATGTTGATTGGGATCTGAGTGTGCGTGTGGAGGTAGCGCTGGTTTGATAGCCGCTGCCACAGGAAGGACAAGATTTCACAATAAGAGGGTTGCATATACAAGGACTAGATTTAGACAGGCACGTCCTCCTCCTCCTCCTCCTCCTCCTCCTCCTCCCCCTCCGCCTCCTCCTCCTACTCTTCTCTTAGAGGCTAGTCCCAAAACTTCAAACAGGCAGACAGAGCTCTCTGATGTGCACAGGTCTTCTGAGAGCTGCCGTGACATGCTCTTTGACCTCAGGCTGTGAGGAAGAGGAGGCATGAGGAAGAACCACAGCGCCATACCGCTCATCTATGTGACAGAGGTAGCGTTTGCACTCGACTTTAAACTCCTTGTTGCTCAGCTTGTCATGTGGTTGACGTGATTGATTGAGGAAATTTCTCTTGCATGAATGAGAAGCTGCAGACGGTCACATGTAATCAGCAGCTGCTTTATTGTCCTTGTGAACTTGAAACGTAAACTCCTCAGGTCTCATAAAGAGCTCTTTATGCGAAAGAGAAGCTGTAAAACTGCGGAGATTTCTTGGTTTCGCTCGTTTTGATCCGCTGCACCGTAAAGGAAAAATGCTGATCTCAAGTTGTTCTCTACTGTTCTGCAAGTTAAACAAGTTTTATTTTTACAAGCAGAGAAAATCAGGGAAGTGGATCTGCAAGAGTTAAAGGTTGAGTCAGACAGGTTTCATCACGTTGCGTTCCCATTTGTGTGACTGGCTTTTGGAGCTTGACTAATATGTGAAGAATGTCTATAGCGAGCCATAAATCCTGCTCTCTTAACCTGCGGAGAGCTTTTTATTTTCTCTTTCTGTCTCGCCAAGAATAAAAGCAGCGCTGCAGTTTCCTCCATTCGTTCTGCTTCTCAGCGCTCGAGGACGAGGTCATGTTTGTGCTCTTCTCGTCTTCATCTGTCCATCACGATCCGTCAACACGTCCGGTTGTTGTAGACCCTGAAAAGAAAAGCCGGTTCCTAGAAGGTCTCCGTTGGCTGCGCTCATTGTTCTGTTCGTTTTGTGGTGCACTCACAAGAAAATTGCCATGAAAAATATAGCGTTATATAACTCCTGTCACTACAATGAGGCTCTTCCTGGCATGCCAAAAAGCCTTCGTCTGTCCACAAACAAGGAAACAGTTGAGTGAAGAAGCGGCAGGATGTTGCTTATTATCGCTCCCCAGTGTGTCGTCGCCCTCCTAAAGGCCTCAGTGTGGCAGAGACATTCTGCAACAAGTCTAAAACGAGCCTTGATTGGTGCTTCCACCCTGGACCTGTTGTTAAATCCTCTTGTGTACAGGATTTCTTCAAGAAATGAAGACACTCTCCAGCCGTTAACGCGGTCACCTCAATCCGTTTACCATGGAAACCATCACACGGCATTTGAGACCTTGGTTCTGTGAGCTCGGCTTTGCTGTCTCCCTCGCTAATTTGTGTGTGTTTTTTTTTTTTACGGTAATGTCTCAGGGGTACACATGTGTCAACAGTGCAATCTTCTCGCATCAGTGGTTTTATCTTTAAATGCTCACAGGAGCAAATGAGGAAATGTTGAGGACGTCTGCAGCGGTTGAGGACAAACCGCTGAGTTCTTGTAAATCTAACAAATTTTTACCGTCTACACAGTTAAAAAAACATGAAGATGCAAACTTAAACCCAAGTTTAGCTTACTTTAAATTATTATTATTAGCATTGCTTCCCCACTTCTTTCCATTGCCTTCGTTTACCAGAAATCTTATTCCTCTTTTTGCATCTTAAACATGAAGCAAAACGTCAAATCAGCTAAAGCGTGAGCTAAAAACGAATGAACACGATCTCAAAAATGCCTGTAACACAACTTCTGTGTGCAGCTTTCTCTTCATTTTGGGATTTAAAAAATTCTTTAAAGACGTAATGTTTAATGGTCACTACATAATAAACCAAGCGTCTCATCTGTTTAGTAAAACACAAGATGTTTATTGGTTGTTCCTGATTCATTATTTTCCTCCACTGCTCACATTCAGACCCGTCGTTGCTCATATTTTCCAGCCTCGGTAATTACCTACCGTTTATTTTTTTTGCTTTGCTTTGTGGAGTGCATTCAGCTTGTGAACAAAAAAACATAAACCCACGCTCTCGCCGTTGCCGCTATTGAACGCTCACATACCTTTCAGTGTCCCTGGAAACCCTCTAGTGTCATGATTTAAATTTCTGAGAAGACATCAGAGACCTCGCCAGCGGCTGCTTCACGAGTCTGTGCAGGTTCACGAGCTGAGCTAGATAGCAGAAAAATAATAGCCTTGAGGTAAAGAAAGTGTGTTAAATGTCAACAAGGGTCCAAGTAAAGATGTTTTTTAAGAAAATACAGTATGTGTGAGCTTGTGCGTGCTCCTCTCGCTGTCTGTTTAACAGCTGCAGCTAACGATTAGTTTTGTTTTTACGACCAAATACCAGAAAACCTAATGTGATTTCCATCAGCCCCAGGTGCGCCTAGTGTTTAGTGCTAATTAGCAAATGTTTACTTGCTTACATGCCAAACTAAGATGGTAAATGTCAAAGGCCAAGAGGAAGATGTGAGGTGGTGCGAACAATAAGGGAACAAGTAATTAATTTTAGATGGGAATAAGTAAAACTTGAAAAGAATGGCACTCAGAATCTTGTGGTGACGACATGAGACAAAATGTTTGGTGTTTAAGTTGTGGCATCAGGTATAAGTCAAGGAAAATGTGTAGATGTAACTTAATGTGAGAAATGCAAAGGAATAATAAACGGCTGTTGGGAATATCAAAGCTGAATTACAGTATATTAACTTGGCATTCACTTATTCTGGAAACACGGACCTTAACAAAAATGACCTCTTATAGGGCGCCGTTCATGTGGTCTTTTCTCATGGACGTAATAAACCCCGTTTAAAGACAAAAACAGAACAAAACTAAGGCCTATGAGATCTGAGAGAGTGACACAAAATAGAAAATCACAACATGAGGTTTGCATGACTAGCATTAGCATGTACCTTGACGCACACAGCCTGCTAGCATCAGCTATCAACGTCTCTCTTCATTGATGTCAACCAGAACAACTTAAGAGAGCTGTACATTTTTTATTTTGTTCAACCAAAAGTTTAAAGCTCAGTAATATCCATTAAGAATCAATTAATGCTTGTTTTATATCATAAATATCATAAATTAACACTTGATAGGACAACGCCAAAGACTGAGTCAATCAACAGGTTATGTCTGTGAAGGTTCTCAGTCATCCAGGTCATGGTATATCCAATAAAGGTTCAAAAAAGGCAACTGGACTTGTAGAGTTTTTTAGAGAAGACGTTTCACCACTCATCCGAGTAGCTTCTTCAGTTCTGGTGGGAAGTCTGAGGTTTAAATTAGGAACTCCTCCTGAAAAAACTTGCTTGTTATGCTAATAACCAACTGAAGAACCGAAGAAGCTACTCGGATGAGTGGTGAAACGTCTTCTCTAAAAAACTCTACAAGTCCAGTTGCCTTTTTTGAACCTTTATTGGATATAATCAACAGGTTAGTGCAGTTCAAAGTACTTACATAGTTGATAATGAGACACTTCAGATGCGCACAGGAAATCAGTCTGAGGTTAATGCTTGCAAGGACTAAAAATAGATTAAGATTAATTATAATTTTTAAAACAGGAAAAATTAGATGCAAGACAAACATGGATGCAGTAAATGATCCAGTAACACAAGTGTCACAAGTGTCTCATCCCTCAGCTCCAAGATCATCAAGAGACAAACAGCAGACAAACTGACCGTGGCCTCATCAGACGCGTCTAATGTCCCCCGAGCTCGTCGCACTGATTAGACCAGAGCTGCATGTGTGTAATTCTCCAAATGGTAACGACCTTCGCTGATGAACAAGTATGTTTGTTCAAGCAACAATTTCACCCCCCCCCCCCCCCCACACACACACACGATAGCTGTCATCCTATAGTTGCCATCCATTTCTCATTCGTCTGTTCGCTCAATTTGTTGCCACGGCGACGGGAGGTGATTGCAGCATCCTGTCGCCGGTCCTTTGGCTCCAGCCGTATGACACCACGTTCACATGTTTGCACTTCTATCCATGTGAGGACCCCGCTAAAACCTGACATGTTAAGCTGACTCGTGTATCAGCGTTACATTTGCGTCACAGAGCTAAACGGAGCTTCTTCTGTAATCATATTACACGGTTGCTTAATAAAACGTAATGATGTTTTATTCCTAGAATCCTATTTCGTCCATTCAGTCTGCTGCATAATAAGATTTTGACAAAGCGTAATTGTTTCATAATCTCTTGGTTATTATATCATGAAGAATAATTACACCTATACGTTTCCTTTTCACAAACTAGACCTAATTTAAATTCTCAACCTTCATTCAAACCCCAAGAAGCCAAAAATGTCCCAACTCAGATTTGTTCTCTAGCGATGGATTAAATATAAGCAATATTAATATATCATATACAGTATTATTATGTTAGAATACTCTAAAAGTGTTAAAATTATGCTTCAACCTGTTGCTGTCAACTATTTAAGACCTTGTTAGTTACATTCAGTGTGTTTCTGACCCATAAACCCAGAATAAAGCCATTTTATTTCTACCTGTGTGTACAAGCCAGATATGATAAGAGTTATTTATAACAGACTTGTCTGGTCGAATCTATTTTAAACAGAGCAATGTGTGTGTGCGCTCGGCCTCATTAACATATAACCTTGTACCTTTATCTGCAGCCTGTGGCTCTAAAAAGGAAAAATATAAAAGTCTATCGGCCGTGTCTTTTATTTTCTCTGTGGAGTCAGCAGAAAAATTAAATGTTTCCTTAATTTCATACAGTCTCGCCTTAATAAACCCAGAGTTGTTGATTTATTAGGTACATTTAACTGAAATCCTACCTTAATTAAAGTTATAATGTTCAGTTTTTCTTGCTTTATAGTGTTTTTTATTCAACATTGATGCCACTTTCAAATCTGTGTGTTAGACATTAAGCTAATTAAGCTTAGCCAGTTTCGCTTAGCATAAACACACACAAAAAAAAAATTCCTATCTGCGGATCTAAAACTTTTTAATAACCACATTATCTGTTGTTTGGTTAATCAAAAACTGAAATTTGAAATTGACAGTATAGCAGTTTACCCCGGTTTTCAGTCGTTACGCTAAACTAAGCTAAGCTAAGCTAAGCTAATCGGCTAATGGCTGTAGACGTTGAATGTTTTAGTTTTCTCTCTCCCATCTGATAATTAGATGAGAAGATCAGTACCACTCTCATGCCTGGAAGTTATGATAAAATAAGATTTTTTAATTTATCCCACAGTGGCTAACTTAGCTTAGCATAAAGACTTGAAACAGAGGGAAACACTGTTTAAATTTTGCCTACGTGCACCAGCAACGCTCCCAAAGTAACACATTGTGAATTGTCGGACTAAAGCTAAACGCTTGAAAGTGTACAGATGCCAATCTAGCAGTTCCTGTTTCCAAATATGCTAAGCTAATGGGCTAACTATCTTGTCTCACTTTTAGCGAGAGCGCAAGTAAACACGTCTCCTAAACTGTAGAAGAACGGTAGATTGCAAATATTGATCAACAAACGGATTAACTGTGTGGTTTTGTCGTCTCATTGCTCCAGTATTAGAAGAGACGTTAATCCATTGTCTATCCTTTTGATTTATAAATGTTAGCGCTTTATCTATTGTGTGATGTTGTGACAGAATAATGGTGTTGGTGTCAGTCTGTTGAACTGTCTCCTTTTATCTCTCTCTGACCTCTGGCTTTAATGTCACACCTCTTGGTCTTGAACTCTCTCTCTCTCTCTCTGAACGCCTACATATCACAGCAGTTGTCATTTAATCTAGAAAAAAAATATTCTCCAGAGAGACCTGAATCCTCTCAGAAGAAGACAAAGGGGCTGAAATGTCACAAGCTGGCAGTGTGTGGTGGGCAGTGACGTGGGTGTTTGGCGGGATGACACATGAAAGCGTGGCTGGTGCCCCATCCCCGCCTCCTCCACTCGCTTTCAAAGCATGACCCCCTTAGATATTTATTTCAAACACGGTGCCCGTGTTCACTCGGAGAGGCCTCGCTGTCCTTTAAGAGAGCTTTCACACATTCTGGTAGTCAGATCAGGTCACGGTACGGCGAGGATGCAGGTGTTTGATAAGAGTAAAACTGACAAGAGCTTAGCTAAAACAGTCCATTTTATCATTATTTTATTGAAGATTGAAACAGTTTGCCAAGTGTAAACAAATAGGATACATATTTATTTTGTGTTTTGCTGTTTAGTTCAGCTGGACGGTTGCAGCTCTGTTAATTGCAGGTCATTTTTCATCAACTTTTGCTTTATAAAAGTAAAAAAAATCGTGGAAAAGAGCCAAAAAGACAAGTTGCAAGTTGTCTTTAAGGTCTGGATGCACCAAACTGACAACTACAACCAAAAAAACAATTCATCCTACCAGCAGGTGGCAGTAGTCTATATTTGTTGTTCAAAAGCAGAAACAGGAAGTGCTACTATTAGCTGGGGGGCTAGGAAGAGCTACAGATCTGGCCTAACCTGAATCGTGCAGTTGCTTTATTCATCCGAGATCGTCATGTTGTGAAAATATTTGTGGATTTTACATGTTTAGTTT
The DNA here is from genome assembly GCF_963514085.1 of Chelon labrosus. Lineage (NCBI taxonomy): Eukaryota > Metazoa > Chordata > Actinopteri > Mugiliformes > Mugilidae > Chelon > Chelon labrosus. The sequence continues at coordinate 17,636,566 of NC_140356.1, forward strand.
ATATAAAGATGTAAAATGAGAAAAGCCTCCTGCATTTTGTGCGTCACAAAGCTAAGGGGCCAATCAGAGAGTAAGTCTCTCTCTCTAGACTCGTTCCACCGCCAGTTCAACATATTGAATCGGCTGAAAACCCAGCGTCAGGGGTCCGACTAGTGCCAAGACCGCCAGCTTGGTGTTTCACAGCCTTTAAATGTCATGTTTCATCTTCAAACAGTTCAAAACTCAGTTATATTCTGTTTAAATTGAAATAATACTCAAAAAAAAAAGCAGCACATCATTAACAACACCCCCAACATTCATCAACAACAGAGCGAAACAGCCGACAGCTGCTTGTGGAAAGAAATACATTTACATTACAAGACATGCACAGCAGCTACCTTTTAGAAACCAATAGGCTTTGAAATGCAGCTTGTTTTTAGAGATTTTTAGAAATGCTGAGGCCATGAACCCAAATCTCCACAGACGTTTTATTAACTACTTGGATTTTAATCCATTTACTGACAAGTATAAGAAAACGTGACCTCTATGTGCTCATTAGTAGCCTGTAGTATGTGTCTAGTAACACCTGTTGGTGAATATTTACACCTTCCTTTAGTTCTCTGTGGTGTATTTTACCGTTGGTTTGAAGGATTTATAACCGGTTAATTTCTACTAAACTCCCTTTATGTGTTCGGCTTATTCAGAAGACCATCTGCTTCATAGGTTGCAAATTTATGTGCCACTGTATTAGCGTCTTCAACAGCATTATCAGTGCCATTCGCGTATCTACCCTGCCCCAGGGTTTACGAAGCCGTGTGATTAACCTCGACAGCACTGCATCTATTTGCTGCAGCGCTTCGACTCCAGTCAGCTTGAATTTACCGCCAGAGCCCCTTAAAACCTGTCAACCTTTTTTTTTTTTTTTCCCCGTCCCAGCATCCCCATTCAAGTGCCCCATTGATTTAGTTACCCCTCTAGGCCTCGGACAAAAGGAACGGCTGGAGAAGCAGGGAACCTTAGCCCTCCCTGGAGAAATGCTATTATAGAGGCAGAATAGAGCTTGAGGAGCGTGATGATGAGGAGGAGGAGGAGGAGGAGGAGGAGGAGGAGGAGGGGGACTGAAGCTTCTTCTGTTAATTTGTTTGAAAGACAAAGTTGCTTTTGAGGTTGCAGAGCGAGGAGAGAGGGCAACAACTGAAATGTAGAAATTGGATTAAAGGAGCTTTATTTATGTATTTTCTCCACAGAACAGTTGTGTTTATGCTACATTGACCCGTAGATGTTTACATCTCAAGTTTACTCTTTCTCTAAGTCCGTGTTATCTAAGGGCTGTGAAACCAAATTGGTAGGGGAGACAGTTTGTTTCTCTTTCTAGCGTCGTAGCTAATAGCAGAACAAATACAGACCGCTGCCACTTGCTGGTATAAGCAGTTATTTGCTGTCACGCAAGAAATAGCTGTTGGCTGTAGTGTTTGCTGTGTGTTTAAGTGCAACCTTCTGGTTCCAGACAGGTGACGCGAGGCAACATCTTTGCTGCCGGTAGTTCTTTGATGTCGATTCGGCGTGTCTGTAACTTGAAACATATAGCGGTAAACCTAGAAAAATATTACACACCGTTAGAGACACCTGTAGGGTTGTATTTTTTTTATATTTCACCCCACCATGCAGCTTCACATCAGTGTAGACCGCCAAAAAGGTGGTGGAGACCAAAAACAGAACTAAAATTTATATTTCCTTTCAACAAGTGGCCAAGAACAAATATGATTATTATTATATTTATTTCCAAACAAGTCAATCGTGTCAACTTGTTTCTGCTTCACCCGTGTGTCCGAAGTGTTATTGCAGATTTATATGTCACTTGGCACATGGGAAGAATGTAGTGATGGATTTTCAACTCTTTCACGTCTACATTTCATATGGGCTTGACATCCCAACTGACCCTGACACCGGGGTGTTTGGTCCTATCCTGTCAGACTGATTACTTCTGCCCGGTGATACATGTGGATGCCCAGACTGATAAGTCATAAGCGGCAGCCCCGACAGCAGCCTCCCTCATGCTCTGTCTCCCATATCTGTCGCAGCACAGGAATAAGGATCATTACTTGTCCAGTGCTGAGCTTAATGACGCATACTGGCATCAGTGGTCTTGTTGACAAATCCGTCATCTACACAAATTTTAGTTTTTCAAGGTAAAACAGAGTGATATAGATCGTATTTGGAGGGCTCACTAAAAAAGGAAATGCTAAGTTAAAAAGCCGAGACGGGTAGGATGAACTGTAGTCTGCAAGGGAGACGCATGATGAAAGAAAATGTAATTGCTGGCACGTATGCAACGACTTATAATAAAAGAAAAAATTGAGCGGGAGGCTGACAGCTTTAATAAGAGGAGAGTGGAAGACGGGGACAGGACTTCAAGCGGAGATAGATGAAAAGAGGGTGCGAAGAAAGAAGGGATGTATATTTTTTTTTATTTAAATTTTTCTTTGGATGGAGCTTCTGTTATGCAATCCAAAAAAAAATACACCATAACTTTACTGCTCCAATTACTTAGTGAAAGCGATGTTTATGTGCGAGAGCATCTGGCTTGTGCGACTGATTCTCCCTGCTGCTGCTGATGTTGATTCTGTCTTTGCCCAGCATGACATCAGGGATAAAAGATGAGTTATGCAGATGGAGACGGCAGCTCCCTGCCTCAGTGTTCATCTGGATGTAGACATATCCCCGACTGACAGCAGCAGCTATGAATGTATAAACACGTTAGAGCGTTTCTGTGACAGTGATATCAGCAGGAGGGGGGTCGTAATTGACAAATGTTAAAGATTTTAAATTAAATATCTTTTATTCCCGGAGCTCCGAATGATATATGTTATCATTCACTCGTCATGACACTCATACATATATATTACCTGTCTTTGTAATGGAGAAAAATGAGTGCAAGATTAATTAAATCCGATCTCCTCCAGGTTTTATCTCATCGTCATAACGTCGGTTCATATGACGGTGAATAAAAAGCGTCTCTGTGAGGCCGCGCTATCTTTCAAGGAAATTAAAAAGCAACGAGACGTTTCTTCTCACGTCTGAACACACAGTGTGCTCTGGAGAGTTTCCCTTCCTGTCTGAATCAGAGACCACAGCAATAACAGGCCTGGATTAGGCCAGCTGTGTGTCAATTACCGCTTAGTTTCATGTCTCACTTTGGCTTCTCGTCTGTCACTTTCTTCCTCTCGGGCATAATGCATTAAGTTAGTTGTGCCAACTGTGCGGTATGGGAACTGATATAAGCTTTGACGTCAATTTTACTGGCACAGGAGTGCAGAACATTAGCGCTGGAGGCGGTTATACAAGCGTCAAGTGACAAACCGTGTTAACATTTAAGTCAGTCACAAATGTAGGACAGCGCAGTAAGAAAGATAAGTCATATACAATATTAAGCAAATGAAAACTTTGAGGATGTCGTATCGTTCTCTGTTATTGCTTGCTTGGCTTTAAGAATGGTTAGACGAAACAAAAAAACATCTGAACAAGAATATAACGTCCTAAATAATGCAAAGGATTGTGTTGCATTGCATTTCATCACACAGGCGTTTCTGCTTTTCTGTGTGCTACAGTTACAGTGAAGTCAGATACTCTGGTAGAGAGGTAGCTTTAAATTAGATACTAGGCAGACTAGCTACATACCTAAGATCACTTTTTATCAGCTGTCATCAAATACTGTTGTCTATGTTTTGATCACCACGCCCTGAAGGAACTGAGCGGACACTTTCCTGCTAAATGCTAAACACGTCTAACAGGCATTTGGCGGGCTGGTCGGTTAACATTTGTTTTTGTTTTTTTTAGATGCTAGAATGAAATGAAGTTAACAAGATAATGAATAAATGTTGGTTGATGATATTAATACATCAACACGCAGGGGAAATAGACTGGAAGCTGTTAACAAGAAACCAGTCTGAAACTAATCTATACACTGTGGAAGAACAAAATCCTTAAGTAAAAAATTAGAAGCCCAAAATAAACTCCCAAGAGACCCAAATAGAATTAACCGCTTCCTCTTGTACATTCCAGTTCTGTCGTCCTTAACCAAAACACTTGAGCACCCTGACAGGACAATCTGAGCCCAGTCAACATTCTAGACCACCAGAACTTCCTCACGAAACCTCAACCGCTTAAAGGTTCCGGAACCCCTGCAGAAAGTTTCCTTCACCTTACATTAAACATTCCAGAACCCCTGCAGAAGGTTCCCCTTGCCCACTATCAGCGTTCTAGAATCCCACCAGAACTTCCTCGCGAAACCTCAACCGCTTAAAGGTTCCGTAACCCCTGCAGAAAGTTTCCTTCACCTTGCATTATACATTCCAGAACCCTGCAGAAGGTTCCCCTTGCCCACCATCAGCGTTCTAGAATCCCACCAGAACTTCCTCACGAAACCTCAACCGCTTAAAGGTTCCGTAACCCCTGCAGAAAGTTTCCTTCACCTTGCATTAAACATTTCAGAACCCTGCAGAAGATTCCCCTTGCCCACCATCAGCGTTCTAGAATCCCACCAGAACTTCCTCGCGAAACCTCAACTGCTTAAAGGTTCCGGAACCCCTGCAGAAAGTTTCCTTCACCTTGCATTAAACATTCCAGAACCCTGCAGAAAGTTCCCCTTGCCCACCATCTGCGTTCTAGAATCCCGCCAGAACTTCCTCACGAAACCTCAACTGCTTAAACGTTCCGGAACCCCTGCAGAAAGTTCCCTTTGGCCCCAGTCAACATTCCGGAATGCTCACACAACCTCATCTCAAACATTCCATAGCTCCCCGACAGAATGTTCTCTTTTTAGCCCCGCGTCAGAATTCTTGGATCCCTCCAGAACTTCCTCACACACCCTTATCATAAACATTCCGCAACTACAGAACATTCTGTTTGCCCCCCTCCCCCCTCCCCTCACCTCTGTATTCCAGCATCCTACAAGAACATTCTGACCTCCTCAGCTAAACATTCCAGGATGCCTCCATAATTTCCCGACCTCCCTCGTAACATTTCAGAGGCTCACCAAAACGTCCTGGGCCTCGCTTCGCCCAAACAATCCCAGAGACCCACCTACACTAAACGCTAAATACCAGGGATTATTAACGTCACTGTTGTGGAAGTCTCTAGCGTAGCGAAGGTCAAGATGATGTCACAACTGAGATGGAGACAGGAAGCGGAGCAGGAAGTCCATAAAGGACACAAACATTGGTGGCGAGGAAAGAGAACAATGGCGTCCCGTGATTAACAGCGTGAATTTTATGTATACACGTAAATGCTTCGTTCCTTTACGCAAACGTGAATTATGCGCCGTTTTACAACTGGAAATTCTGACATTTATACAGTGCACTTCAAAAATGCTGTGACCTGTCTGTGGTTTTGCACGATGCTGAACTCTGCTGCTCTTATTAAAAGTCAAATGCGTTGACATTTAAATGAAGAACTGCAACTGTATGTATGTCAGAGATGACGTGCGTGCCTTTTTTGGTTTCTAGCAGTGATTTAAAGAGCAGACAGAGCAGTTTTAACATCTTCTGTTGCTCTTTTCGAGTTTTGAAGCCTGATGAGCGTCATTCAGTGCTGCAATATCCATTAGAGAGTAGCTCTTAATGGCATTTGCAGGCTAAACTTGTTTTCTGTGAATCAACAGCCGATGCCCTCTCTGAACCCAATCAATTTGAAAGTGCAAAGAGACCAAAATTGTGGACCTAATTAAATGTCACAATTAACATGGTGCACACTTTCTCTCTTTCACACGTATAAGCATGGATTTGATTCATCAATACCCAGGGGAAATGGACTGGAAGTGTATTAGGTTATTAGGATCGATCACAGCAGAGAGATTTGTTGCGGATCTAAACCCAAAGCTACGCAGTGATTGTTCTAGAGATGCAAAATAACATGATTGAATCAGCTTGGATCAGATTAAAAGTGCCCTGCAGCCAGCCTCAGCACCAGGTGTTGTACTCTGCCCCTGCAGCCTGAATCACCTGGCCTCTGATCGTCCAAACCTGTCAGCACACACTCTTGTCATAATGATTAACCGGCGCCTGAGTCACCCACCGTCCTCATAAAGTGGGTCCATGTGTGCGTTAGGGGGAAGAAAGTGATAAAGAACGATAGAAGTGTCAGATAGAGCGTCTCCGCGCTTGTTTTTAAAACAGACAGCAGAGTGTTTGCCAGAGGAATGCGATGATGAATTCTTAATGTGTGCTTGGACAGTAAACTGTCAGGAGGCTCAGATCACATGTCAAGGCCACTAACCATACTAATTAGTTTCTTTATCAGTAAGGCCGCAGCGGAGCTGCTATGGCTTTAAATCATTCATGACGTCCTCAGACCTTTGTGGAGTAATTCATCCATCTTTTCACTTGAGATAATGGCTTGTGTCATGTCTCCCTATTTCAGGCTTCTAATTATTTCGGTGACTATGTGTTTCAGCCAGGTATACACGAGAGCTTTTGAAAAACATGCATAGGACCAGGAGGCCTATCCTCATGAGCTTCCTATGAACCTTCAAGATAAGCATTTTCATCGAAAGCAGTAGCAGAAGTACTACTTATATAGGAAATGAATAAATGAAATTACACCGATCAAACACAACATTAAAATCACTGACAGGAGAAGTAAATAACATTGACCATCTTCTGACGATTCAGTGTTCTGCTGGGAAACTTTTGGACCTGGCATTCATTGGTGTGGATGTTACTTAGACATGTAGCACCCACCTAGACCAGACCAGGCACCCCCACCCCATAGCAATGACACTCCTTGATGGCAGCAGACACACACACTCAAAAACTGTTTAGTAACAACTCAAAAAAACATGAAGAACAGCACAAGGTGTTGACCTGGCCTCCAAATTCACTAGATCCCAAACTGATCAAGTGTCTGTGGGATGATCCACAGAGGCCCCTCCCCTCAAACCCCCCCCCACTAACACTAATGTTCTGTAGCCAGACACCACAGGACACCCTCAGAAGGACCATGTCCATTCTCTGATGACTCACAACTGTTTTGGAGGCACAAGGGTGGAAGGTGGTCATAATGTTATGGCTGATTGGTGTGTAAATATTCAATATTTGGATGTTTCAATCGATCACATACTCCACATTGTGTCATTACTGATTGATTATTAATGTGGGTGTGTTCGTTGTGCCCCGCAGCCCCTCCCTCTGAACGAGTCGGTGGGCGGGGCGTAGCCGCACATTGCGCTGTCCCCTCTGGCTGGCTGTGTTTAGGAGGATTACCGCGGCGGGCAGGGCAGGCGAAAGGAGCCGTAGCGTCGCCGCTGTCGGTCGGGTCTCCAGCAGCGGCTGCGGCGGAGAGCAGGGGAGGGGGAGAGTCGTGATGGCGTGCGTGGCACCGGCGGTGTTAACGGTCCGTGTTTTCTGTTGAGGACAAAAGAACCGGGACGATCGAGTGTGTGTGAGTCCGCAGATTATGTGTGGAGCTGGCTGCGCTGCTGCGGTGAAAACTTTATCAGAAGTGGGGACACAGTCACGTTAGCGGCGGCAATATGGTAAATATACGTTTTATATTAAAGAGAAGTTAGCGCATGTTTGCTAAGTAAACTCAACAACACTGAGAGAAAGAGACAGAAACGTGAAGGTTTTTGTGTTTAAATCAACACTGAGTCCTTCCATGCATTGTGTTTGCCTCGAGCTGGGTTTAATTTGGTGGAAAATGCCCAGTTTTGCAAAGTTATTCTAATTTATGCATGTTTAATATTACAACAGCTGTCTGCCCGCTTTCGTTTAGGCTAGTCCTGACAAAAAGTATGCCAAACCTCATTTAAAAAATCTTAATTTTTATATTTGCTTCATGTTAAATATCCATATCTGCTACAGAAACATGTATTTATATATTTCTCATGAATCTTTAGGACCCTTTCCATAATTCGGCTCAAATCATCTTCTCTTAAATGCTCCTTTTATTATTAATCTCATACAATTTATCATGTTGAACTACAGTGTGTTTGTTTCCGCGCTCATATGCGAGGCGTCGTTAAATTGACAGTTTTCGTAATGGAGTTTGGTGCAGAACAACTGACCCCCGCTGCTGACCACACAGTGAACGTGTCACAGTGGTTTTACATCATCTTGAGGCTGCACTCAGACGACCCTTCACGGGATCCAGACATCATCGTGATCTGAACTGTTTGCAAAGCAGGACTGTGCCCACAGGCAACGCTGGTGGTGGAGCAGGTCCTTCCAGTCTTGTTGCCAGTGTTGCATTGATGTCGGTGAAGATGTGAATGAATGCATATGTTATATGCACTCTCTTGCCTAAGCATTAGGTGCACAAGTTAAAACTAGTTCATTCTAATATAACAATCCTGCAGTAAATCAAGTGCAAGTGGTAACTCCACTGGATGATCATTTTGCAGGATGTAGACTGTGGAAACAGGATTGAATTAAACACTTAAGACTAAAATAGGGTCGTCAAAATAATATAAACACGTCTCAATATAATTCAAAAGCACAGATGAATCAACAGCTTTCCACAGATATTTTAAACTAACCCTTAATACATTCATGAAGATATTTAGCGCAGGGTTGCTATATGAGAATGCATTCACAAGTGTACCTAATGAAATGGCGAGCGAGTGCACCGTCATATTGCGTGGTTGTGGATGGACACACGCCAGGGGAAGCTTCTGTTTATGTAAGTTGCGTTCGAGCTCCTATAACACTGAGCTCCTTGTTGGAGGAGCGCCACGCAGTCTGAGCCTTCCTGTTATGTTTTGCATGAACGGCACACATGCTTTGGTGACATGCTTGTGTCGCTGAAATTCATCCGCGAGGTTGGATAACACGATGTGTTACGACCCAGATTGTGAAGCTCTGTGCAGAACAATTAAGCCGACTCTGAGGCTGAGAGTTTTGTGACAGATATTGAACTGGAGATGAGGTGCATTGGCTTTGGCAGCTGCTTTTAAGATCTAATGTTCTTTTTCTTCTTCTGAATGAATGAATGAATTTGAATATAATTGCTGAAAGAGACAGAATCCTTTGAGAGATGGTAATGGCATTCTTTTTTTATTTTTTTGCCAGCACACACCCACATACACAACTGTGAAATGTGTCCTCGGTACACTCAGGTACACAAGATAACACACAAAGGCATTTTTTAACTCATGATGCCTTTTATGTGCTGGAGGCAGACCCGTCCCATCCTCATGCGTTGACCTTTGTATTATAACACTCACGGGATACCTGAGGGCCGGTGCCTCACATTCACTGCTGGGAGCGGCACAGAATAGATGTCATTTACTGCTGAGTCCGTGCATGATGAAGTGCTTTGCCCAAGGGTGTCTCGGCATGATAGCACAGCAGTCGCTCACTTCCTTCAAGCACCCTTTTCAGTCAGTATCTGGAGGTTCTAGTTGCTGTAAAGGCACTGGGATGCTGCAAAGTGGGCACAGATGATTCCCACGGCAGCACATCTCTCTTTCTCTGGCTGGATCGTTTGATCTCGCTGAAGCAGACAGCAGCCCTGAAACAAATTTGAGTCCTGACACTGTCTGGTAATGGATCAGTCGAGCTTTAGAAATGGAATCAGCTTCTCGCATGCGTCAGTTTCCAGCCTATCGTTGTCGTATATGACAATAAACTTGACTAGTTTGGGACGAAATGGTCGCCATGAGCTTTGGGAAGTAGTTTGCATTTATTTTGAGTTTAAAGATCAATTTTACAGATTCAAATCGATCTTCATTTGAAAGATCTCTTATCGATTAATTAAATCCTTGGATTGATTTTTAAATATGTGCCACTTCCTGCATCTGCTCGATAAGAGTATTGCTGCAGTGACTGCTCGACAACTCTGAGAGCGCCGTCGCCGGGCCTGAAAGCTGCATGTGTGGCAACATTTAGGATATAAAAAGTGTAATGACAGAGAAGAGTTGGACAAAAATGTGTCAACTAGAGGTAAAATATTGTAAAAAATGCCGCAAATCTCCAAAAGACAACGCTAGTTTTGTGAAAATCTCCTTCATAGCTGAACAAATTTGTTTAGAAACTGAAACGTTTCTAAATTTAGGATACAGTCTGTTATTTCCACCGGACCAAGATTAATAATCAATGAAAATGATCTCAGTGCATGTCGCAGAGTATCAAATGTCAACATAACTTTTCTTTATTTACAGCTAAGAGAAAAATGAGACGCACCCTAAGCAAATAAGACTCCACGAAAACACCTAATAAATCACTGTATTAATAGTGTAATGATTAAACCTGCGCCGTTCAGTGCGCTTGAGTCATGCTTATTTTCTGCCTTGTCATGTTTTGGTCTTCTAAACGGCTGCTTTAACCAGGCGCACAATCAAACAGTTCACCAGCAGCCAGACAAAGAACAAATCAAGGCCTGAGCCAGACTACCACTTTAATATTTGCACACTAAAGACCCTCTGGAGCTCCTTTTTCCAGTGTTTACTGACCCAAATATGTAACTGTCGTGATTGACTCCAATTTAGAAGAATCAAACAGTGGGAAATTGGTTTATTTCTAAAAATGCTCCCTTATAATTTGGCCAAAGCCTGATTTTCGTGTCTTATTTCGTGGTTGAAGGCCTTGCTATAATTCTTCAAGCAGAAAAGACACGATGCATAATGCAAACTAAAACATTTGGCCTCTCGGCTGAGTTCAGAGAGTTGTGGTTCACTCAGGAAATTCAGATCAGCAGCTCTAATGACTTGGAATATGTGTTAAATGTCCAGTTACGTCAGTTACAGAAGACGTGCTGACCTTATCTCGTCTATGATAAAAGGAGAAAGCTACTAAAATCAGCGAGGGGATTGATTCGTTTGGCCAGGTAGAAGGACCGTAGTTGACCTGGTTTATCGAAATATCAGTGTGGACACTTCTTAAAGGTCGCCTCGCTCGTGTGTTTGCAGAAGCCTCAACTGTTGTGTGTTTGTGTAATTAACGCAGCCTTTCCTCGTGCTATCGTTGGATCGCTTTCAAAGAGACGGATTTCGTCCGCTGTGAGCTGGACTTTGTGTTTGATCCAGAGGAAAGGGGTCAGGGGTGTGTTCCCTTCTCTGAGCTCCTGACAGTACTCCCTATGGGATACAGCATGTTTCTGAGACTTTCCCGAGGTCTAATCATTCCACACAACAGGAGTCTATTTATCACCAAAAGTAGCATGCGTCAGCGTCCTTCTCATCAAGTTTCTTCTTGTATTCAGTTGGTTTTGGTTGAGCAATGCAGCATGTGCAAGCTTTTGTAAGCCCTGCAGCGCTGGATTGTTAAACACACAAGGAAAGCAAATAATCTGTGCATCTGTGCGGCAGTCAGCGGATTTAAGAACAATATACTTCAGTTTTTCATGTGCACACTCTGTACTTTCAGTCACAATTACGTCTTGCAGGTATTTCTCAAGGTTGTTATTTATTTTTAATTCACTGACTGTATCCGTCATGCAGTTAGAGCTGAAAGTTGATTAACAGAAATCAGTTTAGCTTGATTAGATTTCATTGCAATGACCTGGCCTATAATTTGTTGATTAACTTGCTGGTTGCTCTTATAAAATGTGAGAAAATGGAACAGAAATGCTCCCAAAGTTCAAGATAACGTTTTAAATCATGATCCAGGTCAAAGAAAAAAGCAGCAAATCTTGATATTTTCTGGCACTGATTTGAAGATTTACTCCTTTTATCCATTTTATGTGATTTCAGATTGTTTTTGACAATTTGGACCGTTGGTTTACTTGGATACTTTCGTCATAGATCATAAAATATTCAGTCAATAATAACAACAGTTAATTACAGCTCTGAGGATTAAGCTTTACAACTCCTGGCTGGCACAACTACAATGGAACAGAAGGAGAAGCTATATTTAGTCCCTTGAAATCCTTCAGGTGCTAGCTGCCACCTGAAGGATTGAATTAGGTGAGCACTCACCAATCGCCTCCAATCGCTGTTTCTTTTTATTAAATGGTAGAAAAGATTCTCACAGGAAGACAGAACCTGAAACATCTTAAAAGTGGGTAAAAGATTAAAATTATCTCTCAATAACTGAGCAATCAGTGGTCATAGAGACTTTGATTTTCACCTCATCTTCCCCTAGGCTTACAGGAAGCCTGGGATTTTTGTTCTGCTCATCAGTGAAAACCCAACATTTGAAGATGTTTCATTGATCTGTGAGAGGCATTTCCATAGTTTTTCCATCATTTCATGGAGCATTGCCCAGTTCTAGCCTCTCAGACAAGACAAGCGATACACAAACATTGACTTGAGACAATTGACTGCACTATTAAAGGGGCGTACGCACAAGCAGAGGCAAGATCAGATAAGATAATCCTTTAATTTATCCCAAAGTGGACATATGTGGATTGTTAATGAAATTCAGCAAATTGTGGAGGTGATAGGCGGACCGAGTGAAACTATTCTCAACATTTAGGTGACGACCAATGGTTGATGAAGTTGTTTGACATATGACGGAAACTTAGAGTCTTCCCAAATGTCCAAGATTGGGTTGGTTGGTTGGTTGGTTGGTTGGTCAAAGCCTGGGAGTTGTCCTTGTGTCCTTCTGAAGAGACGTGATCGCAGAGGCTAATTCCAATGCTAATCGCTAGCATGGCATTCACAACAAAACTTAGGATCTCCATCTTTTTATAATTTCCTTATTACAATCAGCAAATCAGAACTTTAGTATAATTTAGTAAAACTTCAAGTGTGAAATGAGTTGGTGTTCAAATATGTCACCATTATACTTTCATATGCTTCCAATTTGTTTTATGTTCTGCTTGTTTCACTTAAAAACATTTGGGATGGGGAATGCAAGATGGTTATCGAGGCACCAGAGACCAACCATCATCTATAAAACAATGGATGCTGTAGGAAATGTCTCTGTACAGACATACCATCTACATGATCAAGAGACAATAGATAGGAAAAAATAAATAGAGCTTAAAAGTTGTATAATTTGTTCCCGGCCTTGAGGGTTTATGGATTCTCCCCAAAGCATCGCAACCGCTGAGTAAATGCAGCCCATTAGATCAGAGCCCGATCAGAGTTTCTTTTTGTTCCTCTTTTGCAGGATACAGGAAGCCAGGTTTTAACAGCAGCCGTAGTTTTATGACCAACACACACACACACACACACACACACACACACACACACACACACACACACACACACACACACACACACACACTGAGTCCCCATCAGCTCCACAAATCACAGCGCTGAGCCTCGCTCTTTGTTTGGCCATTGAGAGAAAAGAAAATGGGGAGGAGTGAACGCCGCTGAATGGTCGCTGACTGATGGTCTTCGCCTCCGCCGGTGATTGCGGCGAGGTGCGAGGCCCTGGCGCTACTCAACCGCGTCCGTTGTCGGGGCAACCGCTTGAATCCGCTTCCCCTCTCTGCCCGTTGCCGTATCCCGGAACGTCTCATTAAGACGTGGAAGCGGCGGCGCAACGAGATCTGATCTGTGACATTTAAATGATTGAGACGTTTTTTTACATGTAGGTTTTATCTCCCTGCCTCTCTCTCTCTATATCTGCTCCTGGATTAGGGATTGAGTGGGCTAAGCTGACACAGTGTATAGACACACACACCAGCAGTGATGCCGGGTGTGTGAGTAACACGCCGCGGATTACCCAACACACCAACGCTGCACTCGTCAAACAGATCCACTGTTGGGCTAAAACACACACACTCACAACTCATTTCCCCCCTTAGTCATTTCATCAGAAGCTGAATCACTGCCAGTTTTTACACTCTGAGAGCATATAAATTTAGCTAGGTGCCTAAATTTAGTTCAACTCATGTAGCATTTTGTTTTCCAACCACCGCTTAATCATTAACACCCTGCCAGAGTGACAGTTCAGTCAGATACATGGATTCATTCATAAATTAATGGAAATCGGATATTTGAGAGCTGTAATTGTTTACTGGGCAAAATGTGGGCTGTGGGGAACAGTGCAGACCATTATCAGCATATTAATAGATAATGAAAATGATCGTCTGTTGCAGTCTTACTTTAACGTGACAGGTTTGAGAGTACGTGGAGAGACTGTAGAGTTAGATTCGCCTCTTAAATGGATAAAATCTCCTGTCCCACACACCTGTCAGCCATTGTTATGTAATTCACAGTGAACGGTTTGCATGTGGTTGTTTGTTGACACATTTCAGAGTTACTATGCACAGTGTGTTTGTATCACGGCAGCTCTGGCTTGTACTCATGCCAACATTTTAGTGTACTGAGCTCTCTGTAAGTGCGTCACCGTGTGCGTTTTTAAGTGCAGGACAGTGTTATTCTCTCGCTCTCGCCATCGAAGCTGAAGTCCTTCTCCTCGATACATCTAAACGCAGAGAGAGGATTATGCTTTGACGGTCTGCAGGAGAGCCTTATAGTGACCTAGAATTTCTCCAATCTTTTCTTTGAAATGGCTTTCAAACAACATGCAAAGGAAATCCTGCTGTTTCTGCCTCCTTAACTCGCAGTTTGGTTGCCATTGTACAAAACATGTCTGCTCTTGTTTCCTGTTTGTTTCCAGTTGCCGAGTGTCACTTATCTGGAATCGAAACACGACAAAACAAATTGATTTATGTTTTTTTTTGGTTCTTGTGGTACTGCCGGCTGACTAGGATGTAAAAGCCGTGCTCTTACATTTTTCTTCCGTGTTTTCTGCCACTAGAGCAGACTCAAAGCTCATCCAGACGTAGCGCTGGAACGCTTAGTGGCATGAAAAAATAATTAGCCAAGCTGACGTCACCGGCTAAAATGATTCTGCTTTTACTTCTCTCCAGTTGTACAAGGCCACTCTGCTTTTTACATTTGGATAAAATATTAGTTTAGCTGTGAACAGGTGAGCTGCTTCTCGTTGACATTCCTGTCTCGACGGATATTATTGTCTAATTTTAATGGCTGCAGTGGACAGAACTAATGCAGTCTAAAATATAAATCCTCCAGGTCCAACTTAATTACAACTACAGACTCTAGTATCACTGTACACTTCAATCAGCACCTTTCCAGTAAAGTTCCTCTAAAAACTAGGGGTACTTAAAGAAAAGGATAAAGAGCACTTTGTCGTACTGCGACCTCCGGGTCACTTGCAGTATGTCTGAAATGGGTGTTAGCTGCTGCGACGCTTTCAGGCACAGAGACGAAAACAAACCTTAACGTCAACGACGAGTCATCTCCTGGTCATGTGTTTCACAGAGTTAAAGAGTCCAACTAGAACTGAGGCTGGAGCTTCTGAATGTGTTCCTGAAACTCAGAAGAGGAGGGGTAAAATATGAAGTATAGTGAACAATAAATAGATAAAAGTCTATAACTCCATTTGGAATATTAAAGATATTTTCCAGATTTTATTTATGAACTGAATCACACCGTTTCCTAAACCTTCTTTTACTTGATATTTATTAATTATACATGTAAATTGATCTCATTGAAACTAAGCGAGCTGAACAACAGCTGCTTTCCAGTATATTAACATGTCGTGAAGTAAATGCCATAGATTTCCATTAACATTAGACTTAGACTTAGACTTAGATAAACTTTATTGATCCACAAGGGAAATTGCTTGGTTACAGTAGCTTAGTTGTCATAAAAAACACACTCTTAAGAACCTCAGATAAAAAGAAAAGATTAAGTTAAATAAAATAGAAATAAAAAATAAGTAGAATAAGATCTAGTAACATAAAATAGAAATAGTATAAGCCAAAATGTACAAATTATCATATTAGAATATGAACAAATGTACAAGAAATGGAAGAATATAAATATAAATTATATATACAGGGTAAGGTGTAAGGTGCAGTAGTATCCATTAACATTAATAACAATGAGTTATCTGTCACAGAAAGGTGAGTTGTTGTACAACTGGACAGAGAATGGTATGAAAGTAGTCCTGTAGCGTTCAGTGTGGGAGCGGAGCTGGATCAGCCTGTTGGAGAATGAGCTCCGCTGCCCCTCTATTGTCTGGTGTAGTGGATGTGACGGATTGTCCATGATGGAGAGCAGTTTGTCCAGTGTCCTCCTGTCCCTCACTGAGACAAACGTCTCCAACTTACTGCCAATCACATGACCAGCCTTTCGGATCAATTTGTCGATCCTACTTATGTCCTTTTTGCTGGTGCTGCTCCCCCAACAAACCACAGCAAAGTACAGGGCACTCTCAACAACAGACTGGTAGAACATCTCCAGCAACTTGCTGCACACGTTAAAAGACCTAAGCTTCCTCAGGAAGTAGAGTCTACTCAGTCCTTTCTTGTACACAGCATCACTGTTGTCCCTCCAGTCCAGTCTGCTGTTCATGTGGACTCCCAGGTACTTATATTGGTCCACTACTTCCACCTCCAGACCCTGGATGGAGATGGGCTCCACTGGTGTCCTCTTCTTCCTGAAGTCAATGACCAGCTCCTTGGTCTTGTCCACATTCAGGAGTAGGTGGTTTGTCTGGGACCACTCCACAAAGTCCGCGATCAGTGTCCTGTACTCCACCTCCCGTCCATCTCTAATACACCCAACCACTGCAGAGTCATCAGAGAACTTCTGCAGGTGGCAGGACCCAGAGCTGTACTGGAAATCAGAGGTGTAGAGAGTGAACAGAAATGGAGACAGGACAGTCCCCTGTGGTGCCCCCACATTACTGACAACAGTATCAGACAGGGAGCCCCCCAGCCGCACAAACTGGGGCCTGTCAGACAAGTAATCAGTAATCCAGGAAACAATGGAAGAGCTGACACCCATCCTGAGCAGCTTCTCACTCATCAGAAAGGGCTGAATGGTGTTAAAAGCACTGGAGAAATCAAAGAACATGATCCTCACAGAGCCCTTTCCACCATCCAGGTGAGAGTGAGCACGGTGCAGCAGGTAGATGACAGCATCATCCACACCAACATGAGGCTGATACGCAAACTGAAGAGGGTCCAAGACAGGGGTCACCAGGGGTCTCAGCTTCACCAGGGGTCTCAGCTAACGGAGCTACTGTGACCTGCTGCCACTCTTTCAGGCGCTCGACTAGGATCTCCTCTTGTTCTCTATGTGGGTGTAAGCAACCTATAGACATAAATAACACACCTGCATTTGCAATTAAAACGAGTCCCTGAAGTTAAATCAACTCTGTCTTTGCTAATAATCACAGGAACATGTTTCCTAATTATGTTTAACACTCAATAAGTCTTAACTTTTCTTAAATAGTGTCATTAGGAAATGTTTCCTTCAATCATAGATTTCACGACTACTCGGAAAACCTTTACATTTTTGGAAATGTTTAGGTGTTGTTGTACTGTGACCACCTGTGGGCCTCAAGGCCTACTTCCTGTTGAGGGTGGCTGCTAGGATCTGGAGAGGGGCTTGTTTTCCCTAATTGCTGACACCTGTGACTGTCCCCCTATAAATACTGGGGCAGGCAGTCTCAAGCTCTTCTTTCTGGGTTGTTGGATGGTCTCACTCTTTGCGCGGTATTTAAGTTTAATCAATAGGTTTGAGTTTTACTTACATTTTGTCCCTCCTCTGAGCCAGGTCGTGACAATACTGTTATTGTCATGATATATTGGAACAGTAGACTGTATTGTTTTGGCTTGTTAATGTTTCTAAATAATCCCTGGACTCTACTGTGGACATTAGCAGTACAGAAAGCTTTGTGACTATAGACATGCAACCTGTTCAGTTTAAAATGGACAAATGTTCCCTCAAAAGGCCACAGCGTAAACTCTGACCTTAACTTGTGAATACTCTTTATTGAAGCTCTAATCCGATCCTGGCGGTCCACCTGTACAGCTCAAACTCAGACTCTCTCTCTCTCTTTTCTCTCCCGTCTTATATTTCCATCACTTCCTCTCTCGCTCCCTTTAATTCTTTTTCACTCTTTCTTTCTTTCCATCTTTCTCCTTGAAGATTTACAACCTCTCACATCTGTGTCAGCTCTCGCCCCCCCTCTCTTTCCTGCTGTGCTGGTTGAATGGGAGCGAGGGCTGCTGGGTAATCTTTACTCTGGAAAGCAGAGATTAAAATCTCAGATTACAAGAGGAGAGGAGAGAGAAGAGGAGGGATTACAACTTTTTTTTTCTCCCCCTAACCGAGTCCCAAAGTCAACGTGGCCGTGTAAAGCACGTTATATAGCCACTGATCCACCCTTCCTCACATTGTGTTGTACATCTTGTTCTCTTTTTTTTTTTTTTTGAGAAACATTACCTGATTATAAATTGATGCTGCGCTCCACTGATAGTAAATCAAACGCCAGCATTTCATCGATCTTTAACTCGACATCCATCCACAGCTCTCTTTTTCTCAGCGTGGGAGTGGGATTTATTGATTTGCTCTGTTTCCTAGTTTCTCTCTAGTGTTGATAAGCCATCGTCGTTGTGGACTCAAGTGCCTCGCGGTGAGCGTCGATCATTCAGCGCTGCTCTTTTTTCTCTGGCTCTAAATGCCTTCTCTTTGCATTTATTTCGACTTGAGCCACAGCGACAACAACCCTCGAGAGCTTCAAATGAACCCATCAGTCGGGGTGGGGAAATGATCCAAATCAACTGTGTATAAAACTAACTTTAATGTGCCTCTCTAAATATAGCTTATTGTCATCAAGTGCCATTAGCGCCGCTCACTCAGGGACATTAGTGTAATTACTAGACACAAACACATAAAGCCAGATAACATTGTGCACCATCCGTTTTGATTCCAAAACAAATCAAGTGCACCGTTCTGCTTAGTTTCACCTTCACGCTCTAGAAGCTTGTGTTGTTTAAAGGCTGTTGTTGACTCGTCACCCCTCTGACGCTGCAGCAGAGGAGGGCGAAGACGAGGAGCTGTGTCCTCTCTGCCTCAGTAAGTTCTATCTGAATGTGAAGAAGCAGATAATGGAGCGTGCGGCACACATAAGTGACAGTGAACTAATCTCTTATTTCTGGCTTTTGTGCTCAGGTGCGAGGCCAGCGCAGTGGTATGCTGTGGTTAGCGCTGATGCATCACATGTTAGCAGTTAACTTTGCGTCCTCTAACGCGTGCGTGAGCTTGGCTAGTTTATTTTTAAACTCTTCTCTTTTCCGTTACTTCATAGATTTATGGGCTGCGTACTGTAAGCCATCACCTCTACACCACAGCCATCTTCCCCTCGGGGGGCATCTTAACTGGTCACAGTTGAAACAGGAGTAAATGAGGAGAGGATGACTCAGTCAGACGTACCCTCCACTCTCACCCCTCCATCTGGGGTTTGTTAATGAGGCTCTGGGGTTGTTTCCTGGGCCGTGGCACTGCTCCACACAGTGTGGACGCGGCCTGAGCAATAACAGAGCACTGCTAGAAACCGACTGTTCAGTGGCTTATCTTACAAAGCTGTGCGCAGAAGTTTCAAAAGCGTCACTTTGAGTAAAATGCAAATTTCGAGATGGTTTCAAGAAGAAATGTGGTACGAATCCTGCGCCAGTTCACCTTTAACCCTCATTTATCAGCCCAGTCAGGAGTCACACCCTCTGTTATTGTGTTTTCATCCAGATAACACAAAAGTGCCACACCTCTCCTGTGGCGCTATAGGTTTCTATAAGGGACAAGGGCTGCAGAAGTTATAAAATGTGCAGACTCTGTGTAAATGTTGTAAACTAAATGCTCATTCTGTGTTTTCTATTGTTATTCGAATCCATACTGCTTCTGTCAGTGTGTCAAAAAACGATTTCCAATTATTTCCTTTTATCTTATAGAATATAATGACAGAGTGACACTTGAGTAAGGTGCTATTAATCAGATAAAGAGTCTCTCAGAGCTCAATTAAATATTCGACTGATGGCAGCAGTGACTAGAAGGAAGGAAGGAAGTGCTGCGGTGATTGAAATAACACAGGAACTGAGCAGAGTGTCAGCGATTTTTGCATAATTTCAGTGAATCAAAGCTGAAGACAGGAAGCTTGTCCAGGGAGTGAGCCATCAGACAGATTGCAGCGAGGTCTGACACCATGTCTCGAATAACGTGTCCTGTTCCGCCCCTCGTTAAGTTCAGTGTGTGAGCGGAGAGTTGCCTGTTAAGACTCGAAAGCCGGTGGTGCAGCGCAAGGAGTGAGGCATTTTGTTTACGTGAGCCACACCTTTAGTCTGGACTCAGCGCAGGTGTTTGTGAACTATGGACGGAAGAACAAAGAGCAAGAGCCAATCTTAGAGTGTGTGCAGTAATTTGGGTGACCTACATTCACAGCCATAACATTGTGACCAATGGCAGGTGATGACAAAAACACAGATTACCTCGTTATCATGCCACCTGTCAGTGGGTGGGATATATTAGGCAACAAGTTGAACATTTTGTCCTCAACGTTGATGTTAGAGGATGTGAGTGGAGCCTGACTTGTCCCAAATTGAATGACTAGACAAGGTAAGCTTGCACCGTAAAAGGAATGCAAGCAGGTGATGCTTTGGACAATGTTCTGACACGTACCACTTATCTAAGCATTGTTGAAGAACATTTAAAACCAAACGGTGGCCTCGTTCAGCAGGATAACGCTTCCTGTCACGAAGCAAGAAACGGTTCAGGGATGGTTTGTGGAACAGAACAAGTTCAAGGTGTGAGCTTGGCCTCAAACTTGGCCAGATTTTAATCCAGTGGATCATCTGTTGGATGTTTTGGACAAACAAGTCTGAGCCATAGATGCCCCACCTCGTAACCTGTAGGACTTGAAGGGAACTGCCCTTAACGTCCACACCTTTATGGGTCAGGACGGTTGGTGGCACATATGTACATTATGTGTTGAGTTTAAAGTCTGGGTTTATCAAAATAAGCAACAACTTTGGTAATTGACTTATTGTTTCAAGTAAAACTTCTTCTCAGGATTAAACATCAGCAATTATGTGACATTTATGGGATCATGAAATTTAAAAATGTGTATTTTTCGACTGTTAGTGAAACAAAACAAGTAGTTTGGGCTGTTAGAGATTGTAATACCTGCTGACGTTTTGAAAGCAGCCTGCAGATTTATTGGTAGCGAAGCCGTTGCAGCCTTGGTTAAAGTATTAAACATATTATTCTGATAGTAATATCTCACCTGAAGCAATAAAATAAGCGGTGAACTGTGTCCCATGATTATGGCAGTGGCACTTTGGAATCATTAACGCTCACAACATAATTTTCTGCAATAACAGGGGTGTGACTAATTCTAAATTATTGCTATCATGTAGTCGAGGACAGTTTAATTTATATATTTTTTTTTACTTATTACACCTCTATAATTAAACCTTCATATCAGATAAGACCCCCCTCCCTCCAAAAACTATCACGGTGGAAAAAATAGGTTAGATTATCGTTGGTTGAGGGATGCTGAAATGCTGAATGTTTCCATATCTCTCTGTGTTTGTGTTCTGGCCTGTTCTCCATCTGTTTTGTGACTGTTTTTGCCTTAGATTTATTCTCTGGGCAATTTTCCGTTGAGTCTCCAGAGCCCCCCCGTGGGGAGGTGTGCCCGTCTGCCAGCATCTCTCTCCGGTTACAGAGTCACGGTTGATCCCCTCCAGACAGGAGCCTCTCCAGTCCTATTCACATGAGCCGAGTGTCTCGTTTTGCCCTTAACTGCCCTTTTTTTCTGTCTCTGTACGTGGTTTGAATACGCTTTAATAATGGCAGCAGTGGAAGTAGCTCACCTGGAGGATATTCCCCCACAAAAGCAACCTTTTTTTTGTTATTTTTCTGCGTAAATTACTTTCTAAGAATTTGACATTTGGACACAACAAAACAAGTATTCATTATTATTTTACTTCCACATAAATAATCAAGTGGTGCAAAGAGGTTATCGTTTGGTTGGTGCAGCTTCCAGTGTCCCTCTGTCATTCCTCTCCTTAATTACTCAAGTGATTTTCACTGAAGTCAACTGAGATAAGACAAGTTTACTTTAGAGATAAGAAGAGTTAATGGCCCCTCAAATCACATTAGCGGAGACAGAAACCAAGCAAGGAAATGACAAAATTGGTGGAGGCAGTCCTATTTTTCTAAGATCATAATAAGTTAATGGGAAAATTATACAATATAGTGTTTTATAGCCCACAGGGTAATCTTAATGATGCATAGCAGTGTTAAAAACTAGTGTTTCATTTATTATTTATACAAACAAACAATACTTTGGTACCGATATGTGTTTGATTAGTTCCTGCGTCGGTCTTAGTTGTTCGCTCCCCTGCTTTTTAGCATTTCAGTGTTGACTCGCAGGTTCAACGGATGTGAATTTAATTTCAGGTGCGGTGATTTGTGTAGCTTGCACCTCATCCCGTGGCAGCATGATGCATTGTGCTCGGTGCAGCACGAGCTTTATCCAGAGCCCTCAGGAAGCGCAGTCATGAACAGCCAGGGATATTCATCTGCGTTACTCTCCGTCGGAACAGAGCGGCCTTGGAAAGCCTAACAAGATTTACTAAATCAAACCTTTCATATCTTGAGTATCTAATTGTGTCTGGGGTACATCTCCATATGAGTCCAGAGAGCAGCTGTTCTTTCTGTTTTGAATCAAGTATGTAGGAAGACGTCAGTAATGCTTCTCATTTATTCAAAAAGGCTATTTTAGGAGCGAGGCACATACAGTATATCCCAACACCAAAGATGGCATTCCAGAGAAAACTTATTATGCAATCGCTTATTGAGGTAAACTTGTCCTGTTGTTCCATAGATGGAAGTGTCAGTCCGTTGGTTTGTCTGGTTTAATTTTGATCTGAAATATCTTATTTGGAAATCTGGTACAAGCATCAAGAATCCTACTAAATCTGATGATAATCTGATTTTTCCTCTAGTTTCCTCGATGGATTGACCCAGAATCTCCTCTTGGCTTTTATGATTACCAGAAAACTTTGACCTTGTAATCCTGTGACTGTCCCCAAAAAAATGATTAAAAACTTATCAAATACTTGGGTTCATATAAAAATATAAAAACTGATGACATGTGAAGATGAACAAATCCTGAAGAGCACTTTTGAAGCTCAGTTTCTTCATTTTGGTCGTCGCCATTTTGGCAGTGCGTCCTGATGGCGACAACTAGAGCTTTTAATTCCCACCTAATTCAAAATTGGTTGGTGTCTGTTAAGGTTCTCTGTCATCCAGGCCGTGGTATATCCAAAAAATCCTTTAAAAACCATTAATGGAAATTAGCTGCACCATTTTCTGGTTGTTTACACAAACAAGCAAGTCTTAATAGAAGTTCTTAAACCTCAAACTTCCACCAGTCCCCTAGAACTGAAGAAGCTACTCGAGTGAGTGGTGAAATGTCTTCTCAAAAAAACTGTACAAGTCCAGTTGCCTTTTTTTAAATGCTTTTTTGGGTAAAATTGGTTGATGATTTGGAGACACTGACAGATTGAGGAGGTCGTTTGTCCCTCAGGCCATAAGACTGTACAACCTCTCCACCGTTTCTATGTGATGAAGCTGCTGGACATTGAATTTCCCTCGGGATAAATGGATAAATAAAGTATCTATCCATCCATCCATCATATCCTGTCCTATCTAGGCTGGAAGGAAACCTGTGAAGACACCCAGCTCTCACCCAAAGCGGCCACGCCTCTATTTATTTATAGCTTTAAGCCTTGATATGAATTTAATCATAAATTCAGCCCTTGTAAATTTGTCATGAATGGAGAAATTATCTATAGAGACCTTGTACATGTTTATTTCTTCTGTAACATCATGGCGCTTTAAGCAGAAATACTTGCTTCTGGAGCCTCAAGTGGTCATTCGAGGAACTGCAGTTTTCTTTGCCATTTGTGTGTTGGCGTCATTTTGTTTTTAGCCCCAGATGTTTCTACTTTTCCTGCAAAACCTGTTGAACATTCATCAGCATTTAATGTGTTTGAGCATTTAGTGTTAATTACAAAATGTTAGCATGCTAGCACGACAGTCTGCGACAAATACATCTGTAAAAGCTTCGCCTCACATAGCTGCTAGAAGGACTCCAGACACTTTCGCACAAATTTCACTGTTAGTGACTTTATGGTTTCCCCTAATGCATGTATCAGGGTTGTTGCCATGGTTATTTTGTGGCTGTGGTAACATACATATATATGTTGACCTCCATTTCCATCCACTTTATTGTGGCGTTAGTGTGAAGCAGCTTTCTGCGTTTGGTTTTAGAAAGCCGCCTTCAAACATCTTCCCCCCCACCCCCTCGAACTAAATCTCTTGATCTGGACTCTGCCAATCCTATTATTTCCTCCCCAGTACTCAAACACGCACCATTTACAATCAGCCAGCATTAATCTGGTGGCTCAGACGCCGTGTGTTGCCCCATGCTGGTTTAGAGCCGACTAATAGATGACTAATGTAGTGTAATCTGTTACAATCGCTGATTTAAGAGCTCATTTGTGAAGAGGGGGGGAAAACACTAAAACTGTGTGCTAAATTAATTAATTGCTTTCACAGGTTTAATTCTTCACCCTCTGAACATGAATTATATATACAGTATGTTTAATTAGTTTATCTTAGTGTTTGTGTATCAGAAAGTGAAGCCCAGGTGTCATCTAAATTTTCATTATGTCAAATTTACAGACTTTCAAAGGTGAAACCAGCACAAAAACAAAATTACAGTGCAGCTGCCACTGTAATCCATATTAATGTTATTTTTGCTCATTAATCTTCTGATTATATTTCTCAGTTTTCTCCATTACTGATCAGAAAGTCGCTCCTTTATCGTCCAAATTCAGGTTAATCAAACGTGCAAATGTTTGGTGATTTTCCTTAAAATAAGACAGAAATAAATAGTTGCCCTTTAGCTTATTTTTTTTACCTTACATAGCCCTGTAAGTTATCTACATTCATTTGCTATAGGAGTGAGACATCGAGTGATGCCGTTGCAAGTGACATTTCTCTTGCGATACCATTTATGTTGAGCACTTATCTGACCAAGCTTTCAGAGGGCTTTTACGTTCCCCGGCCTTGAGTTGATGGATTAGTGTTTGGGGATCGATGGTGTCATTTGTCACCGGCGGACAGCCGCTGATTGGTTTTTTGACAAAATGTTCTCACCTCTGCATATCAGCCCTTTCCCGCTGATTAGCCGCAGGGAAGGAAGATTGCGTCGTTCATGAGGGACGAGGTGTTTACCGTCGTTTTGGACTCTTCCCCACCTCTGGCTCGTGTTAGTGGAAAATAAACTGATGGATCGGAGGCAGGAATAAATAGCGTATGACTCTTGTGTGCAGGGAGCAGCGGCAGAAGAGGCTTCCCTTGGCAATTTACTGTGTGTTTGCGCCAGGCAGTCGTCTCCCCGTGGCAAGGTCCCTGCTCAGAGCTCCATCGGAAGAGCTTAGTGGGAGTTGAAGTAGAACTCCGGGATCTTTTTTTACATACACTGCACGGTCCCTAATCTCTCGCTTTGAATATAGAAGTGATGCAAATACCAGCGCTCGGACTGACACCACTCTTCCCTCAACTTGTAGGGGTAGATTTCATTATCAGGTAACCTTTAGACGGTGTTACCTACTGTGGCTGGAGACATGGCAAGAATAGTTTGTATGTCCTGAAGGAAATATCTCAATAAATATTGGATGATTTAATAATAACAGATGAGATGAACTCCTGACTTTTCCTTTAGGGCCGCTTTGTCTGTCTTTTTTTTCTGTTTTGAAATGTCGGTTCATCTGAAGATCAATTGTAATAACCTCAGAGATTATTTGATTCTTCCTCTAGTGTCATTAAGGAATATGCTTCTGATTTTTAGTTTAGTTTTTTAGCCATGACTAAGGATTCCTGATCAATTAATTAACCTATGTTGAGACATTCTTGATAAACACCTGTAGTTTTATAATTGACCCTGTTTCTGATTGGTCTGTAGTCCCCCAATGTGAGAGGGCTCCTACCTTTTGGGACTTCCTGTCGTCTTACCATAGCTTAAATGTATAAATGTTTGTGGTGAGATTCAAATGCCAAAGATATTTCATTTACCTCCTTAAGAAACACACAATCAGCAAATTCTCACACGGCTATAACACCAAAGCCGTTTTATTTCCTGACGATCTATAAATTGAGAACGATTTATTTTCATTTCTGCTTGTGGGAGTCAGAACAGGACGTAATCGGAAAGCAGAAGACCGTGTGACGTTTCTGTGGGTATTTAGATAGTGTTTGTATGCATCGAAGCTTCCTGACCAGATTTCCACAGAGAGAAGGCTGCAGCTGTTATGTAAATCAACCAAGACTTTACCCTTTTTTTTTCTCCATCACTCATCTGCTGTGAAAAATATGTTACAGAGAATTTTTTGTGGCAGGGTTTAAAGGCAGTGGTTGCTTTCCCCAAGCAAAACAAGTGGAACCCATTAATTCGTACCAATCCATTATATATTTTTAATTTCTTAAATCGCCTTGTTTCAGAGAATTGGATATCCAATTGAATCCCCTCTTTATCTTCCGGAGGCTAAATATATTTTTCTGTAGTTTGAGTGTTTTGGCTCGGCCTCCTCCCATCTGTATAATAATCTAAATGGCCGGAGTGCAGACCGGGGTCGCAGGGGGCGCGTAGCGACCCGGATATCTGCTCTGTAAAAACAGACACGTGTGTCCTCTCCGACGTGTGCTCCCTCTGTGTGTTCACATGTTCATCGTCTCCCACTCGGGGGCCTCAGACCCACTTTCCAGTGGAGGTCCGATACGTGTGTGGACTGCAGAGCGCGGTACACATATTTACACTCTTGAAATCCCAGCGGCTGTATGACCCGGCCGTTCGTTTGTGAGAGGCCGCAGAGGAAGGACGGAGAGATGCTTTTGTTAAATGTAAACAGATAGTGTCTTGCATCGGTTTCATCAATTAGCAAACTCGCCCACTGCTCCGGCTAAAGGGTGCTAACTCTTTAGACGCTACTGCTATGAGAAGCCACGTCAATATTAACATGTTGTAAATGTATTTATAGATTAGAGGCTTTTTTTTTTCTGTTATTGAATTCAGGTTAGTGGCTCCCATAGAGGACACAGAGAACATGCCAGAGTACATGGCACATACAGAGTATATGGTTGTATTTATTAGAATTGATGGGTGTTTTAACAGGGGCGTACACACAGGAAGTGACTAGCAGCAATGTGGCAACAAGAAACTGCAATTTCTTTTTTACTTTCTTGACAAAACATGGTGCCACCATTACCCACAATGCACCTGAACTCCCAGATATTCAATGAGTTCTGGTGTTTTGTGCTAGTAGCGGCTAAGGCTACCTGCTAGCGACAAGCCGAGGAGCTAAATTCAGCTTTTTTCTTCATTTTCAGACTATCAGTTATATTTTTATATACATATATTATATTTTATATTATTAATATATTATATAACTCAATTTTGAGGAATTTAGAGAGCTGAAAAAAGGTTTTTGAGGGCACTTTCTATTTCTATTTGAGTTTTTTCTCAAATCATCAGTAACTATTGAGTTTTAAATGCCCATTTTAATGGAAAACAACATAAATGTATGCATTTTATAAAAGTAAACTCATAAACTCAAGAAAATAAATCATCAGCGGTCACTATTGCATTGCAGATTATTTTATTCTGTATGTAATTTAAGCAGATCTTCAATCATTGATCGTTTCTTTTTACTGCATCAGCGTTATTTACCACCCAGGTTTCTTCTTGCTGCTTCTCTTCCCTTCTGGTTGCACCGATGGATGTGTTATGTGCGATGTTCTGCGGGTGGTTTAATTCAGGATATTACATGAATGATAATCTGATGAAAAATTTAGCGTTTAATACTGTGGGACTGTTATGCCCCGCTCAGGGGGGGCTGGTTGCTGACTCTGCAGCATGCTTCACAGGCAGCACAGCTGAAAGCCACAAGACACAATAAAGCTGTCATATATTTTATTTGTCTGTGTGTAAGAGAAAAAAAAAAAAAAGAATGAAAGCATTAAAAAAAATAAATAACCGCCCTCGGGGTATGTCAGCAGTTTGCTCATGTGTGCGTTTTAGAGCCAGAGTCTTGTCTGTGTGTGCTCTGCTGCCGTGGCAACCAGAGCTACCACATACTAATATTTTAGGTTTCCTTACATAATCGTCTGCTTTTGTTCAATGCAGAGAGTGGATTTTCAGAACAAGAGGCACCGGGGGCGGTTTGTTTGGAGCCCCGGGCTCCTCGCTGCTCCACTAACTGACCATTGTTCGGTCTTGAGACAGATTTACTGTCCCATCAGCTGCCTCTCAGTCCTCCTTTAAGCCTCTTGTTATTTTTTTTGAGGCGAACTAACTTAAGAGACGAGACGGCGGCAGAAGAGAAATGAAAGAAGCTTTATCTTGAGGCAACATAGACGTACCTGCTACTATATAGAAAAGACAATGCAGCAGGTTTTCCAGACCGTCCATAAAGAGAGAGTCTGTCCTCTGTCTGCAATTATGTATTTGTGCCTCACTCTCCGTGCACTCCACTCTGAAGAGTTTTCATTTTCTCTCTGGGGATATTGAAAAAGATTATTTTCACCTCTCATCCGACATCCGACAATCATGTTAGAGCTGTGGCTTTTTCAAGGATTGCTCTGCCAGTCAGTCAGTCAGTCCTCCGCTTTGGTGCAGACTGAAACATCTCAACAGATATTACATGACTGCAGAAATGAGATTTGTCGTTTTGAGTGAAATGTCTTCATGTTCACCAGGTTGGTTGTTCTAGATCTAGAGGCTTTGCACAGATCAGAATTTCATTGCTTTTACTTTACGTCTTAGCACGGTGATGTTAGCATTTAGCTGCAGAGTCTGGTGACCTCCAGAAGTATGTACATTTCAATTAAAAAATTATTTGTGTCGCCTCAGTTTCCGCAACTTCTAATTGAGAAAAGTTGTCCGTATGAAGTATTACTGAAGATTTGTTTTTCACGTTAAAGTACTTCAACCTATCTTTTGATGAAGGCAGTTAATCTATGAATTATTTTCTGAGTAGTCAGTTAATCTTATCAAATAATAGTGGAATAATTGTTTGGTTATCTTACCACGACATAATAACCTTTTATTAAAATGGTTATTATTACCATGAGCATTTTTTTACGCTTTTTATTGATATTTTAGCGACTGACACTTTATCAAAAACAATAAACATATTCACTTTTAATGAATCGGCAGACGCAGCGCTAACGTCCCGTCATTGTGTCCGTAGGCGGAGCGCAGCGGCGATGTCAACATCCTCAGCATCCCGGTGCCTATGCGGCGCGGCGGCTCGGAGTCCAACCTGGACGTGGTCGACAGCGCCGGACACGACGGCGTGGGACTGGACTTCACCAAGGGGGCGCTGGGTATCGACAGCCTGCAGCAGAAGATCCTCAAGGTCTGAGGAAACGTCACTCACTTCCTTCGCTCTCGCTCTCTCTCTTTTTGTGGATTTACTGTGTTTGATTTGCAGAGCGGCGTGTACACACAACATCAGACAAAATCAAATATCAAAAGCAGCGTTTTTGCAGATACCAACAAAAAAAGGCTCTTCTAATTAATTTTTTAGTGCAGTCCTTTCATTAGAAATCAAAGAATAGTTTCTCAGAGCTGAACGACTCCTTCGACAGGAGCATGAGCAACCTTTGAAAGAATTTTACAGAAATCTATTAAACCTATTACACACAAAGCAATGAATGCAAACTGTTAAATTTGCTGCTGGTCACAAGATGTTTTCTTGTTTTGAGCCCAGCACTTTTCTCAAAATTAAGCTTCATTCATTCATTGTTGAAAGTATTGAATTCTGACTTTATTAAAGGTGCCATATCGATTTTAAAAACAGCGATGATTCTCACTTTCATTGAGCAAAGCTAGTGTTGATTCTTAGCTGCCTAAAGCATTTCTCTTTGTATAAAACAGTTTGAATCTGGCTTGTAGCTTACAGTCTTCTCCTTCTCAAACAAAACAGGGACAATACTCAAAGAAGAATAGCTCTATAGCGCTACTAGTGGTCAAAAACTCCATGGGGAACCTTTAAGTAGATCAGGCTCCTGTTTTTCCAAATTGACTGATATGTTCCATTAATATTCTTTTCATTCTTCCTTCAGGTGACGGAGCAGATCAAGGTGGAGCAGACGGCTCGGGACCAGAACGTCGCCGAGTACCTGAAGCTGGTGAACAATGCCGACAAGCAGCAGGTGTCACGAATACGTCAGGTCTTTGAGAAGAAGAACCAGAAGTCTGCGCACACCATCGTCCGGCTGCAGAAGAAGCTGGAGCAGTACCACCGCCGCATGAAGGACAGCGAGACCAACGGGAAGCACAACCACAAAGATGGCAGCAGCAAGGAGTCGGGGACTCACAGTAAGGAGGGCAGCCTGCGGGACGTCAGCGTCGCCGGACGACACCCGGCGCTGGATAAAGTGAAGACCATCGGGCCCGGCGTGTCGCTTTCGCCGCCGTTCTTCTTCAACAAGTCGAGAGAGTTCGCCAACCTCATCAGGAATAAGTTTGGCAGCGCGGACAACATCGCTCACCTCAAGAGCTCCATGGAGACGGGGTCGGGGCTGCAGGTGGAGGGCGGCGCGAGGGGTCTGAGCGGCAGCGCCAACACTGTAGCCAAGCCGACCAAGTACCAGAGCGACGACGAGTGCTCCACCGGCACGTCTGCGTCCGCCGACTCCAACGGGAACCCGGCGGGAGGGTCGGGGTCCGGAGGCCCGGGGAGGTCGGAGTCCAACGGGCGCCTGGTGGAGGTGCTGGACATGGTGCGGGAGATCAGGGAGGCGCAGTCGCAGCTGGCGGACGACATGGAGACTCTGAACACGCAGTTCAAACGAGACTATAGCTACTTCACACAGGTGATGCAGGAGGAGAGATACAGGTGAGCACAGATTACTAGAGCCTTAAACTTCTAAACACTCCAACAAATCAATAGTCTGTCCAGCCCATCAGTCTTTATTAAAAGCAGTTACTAATAAACTGTCTCCTGTGTCACGTCCAAAAGTAAAACACAGCGTGGACGTTAACATTAGTTTGATGTTTTATGTGTTTAATTAGAGGGTCGACAATAACAGAAGGCAAAGTGACCTCCAGAGTCACGGAAGATATTGAACAACAGTTTACAGCAATGGCAGCACTATAACCTATCACTACTTAATTAATTATGCGAGGTAAAAGCTGTTGTTTAGATTAGGATCCAAGAAAAATCTGTCAGGATTACAGCGATAATTTAAGAGATAAGAAAACCTGATGTTTTACTTTATAATTTATGTCAGCTAAACATATATTAAACAAGCTGCAACGTGTTTTCTGACACGCAGATTCAATTATTAATTTAAAAATAACAGTTAGGTGTAGCCGTGTTGTGTACTTTAACTATTCTCAGCCTCTAAAACTGTCATTTATATTCTATACGGTAAATATTTACTTTGTGAAGCTGCTGGATTATCTGGCTTCATGCTTTCACCCACGTTTACATCAATAATAGGCAAGAATCTACCAACACGCTAACTACGGAGCTAATAACCCATAATTAATCCAAATATTTCCCACAAGAAAAATGTAAAAAATCGCTGTTATTTTAATTTATTTGACAAAGACACATATTTACAGTTCTGCTGCAGCTGCTTTAGTTCCCAGTAACTCTCCCAACCGGAGCGATTTTGTTTGCAGATGAGCTGTTGAACTTTGAATAGCATCCGACAGTTAAGGAGGCTTTTATTATGAGCTTCAGTAAACTAAATATAGACAGTTCTCTCACACGCGCACACACACACACACACACAAACCCAGGGACTGTTGCTAAGTCAACCAAGGGCAAACGTTTGCAGCAGCGCATACACTGCTGCTGTTCTGTTACGTGCCCACACACACACTCAATTATGCATGTTTTCTCGCTCTCCCTCCTCGGCTCTCGTCCCACTCGTTATGTCCGTGGGTGTCTCTTCTTGTCTGTCAGGTATGAGCGGTTGGAGGACCAGTTAAACGACCTGACGGAGCTCCACCAGCACGAGACCAGCAACCTGAAGCAGGAGCTGGCCAGCATCGAGGAGAAGGTGGCCTACCAGGCTTACGAGAGGGCCAGGGACATTCAGGTACAGCATGTCTCTTGTTTGAGAGGCTGTTCAGGCTGCACACACTCAGTTTCATCCCTTATACGAAATGCATTTGAACTTGATTTAAACCAGAACTAAAAACCTGAGCATTTCGGAAAATAATTATGAAACTATTTGAAATTAACAGACCAGAAAAAAAGCATTACGCGATCAGTGAATTCATCAGTTAACTGGTTTGTTAAGCAAAAATACCACGCACACTGGATCTGCATGAAAAGCTTCATACCAGCAGGTGACAGTAGTCTGTGTTTTTGCATGCAAAGGGGAAACGGGAAGCGCTGCTATTAGCTGGGAGGCTAGGAAGTTAGGAGGAGCCACTATTTGCTGGGAGGCTAGGAAGTTAGGAAGAGCTACTGTTAGCTGGGAGGCTAGGACGTTAGGAAGAGCTACTGTCAGCTGGGAGATTAGGAAGTCAGGAAGACCTACTGTCAGCTATGAGGCTAGGACGTCGGGAAGAGATAGCTGGGAGGCTAGGAAGTCAGGAAGAGCTACTATTAGCTGGGAGGCTAGGACGTTGGGAAGAGATACTGTTAGCTGGGAGGTTAGGAAGTCAGGAAGAGCTACTGTCAGCTGGGAGATTAGGAAGTCAGGAAGACCTACTGTCAGCTATGAGGCTAGGACGTCGGGAAGAGATTCTGTTAGCTGGGAGGCTAGGAAGTCAGGAAGCGCTGCTATTAGCTGGGAGGCTAGGACGTTAGGTAGAGCTACTGTTAGCTGGGAGGCTAGGAAGTTAGGAAGAGCTACTGTTAGCTGGGAGGCTCGGAAGTTAGGAAGAGCTACCAGGGCTCTCAAGTCTCACGCATTGGGCGTGAGACACACGCATTTCAACCCGTTCACACGCTCACACGCCACACTTTGTATTTCTCACGCAGAGAAATTACCACGATAATGCGCACCAAGGTGCGCCGCTAATCAAGCGCGTTCCCGGTTCAGAGGCGCCTTTCACGCACCAGCCAATCAAATAAAAAGAATATAGCTACTGAACTGCCAATCAAAAAATAGCATTGCTGTATCCGGGCAAGATTTAGATTTTCCCGGTTCAGACGCTCGCTGAGAAAAGGACCGTCACATCGCTCGAGTCACATCTCACTCATTACAAAACCTCCGGGTCACGTAAACCCGACCAATTAAATATTAAAATCAGTCCTGTGTCCCGTTTTTCCGTTTCGTATTTTTGATCTGAGCCTAAAATTTAATTATTTTTTTCGTTTTGTGTTAGATTAAAAAACAAATAACAAATAATCAGTCACTTTTTAATTTTTTGATTTTTGATTGCCATTTGAAAATGGAAAGAACGACTGATACACAGATTGTAAGTCATCTCATCATTTGATTTTTGTTGCTGGGGAATATTGTGTCCAGGCAGCTGATAATCAGTAATGTTAGCTAACAGTTGACCAGTGTGTGAACTAGCCTAGCTAGCCAGTTGAATCCCGGCTAGTTTCAGCAGCTATTCTGACGCTTGTTTTTTAGTCTTAGTTCAGGACACATTATTCACAGAGCTTTTCTCTTAGGCCACCGCTTAGTTTTTTCTTTAACGTTATTCACAAAGCAGTTGAGACCAACTTAGGAAAGACATTACCAATTTAAGATGAGATTTAAAAAAAAAAAAAAAAAGCTCTGCATTGCTTGAAGGCTCATGCAGGAGCTAGCTAGCATTCACCTCGGTCCATGATAGGCTGATGAGTGCTGCATATTTGACTCAGCTGTAGAAATATCTTTCCCAGGGGGCTAAATTATGTAATACCATATTATTGATAAGCTCAGACATTATCACACACACACCTGCACTAAGAAATGCTGAATTAAATACATATTTTTATTTGTGTGAATTTACGTGTTATTTATCAGATCTAAGCCCCGTCCCCACCCCAACCAAACTCCTGCCGTCACCGCCAAAATCTCACTCTGAACTCTGTTCAAAACTTGAGAGCCCTGAGCTACTGTTAGCTGGGAGGCTCGGAAGTTAGGAAGAGCTACTGTTAGCTGGGAGGCTAGGAAGTTAGGAAGAGCTACTGTTAGCTAGGTGGCTCGGAAGTTAGGAAGAGCCACTATTTGCTGGGAGGCTAGGAAGTTAGGAAGAGCTACTGTTAGCTAGGTGGCTCGGAAGTTAGGAAGAGCCACTATTTGCTGGGAGGCTAGGAAGTTAGGAAGAGCTACTGTTAGCTAGGTGGCTCGGAAGTTAGGAAGAGCCACTATTTGCTGGGAGGCTAGGAAGTTAGGAAGAGCTACTGTTAGCTAGGTGGCTCGGAAGTTAGGAAGAGCTAATGTTAGCTATGAGGCTGGGAAGTCAGGAAGACTTCTGAGAGATGCTCAGATTAGATGAAGATGTAAAAATATTGTGTCTCCAACGTTTCCCTGATCTTCACCACGCTGTGTGTTTGTGTGCAGGAGGTCCTGGAGTCGTGTCAGACTCGCGTGTCGAAGCTCGAGCTCCAGCAGCAGCAGCAGCAGACGGTGCAGCTGGAGAACACCGACGCCAAGGTGCTGCTGGGGAAGTGCATCAACATCATGCTCGCCATCGTCACCGTCATCCTGGTGTGCGTTTCCACGGCGGCCAAGTTCACGGCGCCGCTGCTGCGCAGCCGCCTCCACCTGGCGCTCACCTGCGTGGGCGTGTCGCTGCTGGCGCTGCTGTGGAAGAACTGGGAACACTTGCAGCACGCTTTGGAACGATTGCTCCTCCCACGATGAGCGGCGGGGATGCTCGTCGTCACGGCAACACAGGAGACAGACAGAGGGGAGGGAGGAGCTTACATGTAGCCTTACACCCCAGCGATTCTGGGCTCCGCGATGACTTGATTTGAGGCTCTGTGCTCCTGCATGTCTAAAAGTGGGCGCACACAAATCCACGAATGGGCGCAGAGCCTTTACCCAGAATGCACCTCAACAAAACACAGATATAAGCTGATCAAAGTGAACAGAGATGTAAGAAAGGGTTAAAACATTATATATATATATAAAAAACATGGCACAACGCTGCCATAACCACACTACAGAGAGATCTGTTGGACCGATAAAAGATAAATCAGCCGGGATTGATCCGACGCCAGCTGCTTTCATCTGGTCACCAGGAGATAGAGGTGGCGCCGACAACAACACGCTAAAGTCTAAATATAAAAGAGTGGGCTTATATATCGGGGACTTGGAAATACAGTTGTTATTATTTCCTGTCCTTAAAGGGAAGCGAGTCTGTTCTAGAGCCACCTCTCACCTCTAAACAAACACTCGCTGCGGCTGGTGAATCAGTTTTGAGCCCACACACAGTATGCCTCCTTGAACACCAGCCAGCTGTGACAAAACACAAAGACACGTCCACCGCGAGAAGGTCGACCTGTCCGTATTTTACCGTATTTATGTGATTTTTTTCTCGTCAGTGTCTCATTCAGAAAGACGTCTTGGAAGTCGTTTTGTCTTAATCCGTCTGAATGTGGGATTCTGCGTCTTCATGTGCTGCACGCCGGCTTGTGTGTGTGTGTGTGTGTGTGTCTGTACCATGTGTGTGTTTCACAAAGTTTGACATTTTGGGAAATTTGAACAAAGCTGGAGCCAGGAGATGGTTAGCATAGCTTAGCTTAGCTTAGCTTAAAGACTGAGAGTAAGGGGGAAACAGCTAGCTCTTATTTCTTTAGGAAGCCGGTTATACTTATTGTCTATATTCTAAGACGCTTACTGTAAGATATATAAACTTTATGATTTTAAAGTTACTTTGAGAGCATCATGCTAATTTAATATCATCCATATTCATAAAGCAACAGTCTTAACAGTCTAAAAAATATCCACAACCTCCTCGTCTTAGGGTTGTTAAGCTGTTTGAGGTCATGTGACGTCAGCTGCTTCTAAGAAATTGATTGTTTTCTAAAAAGAAAATTACATCAAACTACTGGAATTGGTTTCACTTCTTCTCTTCTATTTAATTTGTTAAATTCGTGCAAAAAACTCCCAACTGGTGACTTTACAGGGCTTTACCGTGAAACGTTAAACAAGCTGTAAGTCCTGAGAACACCGCTGCTAGGCAACTGTTGCCGTACAGAAGCCACTTAGGCTAACAGCAAGCTAGCTTGGCAAGCTAGCAACCGGGAAACTTAATGTAAATTTCCACTCACGAGGTCATGGATACCACCAGAGGGCGCCATAGTTTACCCGTGAACACACGAACGGCGCCCTCTTGTGGTGTTCGCAACCTCACAAGTGCAAATTTTCAGAGAGGTCGGAGTCGTGACATGTTTTCTGACGTTTTCAGAAGTTTTTGTAAGTTAATGTTTACTTAGTTTAAGCCATATAGATTTGGGAATGTTGATAATGCTTTCTTTGTTTTTTGACATTCCCTAAATTCGCCGGTTGTTCGCTTGCTAACTGTTAGCGTTCTGTTCTGCCTCTAGACGTCAACAGTCGGCTAGCAGTGGTGTCTTCACGACTTACGTCCGATGTTAGCGCTTGAATGTCCAACAAGTTCATTCAAAGGCAGCATCTGTCAGGACTGAGCTGCTTCCCCTTGCATCCATCCATGGAGTTGAGCTACGCTAACAACAACAAGAATAAAAGAGTGAAAATTTCCCAAAATGTCTAGAAAAGCTTCTGAACTGCCTCCTGTCTTGTTAACTGAATTGCTTTGGGGTCGTTTATTTTGTCATATAATATCCGTTTATGTTGTTTCTAAAAGCTTTTTAAGGAAAGATACGGTTTCTAAACGCTTCACTCTAAAGACTGCAGCTTTAGCATCGACCAGCTAGCCTGTACATAAACTGTGAGAAAGGAAGTATGGAAGAAAGAGAAGCAGATTCGTCTTTTAAAGCTCTAAATGTGAGCATGTCTCACTTCAAGATCCCGGATTCAGTGATTTGCCTTTTTACAGGCGACCAGAACAAATACGTGTGAAGCCTTTTGTGCTGCGTTCATGTCCGCGGGGAATAACCGCGACAAGATTCCCAGCTCCTTTAAACAAGCACGAACACGAGTGATTACTGCCGCACATTTTTAATTGCTCATAATAATTCCTTTTAGCCTTCTCACTCTCGACACTGTCACAGAGCTGTGACTCATTCGAGATGTTGTCTGAAGTCCTGCCCCTTAAATTTTGATTGAGATTGTTCAGTTTTTGGCTCTTTTACTTGAAATAAATGTGTCTGTTGTTGCACTAGATCACTTAAAAGAAGCATTTACTCCACATTAAAATTACCACAGGTGGTAATATCCGTATGGTAGCGGCTGTTTTTTTTTTCCACGTGACATGAACACAGCATCACAGACTGGACAGGAGGACGTGAACAATGTAGCTGTAGCTCCCTAAACCCTGTATCACTGTGATGATGAGGGGCTGAAGTGGGACTGATGCCTTTTCAATGCAGCTTCTACTGTGTGACTGTTTTCTGTTTGTGTCCCTTAGAGTAAAAGCCAAATATGGAGACTTTTAAAGAAACTTAGCTTTTTTTTAATTATTATTATTATTATTATTAATATTATTATTTCCAAATCGGCTCCAACACTAGTTTATTTTTTCTTTCAAAGTGTGTATTTTCAAATCTCGGTCTCTCTCTCTCCTGTGTGCTTCAGTTTCTGGTTATGGGATTTTTCCATGACGATATTTTTTTCAAGAATAAATCTTTGTTTTTCTAAGACACGGTACCTTTCATTCCCATCATCTCATGCATTATGCAGAACGTGATCCATCGGGACGACGCCGATGTGTTGAGGATCAAATCGCCCCTGCGAGCATCATAAGGAATTCATACATAAAATGGGTGTAAATGACTTGAGAGCAGCCGTGCAGCGTGGATCCTGGCTGGTTTGAGACCCTGAAGAATGTAAAAGATCTGATTTTAGTATCTGTATTACTGACAGGAACTTCCAGTCACAGATTCATCTTAATGTCATCTTAATTGAGGCATCACATGCATGTAGGAGTGCACTGTTGGCATGCATGAACAACAGCTGATTAAAAGGGAGGGAAGACACTGACACCTAGCTGTCAGACCTGATAGGTGCCTCAGAATTACTTTAAATTACATCAGTTGTGTCTGAGGTCTTTTAAACACTAAAATGGTTAAGAAATGTGTGATATTATATTATTTTAATTACCTCGTTTTCATGTCTTTTGTCTTTTAACGAAGCCTTACTTATTAATTACCCACAATCTCAGCATTACACATATTTATATATACTTTAGTAAAGGTAGAAGTTGATAACGGTTATATTGCTAGTATAGATATGTCTACTTTAGCTGCAAACTATCAGCATGACAGTCCTACAAATCCATTTAGAGTGTATATACTGGATTCACAAATGTAAATAAAACAAAAGTCGTAGAGCGTTCACTCTTCTAGTCATAAAAAAGGTGATAAACTATCGTCTGCTAGGATATTTTCCACTGTATTTATGCCCTTTAATTTGTGTTTCATAATATAAAAAAAAACAATATAAAAATAAAAATGCTAATATATAATGTTTATATAATCCAGACAAAACAGTACGTGGGTTACAACAATAACAAAGCAAGGTAGGGGCAGGCAAAACAAGACTAATAGCTATAAAATAATAAACAACTCAAAATTACACATTAAAACACGTTTATTTGCAAGAGTAAATGCGATTTTTGATTCCATAAATTTCAATTTTGTTTGAAAAGAAATGTAAAAATTCAGTATTGCAGTGAATGAGCAGTATTTGACAGGTGCAGTTATCATCCGGGTCACCAGGGGGCGCTAGTGAACACCAGTGTTTTGGCGCAAACCGGAAGTCGTCATAACTGTCCACCGTAAACGGTTATGTGTTGCTGCGGCGGTTTGACTCCGTCGTTTAATTTCTAACTTTACTGAAAAAAAACACATTATAACGGATTAATTTTAAATATATGACATCGATTTAGCGTGTTAGCGCGCGGACGCAGCTGCTCGAGGCGTCGACGAGTTGCATGGGGACGTTGGCTGTTTGCTAACGTTAGCGAGTTCAGCTAACGGCTTGCCTTCCCGACGTTGTTGTCATGAATTCACGTTGCGTTTTCAAAAAATAGCAACAGTTCCTGGATAAACGTTTGCCTTAAATGGACGAGCACAAGGAGAATATTCATGGCAAGGATGCGAATTTGAAGATGTCGAACGCAAGAGAAGATGAGAAGGTTGGTGTTAGCATCCAGCTACTTCATGTTGACTTGTAGCCTGAAAATCTTCGTGTATTCTGTATTAAACTTATAAATTGATCCTTAAATAATTAAATCCACTTTTAGGATTACTTAAATTTTGAATCGACAAGCTAATATGTTTTATTTTTTAAATGAAAATAACAGAAAATGATCATATACCCTGTTGTGGATTTAAAAAGGATTTAAGGTCATATGTTCACGATTTGTTGTAAATGTATTTTGATCATTTATCTCTTTATTTTTTGTATATATGTGTGAGTGTTACCCTGTGCCTTATCTACATTATATCAGTCAGTTATTTCTTTATTTACTATATTATATTTAAACATGACTATAAACAAAGTGCAGTTAGATATCTGCATGTCTAAGCTGCTGTGTGTTTGAGCTCTTTCACCCGCTGTAAAAATAAAATAAAAGGTTAAATAAGATCTTAGTTTATGTGGAAAACCATTCAGGAGTGTCTAAGATGTTTGTTGTCCAATAACGTCCTCATTTTGTTGTGTTTTCCTTTAATAAGAAAAGCACGGATGAATCATTCTGGCCCACAACTGATCACAGTTAATGATCTGACATGTTCCCGGACTTCACTTTGACATTATCTCTCTGTAAACAAATTGTTGCTTAATATCCCGTATGTCACTTTTCTTTTTTAATCTGTGGCACCACGTCGTTTAATCACACCGACATGTTTCCTCTTCAGGAAGCACCTTGCAGCAGAATATGCCCCGCCGGAGAATCTGCGCCTCAGGTGTCCTCGTCCGAGTCCAACGGCGACTTCAGTCATCCCGTGTACAAAGAGATCGCCCTGGCCAACGGGCACATCAACCGCATGTCAAAAGAGGAGCTCCGGATCAAACTGTCGGAGCTGAAGCTTGACACGAGGTGAGCGTTTGGTAAATATTTGAGTGTAAAGTGCACAGAATATTGGTTTTTCCTGAACGCCGCTGTCTTTGTGTGTGTGTGTGTGTGAAGAGGAGTGAAGGATGTGATGAAGAAGAGGTTGAAGAGCCACTACAAGAAGCATAAGCTGATGCAGACTGCAGCAGAGGGAGGGCCCACTGACACCTACTACGACTACATCTGTGTGGTCGACTTTGAGGCGACGTGTGAAGAAGACAACCCCCCGGACTTCCAGCACGAGATCATTGAGTTCCCCATGGTTCTTATCAACACGCACACCTTAGAGATTGTGAGTGGATTTTGCAATTTAAGTGCGATGGAGTTTAATTTTTTTTGTCTTTTTCCAGTCTTAAAGATGTTTTTCCTTTCTCTTGTGCAGGTGGACAGTTTTCAGGAATACGTGAGACCAGAGCTGAACCCCCAGCTTTCAGACTTCTGCGTGAAGCTGACAGGAATAACACAGGTCGGTCGGTGTCACGTCACATCATGTGTGATCAGGAGCTCTTAGTTTTAACTTCTTAGGAGTAACGTGTTTTTTTTTTTTTGTCGCAGAAAATGGTCGACGAAGCAGACACATTCCCAGACGTCCTCCGAAGAGTTGTCGCTTGGCTTCAGGAGAGGGAGCTGGGAACAAAATACAAATACGCCATTCTGACTGACGGGTATGTTTTATATGAGTGCAGCTTCAGATTTGTGCGGCTTTTCTTACTCTTCTTGTTACATCTGTATTACTGTTTTTTTTTTTCCTTCTGCAGTGCGTGGGATATGAGCAAGTTCCTGAACATCCAGTGTCGGATTAGTCGGATCAGATATCCTCAGTTTGCAAAGAAGTGGATAAATATAAGGAAGTCATATGGGAACTTCTACAAGGTACGACCCTACACTGACCTCTAAAGAAAATCTTTAAACTAGGAAGTTCCTATTATTCACATATAAGCTCTCCTGTTTCCTCTCCCTCCAGGTTCCCCGCAATCAGACCAAGCTCAGCACCATGCTGGAAAATCTCGGCCTGAAGTACGAGGGCCGTCCTCACTCCGGGCTCGACGACTCGCGCAACATCGCCAAGATAGCGCTCCGCATGCTGCAGGACGGCTGCCAGCTCCGTGTCAACGAGCGAATGCACGCCGGCCAGCTGCTCTCGGTTCCCAGCTTGGGCCCCGTGGAAGGAGCCGCGCCGCCGCATAACCCCGGCACCAGACACTAGAGCCTCAAACGTAAACTTGTGCACATCTGTCTTTACCCCAGATTTACAGGAGAGTAAAACACTTTTATTGTAGCTTACAGCTGTGGATGGGGTCAAATATTTGATTTAAGATTGTGCAGGTCTTTGACATTCATGTGAAAGTCCCTCTCCGACCATTTATTTTTACACCAGATGTTTAAAAACAGAGAATTTCTGTGTGTCGTGGGAGGATTTTTACGAACAGTGTCAGTGTGTTAAACCTGCCTCACCATGCCTTATTGAGCTGCTGAGCTGCACCTGTGATGGTCTGAATTAAGTTTTTGGTTCAGGTTTTACCCCCCCAAGAACAAATAATTTTAGAAAGAATAAATGTGCAGCTTAACACAAACATCAGTGTCAACGTTGCCCTTTAAAAATCCCATGTCTGACTGAGAATGACTACTGTTGTAAACACAAAAAAAGCTGCTGCTATTGCTGTGCTGTTTTAAGTGCTACATACAAACCCAGCCATAACATCAAAGTATTTGTCACCTTTCCAGAGTGAGTTGATCCTATTAGCTCCTTAATGATTCATAGTAATTATTAAAAATGAATTCAGAGTGAAGATGAACTGCAGGAATTAAAAATTTGACGTAAGCACTGTATGAGTTGAGTCTGTTGAGATGTGGTGTTCTCTTATGTATGGATGCTGAATTCATTTTTATTTCGTGGAGGTCCATCTATTTTTAACAGGAGCAAATGTTCTGAATGCTGAGTAATACAAATAAAACATGTTCTCTGTTGTTTTTTTGTAAAGTTGCTCATCTTTGTTTAAGCTCGTCCTAAAAATATAGTCAGATATGTTGATAAAGGATTAGACCTTATATTTATCTAGCGTCCTGTTTCCTCTCATTATTTTATGAGTAGTTTTGACTCATTACATGTAAGAAAAGCCACTAATATTACTAATGACTGTTTATATTGTGTCGCAACTTGAGGAAGCTACATAAAAACCATAATTCTTAATATCAAGTAGTATTTTTTAGTATTATTTTAGTATTTTAAAATATTTTTATGAAGGTATAATCTCTGAAAAGAAGTAAAACCTGCAATACTTAACTGCAGATTTAAGATAACATTAGCTACTTTCCCTGCTGTATTTGAAAAGTAAGCTTTGACACACCGCTATGGTAGTGTTGAGTTACTGGTTATTCCACATAAAGTTTTTAACTACTACAGAAAAAGATAACAAGATCTCTAAAGCTAATTTATCTGCTTTAACACCCACCTGCATACTGCAATAGACCCCATTTTGTGTTAGTAAACAGAATGACGTGTGTAGTGGGCGGGGCTTAGCTGGAGGCAAAGCAATCCACAGAATACGTTAGCTAACTCTGACTAGCAGATTGTGTAGGCTTGTTTTTCACAATGGTGGAAGAAATCGCGATTTTTTTTTTTTTAAATCTGAAAATGTACAATCACTCCACTCAATCCCCAAGACTGTGAGTGTAACTTGAAAAAGTTAACATTAAGGAACGGGATCTGATTGGCCGAGCAAAATGATAGAGAATCTGACAGGATTAGCTACTGGTTAACGGTTAACGGTCGGTACTTTTACACTTGGTTTTGACACTTCGGTATGTTAGTATTGAGTTAGAGATACTGCATTAATGAAGAAATAGCAAAGTTTAACCACCACAGGTAAAAATAATACCACGTAAACCAGTTACGGTACAAGCTACTTAGCCTAGCTTAGCAGAGTAACGTTAGCTTAACTGCTAAACGAATCTCTCTGGCTAAAGCTACCAAACAAAGACAGAAAACAAAAAGGTAGTTAAAATCAAACTTTAATATTTGTTGTTTTCACAATATATCTTTGGTCGTTTTTTAGTACAATTAAAACTTAAACACAGATTGACCTACACATTTAAACTGTTCTATATGTTCTACACATTCTTGTATTTGAGGTCACATTGGCTTCTAGTGGTTTCCTTTGGGACTCGTTATTCAACACTTTAATGGCAGATTCAAAGCTCGTTTCTGTAGTAATAAACACTTTTTGGCACGATAACGTCAAATATATTACAGTGTTCTGTCTTAACAGCTATAAAAAGGGAGCAGTCTCTTTGGAGCAGTACGTTGAGGTGCTTTTAAAAAACACTATAAAAAGTCAGAAAAGTCCAGGGACGACTTCATCACACACAGGTGCTGTACAGCGTCACTTTTTGGCTGATCTCCTCCAGGATGCGACGGGCGGTTCGCTCCAGCTGGGCCAGCTCTTCAGCTTTGGCCTCCAGGACTCGCTGATTAACCTCGTAGGAGCGCTCCAATTCTGAAAGCGCAACAGGAAGCAGTTATTCTCTATCTTATTTGATAAATTAATTATGTTTTTATGTGCAAAGTATGACACTGAAAAAAAAAAAAATGGCCACCTCCGAGTCTCTGCAGCTTGCTGGTGCTCTGGGCGAGCAGCTCTTTGGCCTCCAGTTGCAGTTCGTCCGCCTTTCTCCTCGCCTGCTGCACCGCCTTCCCTTTATCTTCCACCTGCCCCTCCACCAGCTCGAATTTATCTTTCACCTCGTCTTCAAACTCCTGCACATACAAACAAATAACACTGATGACAGCAGCAGCTAAAAATGACCCAAAAACAGTCTCAGAATCGATAAGTAAACGGTTGTTTGTGAGACCTGCTGCGCCTCCTCCGCGTTCTGTTTGGCCTGGTCGGCGGTTGCTGTCGCCGCCGCCTCCAGCCGGTTCATCTCCAGGTTGTCCTGTCTCAGGAGCCTGACCTCCCTCTCTAGTTGCAGCAGGCGCCCCGTGGTGTTACTGAGCTTCAGCTCCGACATTTCCGTCTCCAACTCCACCTGACACGCACACATTGAAAGACACGAAAATCCTGTGTGTCATTTATCCTCTGTAACCTTTTCTAAAATGTGAAAAACATAGTTTACACACATATCCTTTCATTTCCTGATTCTCCTCATCTGCGTCTTGTTATAGTTTGGATCACTTCTGCTGTCTGAGGTCATACTCACGGAGGTCAGCAGGTCCAGGGTGCCTTGAGTGTTGTTCTTGGCCAACTGGATGGCGTCCCTGGCGATGTTCTGAGCACGCTCAGACTCCTCCAGCGCTGCCTTCACTACATCTGCTGTCTTCTTCATGCTGGACGCCTCCTCACTGATGGAGAGACATACATCGTTTTCCAATATTTTTAAACCTTGAAGTTCTCTGTAATGTTATTGTAAAAAAAACTATGATGACTATCTAACTAACTATGAAGATAAAAACGTTTATCGATTGTTTGTTGTCGTGAAGACATCCGCCACCTTCTTTGCTTTCCTCGTCGTTACCTGGCAGCCTTGGCCTCTTTCAGCAGCGACTCTGCAGCCTGGATGTCCTCGGCGCTCTGACTGAGGATCGTCTCCACGCTGGTCAGGGTGCCGACCTTCTCCTTGATCTCCTTCGTCAGCTCCTGCAGCTTTTCCGGCGACGTCGGCATCTCCAGAGCCAGGACCTCGTTGGCCACGGCCTCGATCACGGACACATCCGCCTTCTCGTCTGAGGTACCAGAAATAAAACATTATCTTTGTTTTGTTACCAAAAACATGCATTTTGTTTTCAGTTACTCACTGGTGAGAAGGTCTCGTATCTCTTTGATGAGGTTGCGGAGCTGCTCGTTGCTCTTCTCCACTC
Organism: Chelon labrosus; assembly: GCF_963514085.1. Taxonomy (NCBI): domain Eukaryota; kingdom Metazoa; phylum Chordata; class Actinopteri; order Mugiliformes; family Mugilidae; genus Chelon; species Chelon labrosus. Next base: position 17,681,353 of record NC_140356.1, read on the forward strand.
TCTCTTTGCTCTGGTTGGATTTGACCAGCACCTCCATAGCGTTTATCTTGGCATCATTTGCGCGGATGTTGGCCTCCCACACCTGAGCACAAGCGAGTCCAGCAGATTTGCCCACGTTCACCAGGAGTTGCTTTTGGATTATGACAACTGCCCACTTACCATCCTGGAGAGCTTGTCCACCTCCTGCATAGCCGCTACGATCTCCTGGTCCAGCTTCTCAGCTGATTTGAGAGAAGTCTGAGAAGTGGTGACGACGCCTCCACACCCTTCTCCTCCACACCGAGGCGCCCCGTCCTCGCTGGCACAACCCAAACCACCGCATTGTGAGCAGTTGTCATCTTCAGCAGCAGCACCACACGTCTACAGAAAAACAATGAATACATACAATTATCAAAATGAATATTTAAAGGGTTTTGTCTTCTGCAGTTGTTCAGTGTCCCTCACCTTCTCACTGATTGGCGACAGGTCAAACTTATCCAGCTCTTTGGAGAGCTTGTCCAGCTTCTGTGTGTTTCTTTGGTGCTTTCGGTCAAATTCCCTCTCGCTGCTGCTCAGTTTTTCCTCAGTGGCTTTCCGTAATGCGGCAGACTGTTCCACTGTGTTGCCGGGATCGCTGGTAGAGGCTTTGGCGCGGAGTTCGGCATTCCTAGACTCCGTGTGAGCATCGGAAATGGTGGCCATTGCACCTAGAAACGGAATGGTTAGGGAGCTGGTTTTGTAATTTTTGATAAAAAGGAATGGACTCTAAATCTGCACTAAGGAGAAGTTTTAAATGTAAAGCCTTACGCTGATGATGTACTTGTTTCCCCACAAGGTGAAGTTTTAAATAAACTCACTGTGTCTCCCATCACAGCTTGATCATCTTCCCCCCCCCACCACCACCACCAACCATGGACTGTTTTCCCTTTTAGCCTCTGCTCTGGGAAGATCTTTTGCAGCATTAGAACCAGAACAACAAGGTTCTGTAACAGCTTCAGTCAAAGTCATATCCTACCGTGGATGTTGGCGTTCTTGATGTCGTGCACCTGCTGCTTCAGCTCCTGGACGGTCTGCTCCAGTTTTTTGGCCTCATCAGTCAGTTCGTCCAAGTTTGCATCAGTGGCGTTGGCGTCACTATGGAGAAGGTTCAAGCCATCCTCTGTCGTGTTCAGCTTCCCGTTGAGGTAGGACATCAAACCGCTGAGAAGACAATGAAACGGTGCTGAAAAGACGACTTTAACATGAACTGGCCTGTGTTTGCCTGTATGCTTACGTAATCTGATGCATCAGGTCCTGTATCTCCTCGAGCTTGACTGCTGCAGGATTGCTCTCGACTATGTCTCTGACCGCCTTGGCGTTTTTCTCCAGGCTGTCGATCAACTCTCTGTACGGCGCCGTCACCCCGACGGTCTGCAGCTCTGTCACTTTGTCCTCCAAGCGTCGGGTTTGGTTGGTTAGCTCGCCGACCACCGAGTCCCAGACGGCGAAGCACTGGTGGCAGGGCTCACAGGCGGGGAACTCACCCCGGTATCCCCTGGCACACTTGTCGCAGCGTGGGCCTGACACGCCCTCCACACAGGTACACTGTCCCGTAGCGCGATGGCACTGCTCGCTGGATATTCCCCGAGGGTCGCAGTCGCAAGCTTGAATAAGAGTGGGGGAAAAACAGCTTTTAAAATAAATAATTAAGTAGAAATCTCTTCCAACCCCATTTAGATTCTGGCAAATTGACAAATATTTGTGCAACATCCAAAGTTCTTTTAGCTCTACGTTTGGTCTCCACCTACCCCTGAGATAAAACCCTTTAGCTGCTGAATGCTACACAAATCTTTTCTGTTAGCTAAAATAAAGTAGCAAAGACCAAAACAATGAGCTAAAAGATGGTAAAACTCTAAAATTAACTGCAAAACGTCTCCATCAGAGGCAACAGCTGTTATTTCATTTGGAATCTATCCAGTGATTTGCTGTTTTCTCAACAAGTTACAACAATAAAAGTAAGACATAACTTCTGTTTTCCGCTATAAATGTTATGTGAGGTCTGTTACGAAGCCATTTTCACGTCTCCTCAGGGAAATAGACCTTATTTATTCTACTCCCATCACTTTCAGTAAATAAACTTAGACATGAAATGGACCTCGGAGGTCACGGTGATCCCTCGGGTTCGGGTCACTCCACTTCCCACCCTCCATAAAAAAAACCCAGAAGGAGGAGGAGATAGGATCGAATGAGTCACAAAGAAGGAATGGAAACTTTGGTTTAATTGTGTGATTTATGGAGCAGAAGCGTTTGAAGTTTCAGTTTCTGTTGCAGTGAAATATAACACCTATTAGGAGCCGGTGATCATAGGGTGGTAAAAGCTGCATACCAATAACACTCTCTAAATCACAGTGACATCTCAATCTGGCCATAAGAACAAATTCTTCCAACTTAGAAGGCTTTACTATCAGTACTCTGACACATAACAACCTACGACTCCCACACATTTCTCACTGAGAGGTCCAGCTGCTTCACCAGCTTGAGGGACCGTCAGGGAATGCGGCGGGAATAATTCAGGATTCCTGGCTCATCCGGGTGTCCGTCCATGACGAAGAACGGGATGCCTGGGAGTTTTCGGAGAACATCTGGTTCTCATGAGGGAGGAACGAGAGGTCATTCCCAGATCTGCTCCCTCTCCTGCCCTCTTTCTCTGAGGGCGAGCCAGTCACTGTGAGACCTTTCAGCAGTTTTGGTTTGGCGAACATTACGGCTTTTTCTGAGAAGCTGAATCCGAGCGCCAACCTGCTGTCAGGCAATCAGTGTCTGACCAAACAACTGGAAACTACTTTAAGTTATATGATACATAAACACACAAAGCACAAATGACTCAGACTTGAAATAGCTGGAAATGAAGTGATTCAAGTCGGTTTAAAAGGAAACTCAAGAAGATGATCACTGGAGTAAAACACTGACTGTGAGACTTTTCTAAGAATTTTTTTAACCTTACTGTCCTTCTTGTGTTGGAACATTATCCTGATCCTTTACAGGTTAGCAGTAGCATGGTTTTCGCTTTTATCTTACTCCAGTCATGCTGGTAATTTATTTCAGCTACTAAAGACACTAAGACAAGTGGAGGAAGCTGCAGTCTTGACTCATTTCTACTTGATATGACTCATTCCTTTATTTTCTTGTCTGCCTTTTCCATCTTTTCACTACAGGAACCTGGATTCCTCTACCATCATCATCCAAATTTGCATTCGAACCTCCTGAACATCCTTCCTTGCATCCATCAAGGCTATCGAAGGAAGGTATTTGTTTGTGAAATCATCTGTGGCCATGTTGTTGTCACTTTTATGTCCACTTGGGGACAGCAGAAACAAACCTCAGTTCTTAAATTTAAATGGGAATCTCTGGAGTCACACCTTCTAACCTCCTTACTCCCACTTTGATCTCCGTTTTGGGCTCCACCAACCCCAGACTGAAATATCTTTTTCTTTAGCTGATAACTTCATCTGTGGGTACAGTTTGAAGTACCTACAGAAACAGAGCTAATACATTAAAGGGGAACTACTGTTTTTTACAAGCTGGACCTTATTGCAGGCATAAAATACGATCGTTTAGTCTGCGTATATCCACATAGTGGGAGTGACTGGGGCACCGAAACGCTGCCTCTAAATAACGCATTACCTGCCGCGAAACTCGTTCATTTCAGCAATATTTTGCTAAGATACGCTAGTACTATTCCCCGTTGAGTCTGGAGTTACCTGTGATCATCATCCGAGGTCTGTAGATTGACCTACAGACCCCAGATGATGTCTTCTGACCTGGATGATGTCATCTCTGAGTGCCACACGCACCGGCGACGGTCGGCTTGTTTACCTGTAATTTGCTACTGCTAGTTTTTTGCAACATGGCTGAATATATTTCCGATTCTGAGGTTGTGGACGAACCATAGCGAACCAAATGCGTTATTTAGAGGCTGCGTTTCGGTGCCCCAGTCACTCCCACTATATGGATATACGCTGATCTAAATATCTCCCGAAGGAATACAAATGACACAAAAGTTATATGGGTGTGTAAACAATCGTAGTTTATGCCAGAAATAAGGTCCAGGTTGTAAAAAACAGTAGTTCCCCTTTAAGAGCGACAAGAGAGAAAACCAGAACAATGAACAGAAAGACGCAAAAACAAAAAACAAGTGTAATAAATTATTATAACCTCACCTCACTGAATTCTACTTTGTCTCAGTTATCAACACTTTTCTTTACTTCTTGTTCCCTCTTTCATTAAAGGAACTAAGTGGACAAACGCTTCCTGAGACATGTCCCCACCCTGAGTCTCTTTCCATGGATTTTGTTAATTAATAAACTTAGTTTATCTTTAGTTGCTTAACCTGTAAATATTTATCATAGCAGCTTTAATACTATTCCTTTCTGCTCTATTATGTTTTCAATGAACCTTTGTGTGTATATTTTGCATACAGGCGTCGACACCTTACCGTGACATTTGACCTTCGGATTGCCCCAGAAGAGCTCTTTGCACTCCCGGCAGGTCCTGCCTCCAAAACCGGGTCTGCACCTGCACTGTCCGGTGACCTACGGCAAGAGGAACACCCAGAATAAATCAGGTCAGGTCAAAGCTGCAGAATATGTTGTTTTATTTTCAGGAAATGCTCATTTAATTCCTTCTTGTCAAATAATACTGGAAGAAATAGTGCATCTGTTTGGAACTACTTTCTGCTGAGGATTGATATACATTCGCTAGAAGAAGAAGAAGTCGAAATAAAGGGCGACAATAATAAAATATTATCAGGCAGAAAGTTTTACCACACACTAATTCTGTGCGTTTCAAGGCTCTTCTTCCACATGCAAACACAATGGAGCTTTGTATTTTTCGTAGCCCCTTTCAGAAATATGCGTCTTCAGTTATTCCTCGGTGTATTCTGAGACTTCCTTCCTCCGATGGAGGGCGGCCAGTAAATACAGAAACCCAAATGTTTGTGTGCGGGTGAGTATGAGCACATATTCACTTCTTTTACATGCAGATTTGTGTGAGGAGCAGCTGGAGTCCATATATCAAATAAAAAAAAAAAACATAAAGAAATACACAAAAACAAGCTGCTGTGATTAAATGGGCGATGAGAGTGAGCGCTTGGGAAAATTTTCTTTGCCAGTCCCCACATTGTGTAAGAGAGAGTTTGGCAATAGCGTTGAGTGGAGAGATTTTGTGGTTCATTCAGTTATATATCATGTTTAGGGGGGTAAATTGGAGCAGCTGCTGCGACGCTAATGCAGGAGATGACGCGGGGACTTGCTGATTGACTCGGATGAAACGGGAAGTAGCCAACATCTGGACAATTACAACAGCCCAGGGCATGTTTAGGGTTCGGCATAAAAAAACAAAACAAAACTGGTGCTTCTCCAGTTTCAGAAGACAATGAGATGAATTCAGATCACAAACTTTGTGTTATAAAGTCTAAAATTAAGATTAGATGCAGTTTTATCTTCACAGAGCCTCACCTCATGGCAGGAGGATCCCTCGGAGTGGTCGGGGTCGCAGTCGCAGCGCTGGCAGCCCGTCCCGCCGGCGATGTTCCATGTGTCGGCGATGCAGCGGTCGCAGTTCAGTCCGGCGACGTTGGGCTGGCAGGGACACTGACCGGTGCGCTGGTCGCACTGACACTCGTCGGGGGACGAACAGGCCTGAGGTACGGTCCCCGCCGAGTAACACATGCACTCTGCACAGAGGAGGAGATGAGTTTGAACCAAAATGGAGGCAGCATTTTTTGAGTTTTGTATATTTTCTGTGACATTTGGTTTTCCTGCTTTTATTTTGTAACTTGTTCCTTGGTGTTTCGTGTCCTGCTTCACTTCCTGTGATCATGAGGGCGTGTTTCCTCCCTCATTAGTTTCACATGTGTCTCATTTACCCCTGATACCCCTGATGTCTGTTGAAGTTTTGGTTCAGCTCCTTGTTTACCTGAGTTCTTATCTTGTTTGGGTGATTTTTGGATCCCTCTTCCTACTCTGCAGCACTATTTGTTCCAATTCTGTAAGTTTTGTTTAAAGTTATTTTGTTTCCTGCTCCTGTCTCCCCTTGTGTCTAGCGTTTTGGTCCTGCCTCGCCGCTTTAAAATACTACTGATGAGCTTCATTTTTATTTTAAAAACCATGTACCTTACAATTTATAGACCAACAACCATTTTTCTGAGTCAAAAGTTGTGTTTTTATGTAGGAATTAAACCAAAAACAATTAAAACTAGATCCAACAGGCTGTGTCAGCATTTTCTGCTGACGTATCAACGTCAAGAAATGTTTGGGTTCGTTTAAAACGTCCCATTCGGGATCGAACATCTACTCACTCCTGCAGCTCTGCTGGGCAGCGTTGCCGTAGTAACCCAGCTTGCAGTGCTGGCACCCGTGCCCCTGGGTGTGGTGCAGGCACTTGAGGCAGGTGCCCGTGCGAGCGTCGCAGGACCCCGGGTCGTGCATGTCGATGTTGTTGTTGCACTGGCAGGGCATGCAGCGGCCGCCGGGCACCAGGGGGTTCCCGAAGTAGCCGGCGGAGCACTGGTCGCACCTGGCGCCTGGATGAAGAGAGGAGAGGAAACGACGTATGAAGGCGTGCGCGCTAATTACAGGGAATTGATCGTGAGGTGAAGACGTGACGATCTAAAAAACAAATAAATAAATAAAAAGCCCTCTGGGATGTTTAGGTAAAAACAAACCTATGAAGTGTTTGCATACCTTTGTAGCCGGGGCTGCACACACACACCAGCTGATTGATGTTAGCCAGGAGGTAACAGCTGTCTGCAAACTGGCGCCCGCTGCGGGGCCCGTCCGGACACATGCAAGGGCGGCAGTGGCCGCCTGAACCCAACTCCGGGTCACCGTGGTAACCGTCCAGACACCTGGAAGCATTCAAGGATGTCTTTGACTCAAGAACATTTTATCTGCTGGAAGGAACGAAGATCGTGATCCATGAAGTTGGAGGTGGAGACTGAAGCTGAAGCTTGACTGGAAGAACATCTTTAGCCTTAGAAACTCCTTTGACACCTTTTGTGGAAGTATCATTAAGACTAAAAAGGTCAGAAGTGACAGACGGTAGCTGTTTATACGTCGTACCTCTCACAGTGGTGTCCGGTGGTGAAGTCCCTGCAGCCCTGACACTCCCCGGTCTGAGGGTGGCAGTACTCGCTGTGGCCGTTGCACTGGCACGGTTGGCACTGAGGGAAGCCCCAGAAGCCCGGCAGGCAGTGGGAGCACTGGCGACCCGTGGCCCCCGGCACGCACTCGCATTGGCCGGTCGCCTCGTGGCAGAAGGCGCTCGCCGAGCCGCGAGAGTCGCAGTTGCAAGCTGGAAGCAAAATCAGGACTGTGAGAGAGATTCAAACAGTGAGATTTGTTTGTAAAGTTTATCGGCGGCGTCACTCACGTCTGCAGCCGGACGGGCTGAAAAGGAACGTGGCCGGGGCGCAGTGGTCGCAGTTCCTGCCGGCGACGTTGGGTCGACACTCGCACTGACCTCCGATGTGGTCACACACGGTGCTGAGAGAACCCTGAGGGTCACACTGGCACGCTGGGAGATAAAATAAGACGTATGAGGATTAAAAGAGTTTTGATTCTGATATAGTGACCTTTAAAAGTCAATAAAAACGGCACTAAACAAACTTAGACACACAGATTGAACTCAAAAAGGTGAAAAGACACAAAACTTAGGGAAAGAGAGAACAAACATCTTCAATGCGACACAAGATGAACTCAAAGGCACACAAACTAACCCCGAACCCGGGGACAAAAGACAGATGCAAACTCAAAACAACCCCAAAGAGACACAAGACAAGACAAAGATGGACCGATTGATTAAAGAATAACCTTAAAGAGAGACAAAATGACCTCTGTAAGACAAAAGACATCCAATGAGGAACACAATCTGACAGAAGACAAGCCAAAAGACGCCAAATTTATGGAGAAATCAAAACCAAAGGTTCCTGATAACAAATAAAACGCCCTCAGACTCAGTATCTGCAGCTCGTACCCATGGCTCCTTTGTGCAGCAGAGCGGAAACGCTGAAGATGTAGTCGTTACAGATGTCGGTCATGGGGCTTTTCACGACGCTCTGGCTGCTCTCCAGACATCGGTAGCGCTGGAACGTATCCCACGCTCCTTCGCCCTCGACCCCGTGGAACATGTCCAGCTCTCTGACCCGGGGCATCAGCACCAGCTAGAAGGAGGGTGGAGGGTGGAGGTTTCAGGGAGCAGTGTGGGAAGAACCAATCTAAAGTCTGAGCTCAAACCTCACCGGCTGAGGGCCACGTTTTAAGTTAAATCTGGTGCAGCGTAGACATTGAGAGCGGTACGTACGGAGTCGATGAGCGTGTACGGGTTCGTGATGTCCCTGACGGACGAGTAGAGAGGCAGGCTGAGACGGATCGTGTAGTTCAGTCCTTTCTCGAAACACACCGGCCTCACCAGCAACACGTGCCTGCGACGCAACACGGGAAGTCAGTGTATGCGTGTTTGTGTGCGTGTGTGGGTTTACAGTATGCGGCGGGAATGTGAGACGTTAAACAGCACCTGGATCCCGGTGGAAGAGAGATGGTCTGCTCGTCGCCGTTCTGGACGGAGTCGCTGCAGTGGCCGGAGTAGTTCGGAGGGTTGAAGACGGGACGCTCGACTCTCATGTTGACCTCCTCCCACTGCTGGGGCAACTGTCAACACACCATAGATTATATATTATTCCCTTATTTCAAGTCTTGTCAATGACGTAAGGGTTGTTATTCTTGGATTAGTGTTTCTGTTTGTTCTTTAGTCGTTTGTTCTTTTGTTCCTCTTCCCCTAGGGCAGAAACTTCCTGTCCCAGATAATCTGTCACCATCCTGTTTATCCTCTTTGTTAGACACTACGTTTGTCAGTTTTATTTGAATGATTATTATTGTTATAATTTATTGACTGTGTTACCTGTGGCTCGTAACGTATGAGGATGTCATAGTCCATGGAGTCTGGGATGTTGTCGATGTTGAACTCTAGGTAAGTTCCTTCCGGCACATTAACGAAGCCCATCCCAGTCCAAGTGGGACTCCGATCCAGAGGGTACGGCCTGTGTACCACTGTCACACCCTGACACAGAGAACAACAACATCACATCACAGCTACAGCTGGATATCTGAGTTAAAGTCAAGAATAAACAGACAGTGCAGCAGACACACTCACGGGTCCGTGCTTGGCGTCCTCGGCCTCGTACGTGTAGTGATCCAGAGCGATGAAGTAGAAGCCGGACTCGACCCGCTCGCAGCGGCGTCCAGACATGTGCTCCCTGCACTCGCACTGACCGGTTCGAGGGTCGCAGCTGTGGAGAGAGACGGGAAAATTACATGTATGCTGGAATTTGTATGTTTTTCCGGTTATTTCTACTTATAATCCACACACATGGAAAGTGACAATTGTCAGTAGCTAAACTTTATTCTCAGAGTTCTGAATTTATTTCGGAATTCTGTCTTAATTTTCAGAATTCTGTCTTAATTTTCGGAATTCTGACTTTATTCTCGGAATTTCAACATTATGACTTTTCGGAATTCTTTCTTAATTCCTGGAATTCTGTATTAATTCTCAGAATTCTGACTTTATTCTTGGAATTTCAACATTATGACTTTTCTGAATTCTGTCTTAATTCTTGGAATTCTGACTTTTTTCTCAGAATTCTGACTTTTTTGGAATTCTGCCTTAATTCTTGGAATTCTGACTTTCGGAATTCTGACTATTTTCTGAATTTCAACATTCTGACTTTTTTCAGAATTCTGTCTTAATTCTTAGAATTCTGACTTTATTCTCTAAATTTCAACATTCTGACTTTTTTTGGAATTCTGTCTTAATTCTATGAATTCTGACTTTTTTTCCAGAATTCTGTCTTAATTCTTGGAATTCTGACTTTATTCTCTAAATTTCAACATTCTGACATTTTTTGGAATTCTGTCTTAATTAGGGATGTCCCGATCCGATCACGTGATTGGAAATCGGGGTCGATCACGTGGTTTCAGACTCGATCGGAATCGGACGTTACATCCCGATCAGGGATCGAATATATATATATATATATATATATATATATATATATATATACGTATATATTTATATTTATTCTCATTATTTTTTTTATCAGATCTATAATATTTCAAAACAAATGGGAAAAATAACAGCTTAGTATTTGCTGTTATGTGGTGGTACAGAGTCAGACCGTCTCAACTCCACACAGAAACAACGTATGCGGCATGACATCACTTTGGATCGGATCGGGACTCGGTATCGGCAGATACTCAAAATCAAATGACTCGGACTCGGACTCGGGGGCAAAAAAACCTGATCGGGATATCCCTAGTCTTAATTCTATGAATTCTGACTTTTTTCGGAATGCTGTCTTAATTCTTGGAATTCTGACTTTTTTTTTTTTAGAATTCTGACTTTTTTCTCAGAATTCTGACTTTATTCTTTAAATTCTGTCTTAATTCTTGGAATTCTGAGAATTTGTCTGCCCATTACACATACTTGTTGTTGAGAGCGCCACCCTGGTCGCAGTCACATGGTCTGCAGCCGTCCCTGTCATGGGATAGACCCCAGTGCTGTGGCTGTAGATTGAAAACCAAAAGAAAACTTCAACAGAAGTTTGTGAGACAAACACAGATCGAGTCGGACAGTTGTGTTTGCATCCGTACCGCGCACTGATCACAGTTGCGTCCGTCGACTAGCCGTTTGCAGAAGCAGCTTCCTGTGACCCGATCGCAGGAGTTTGGTCCTTGCAGCGTTCCCAGAGGGTTACAGGTACATGCTGCCAAAAAAAAACAAAACACAATGAAACAATGAGGCAGCAGATTCATCTGCGTCAGTCTGTCTGCTGTATGTTTGTTTATATGCTGTGTGTGTTCAACAAGTTTGTATTTTATGTTCTAGAGGAATTCACCTCAGAATACCTTATAATTCGCTCATAAAAAATGCAATTAGAGCAGATTTAATTGGGTTTTAACATACACATAAACCATTTTAATAGTGTGCTTGAAGGAATCCAAGGTGCAAACAAATGGGGGGATTTCAAGCAGCCAAACAATCTTTATTAATCAGATGCGTCTCAGTTTCACACTCACTATGTTGAAATATATCTAAATGTGACTTACGCAGGCAGCCGTCCGGCCCTTGTCCCAGCCCGTAGTGTCCCTGTCGGCAGTTGTCGCAGCGCTCTCCCTCCACGTTGGCTTTGCATCGACACTGACCCGAGATCATCCCGGCGGCCACGTCTGTTCGTGAGTCACACTTGCCGCCCTCCAGCGAGCCGGTCGGGTCACAGTTACACGCTGGGGAGACATGAAAGATGACACTGGATTAAACCGCGTGGACACACGAAGGCCGGTTATTCAGATAAAATGTGACCAGACGAACATACTTTGGGAGATTATGAGCAAATTAAATGTTTTCACAGAGAAATTAAGGTGCACTTGCATACGACATAAGTATTTGTACTCTAAGTATGAAGAACATATAAATTTCATGGCCGTCAGACTTCTTGCAAGAAGAAAAACATAAAATAACAATAGCTTATAAACCAAAAACTTATTTGTGGGTGAGACTGTAAAAAAGATAATGTCAAGTAAAGAGCTGAAATATCAGTGTGTAATTTAAAGTCCTGTAAGAAGGTGGTTAGATTTAATTTTACGGCTCTATTTCCATTCCAGCACTTAGCCTGTAATTACAATCACTCTGTAGACGACTACTTTCTGCTCCTCCACTACAAAGGTCACAGCTCCAGATGGTGCTCCTCTGAGTTTGTAAGGAGCAAAAATGCCTTTAAACGCATGTAATGGGGGATCGTGACGAGAGGTCGGAGGTCACGTAGGGCGCACGCGACTCACGTTCGCAGACGTTGGGGTCCCTCAGGTCTCTGTTGGGGTGCTGGTAGAAGAAAGGCGCACACTGCTCGCACTGTCGGCCCACCGTGTTGTGCTGGCAGTCGTCGCACACGCCTCCGCTCACGTTCCCGGTCGTCATGTACACGGCGAGGTCGAAGTGACACGACGTGGCGTGTTGGTTGCACTCGCACTCTGAGAAGGAACGGAAGCAAGTCAGGGACGTACTCCTGGATCTCATTTGATTTTAAAAATGATGTACATACGTCTTGTCTTCTATACCTGTATGTGATCTGCCAGTTATCTTGTTTGATCGAACTACTGTTTAATGTGTAAATGTTAAATTTATATGTTTTGAAGCTCCAAAAATCAAACATATTTGATTAAAGAAATGAATGTAGTCTGATACATTGAACTTTTATGAAAGTAATTAAGCTAATTCATCTTTGGAAAGCTGTTTTAGAAAAGTGTTATGGCTAGAATAGACAAGAAACAGCTAGCTTAGCTTAGCATAAAGACTGGAATTAGGGGGAAACTGCTAGCATAATTTGACTAGCTACTTGAAAACAATAAAAACTTCATTTCCAGTCTTTATGCTAAGCTAACCAACAAATGTTCTCATACAGTACATATGTCAAACTATTATTTTAAATGGAAATAAACAAAATTCAGCTTTCTGATTTGTGTTCATGCTCTTACTCTTGCAGGCGTGGGTGTTTCGTCCCTCTGCAGGTCTCCAAGGCAAGTCGTGGTAAAAGTCTTGGCAGCGCTCGCAGTTCAGTCCCTCAGTGTTGTGATTGCACACGCAGCGGCCGTGGACCTGCACACACAAACAAGTAAATAATGCATTTTTAAAAAGCTTCACACAAGGCCTTATCTCTGTCATGTTCTCTCTTCTTCTGCAGATGTTTGCGCTTTCGACGTACCATGCCCTCAGCCACCGTCGGTGCCCCGTCGATCGGAGCGCACTCGGAGGCGTGGCCGTAGCAGAAGCAGTTCCCCCTCACGACCATGTCAAAAAGGGCATAGTAGTACTTCTCCGTCACCTCGTCGCGGGAGTCGAGCAGGTTGTCGCCCAGCGTGTGGAGCTTCATGAACTTCACTCGGAGGTTGGTGATCTTCAGCATGTCTGCACGCACACAGGAAGTTAGATAGTTATTCCTTGCAGTGCCTTGCTAAAGGGCATCTCTGCATCTGTTTCATTCACTTTAAAGCAGCAGTTTTTACTTCAGTGTTAATTCCAAATCCTTTATTTGTGCATTATGTGGTAATGTGATAACATCGCCTTGTTTCTTTTACTTTCAGGTCATTTTAAATGCATTAGCTTAAAGTAATCACAAAGGATGTGCAATGGAGTTTTCGAGGTTCAATATGACGATTGGTGATTTATTTGTCTAATGGAGGAGAGATGTCGTACAAAGTGAGTTTCAGAGCTCAAGGATGCCGCTGCAGTTCCTCACAACCCACAGAGTTTTTAACCCACAGTTAAAATGACTCCTTTCCATGTGCGTGTGATCGAGGAAGTGAGCGCCTCGGTTTGGATGTAGGTGAGTGTACAAAGTCCGGGTCGCTTCCACATGTGAAATTCTTCCCACTCCTGCAGCTCTGCTACAGGTAGCTGGATGACGGACGGCTAAACTAGAAGTTACTGGAAATCCTTTTCAGTTTTGTGAAAAGCTAATTGTGAAACAAATATATGTATTTTAGATGGAAAAATAGTCTTTGTCCAGGGGCTCACAAGCCCAAAAAGTTGAGAGCTTCTTATCTTCAAAGTTTCTGAGACCAAAAACACAATGAGAGAAACTTTTTTAACATTAATCATATTAAGATGTTGCTTACTCTGTATCCTCAGGCTGTAGGGGTCATCAATCTCAAAGGCGGGGTCCAGCACCCGAAATATAACCTGTGAGAGAAAAAAAATAAAGGAAAGAAAGTGTTAAAAACCAAAAACATTTAAAATAAACAAATGTTTATGTGCATTTTCTATAAAACATAAGCGACTCACTTCTCCCTCCGTGGATGGTTCGATGTCTGAGTAGCGGGAGTCGCAGACGATGTTGTCCACTTTGACCATCGGGCCCGAGGAAACTCCAGGGAAGGACGACTCGCAGTCGTAGGCGAAGTAACGGTAAACCTGCCACGTCCTCCCAAAGTCCATGGACCGCTCGATTACCATGGCAGCCGGGCGAAACGTCTGCGAGCGGATACAGAAGAGGTCACGTTCTCATATTCTCAGACAACAGGATAACTCACGTCTTGGTGTTAAATGTGGATAAACACTAATCTGACCCTTGTATATGTTTAAAAGCGTAAGGGTGGAGGCTGATCTTTCCTGGTATGTATCCAAAGAAAAAACAGGATGGGTATGTTTCATGTGTGTGTTTTGAGTGTGATGTAGAGCTGCAAAGTTGACGAGAGGCATGACTACAGCTGGCCCCCATCAAAGCCAACCAGCGTTGAGAGGCGAGCAGTAAAGTCTTCCGCTCATTCCTCCTCCTCCTCTTCTTCCCACCGCTCCCTGGAGACCGATTTTCAACGCTCCTCCACCGCCACAGCTGTCCGACGCTGTGTTTATCTCCGTGCCGTGGGTATGGCGGTATTTATGTGGTGTATATATACTGTATACATACGTATGCGTGTGTTTGTGTGAGAGAAAACAGACACCTTGAAGGTCATGATGAGGTGAGTGAAATGAAACTCGGCCTCCAGGTCCAGCTGGATGGTCGCATTCTCCACACCTGCAAGAAGAAAAAGGAAACGCAGCCAAACAGGAAATTAACAATTACGGTCCTTTCAGTTGTAAAAATTCAAAACACACACTCTGCACTGACTTTCTCACAACATACAGTACGCTCAGCGCTTATTGTTTCTGCAGCCGAGTCAGCTTCGTCTCAGGCAACGCCCAGCTCCAGTTCTGGATTGTGTTCAACCCAAATCATCTTCTGTCTTTTATAACAGATTTGAATGTTGGTGCAGGAGGTAGAAATAATATTCTAAATTATTTTCAACTTCTACTTTTATGTTAGAAGGTTTTCTTATTTAAATGAACCAAAAACATTTTAAATATGTTGATGATGTCCCACACAGTTTTAAAACTAATAATTTAAGAAGTGTCTGAGCAGATACGTCAAACACAACCCGAAACACTAGCAAGCTAATGTTACCTCTGTCAGTTAGAAAGGTCAGTTAGCTAATGGTGTAACTTTTGTTACAACTAACTAAATTTATGTTAAAATCTGTTTTAGAAGACTTAGTTTAAAGTTTTCATGTTTAATTGATTATTAAACAGCAAGCACCAAGCGCTAGCAAGCTAATGTCAGTACTGTGAATTAGCTTGTTCCGTTAGCTGCATAACAGTGCAGTTGCTGGGTGTTTGTAACGGTTAATCTCCACTTAAGAGACGACTTTAGGAGATTTGATTTAAAGTATTTAATTTAAATAATTGCTAAACAACATTTTTTAGAAGTGTCACGGCAGATACATCAAACACTAGCAAGCTAATGTTAGCTCTGTCAGTTAGCTAGTTCAGTTAGCTAATGGTGTAACGTTTGTTACAACTAACTAGTAGGCCTAGTTTAAGGTTTTCATGTTTAACTGATTATCAAACAACAAGCACCAAACGCTAGCAAGCTAATGTTAGTAGACCTACTGTGAATTAGCTATTTCTGTTAGCTACGTAACATTGCAGCTACTAAACGCTTATACCGGCTGTTATTTTAGAATCTGTTTTAGGAAACGTAATTTAAAGTTTTCAGATTTATTTAATTATTAAACTGCATTTTGATCAAGTGTCACATCGGATATGTTGATGACATCATGCTAGTTTTATCAGTTAGCTACTTAGCAGTGCAGTTCATGAGTACTAGCTAACAGCTGATCTCAATTTAAGAAACTGCTTTTTGAAATTTAATTGAAAGTTTTTAAAGTTACATGATTGTTAAACGATACTTTTAAGAAGTGTCATACCAGATATGCGGAACACAACTCAAAACACTAGCAAGCTAATGTTCTCTGTTAGTTAGCTAGTTCAGTTAGCTAATGGTCAAACGTTTGTTAACTTTTTTGTTAAAATCTGTTTTAGGAGACATAGTTTAAGGTTTTCATGTTTAACTGATTATTAAACAGCAGGCACCAAGCTATAGCAACCTAATGTTAGCTCTGTAAGTTAGCTAGTTCTGTTAGCTACATAATGCTTGAAACAACTAACTCCCATGTTAGAATGAGTTTTCAGTATTAAGTATTATTAAACAGTAGCCTATTTTAATAAACAGTGTAGTGCTGTGTGTTTTAATTTAGCAAATCTCCATTCATAAACTTCTTAAAACCAGGATATAGTTCAAACTTAACAACAGCAACTCTGGAGCCAACATACAAGTGGAGGACAAGAGTGAGGGGAATTAGGAAATCCCAAGTGACGCCATTGTGTGTCTGTAACTTCCTGCTGTATCAGAGCTATCTACACTGCTGCTGCCTCTATGACTCACATCTCTGACAGATTCCCACCACTCTGCAGGGACACTGTGTGCATGTGCAGCGCTTGAATGTTGGAGCAGGATTCGTTGGTCTGCATGGAAATCTGCTGTAATGTGTTTGTCTTTTTTGAGGGAACTCATTGTTTTCATTTCATGGTAACCATTAAAATGCAATGGTTTGTCAGCTTAACTGGAATGGATGTTTGATGGGACCAACCCAACACAACCACACTGTATATTTAAACTAGCGAGGAATCTGTTAGCAGTGTGCTACACCCGTCAACTAGATTAGTGTTTATTTATATCACAGGAGACACAGGTAAACTTCCAGCTGTGGTGAATGTCTTTTGGTCTTTAGCTGAACGTTGTGTCCGGCAAAACACGTGACTGTGAACTGGGCAGACAGCCTCCTCAAAACATTTTGTCATTCCCTAGTGACTGAGGCTTTCTTTAAACGTTCTCATTTGTATTGTGCAAAATATGCCTCTCAGATAGGACTGAACTTTGGAAAAGAATCTGCATAAATAATCCTTAATATGTGCCGAAGATGTTTCCAGAAGGCTTCTTTAAGTTAAGGATATAAACTTGAGCAATCGTTTCAATAAAAAAACTAAAAAGAAGGAGCAACCGTGATTGATAAGTGGATGAAAATATCTTATAGATCAGAGGAATCATTCATATTACAGTAGAACGGTAAAATCAATCCCTGGTTTCGCTGTGAATTTCCTTCCTGTTTGAGTAGACGACGGTAGAAAGAGGGAAACATGATTACAGATCCTCAAACGGCTCTCTCATCTTACACTTCCTTTCTTTCCACTCTAAAGTCCTGTGTGATGACCCACATCTGTTTCCCACCTGCACACCTGTTCTCCTCTGCACACCTGTAAGCCCCGCCCCCACTCCCCCATAGACTCTCCTGTGATTGGCTGCAGTCAGTGGCTCTGTGATCTCTTCTCCTAGTCATTACTGAGCCCATGAGTTCCCATGAGAACAGCCTCAGTGGGCGCTCACACGCTTATGAACTTCTTCTCTTTTTATCTCGAGAACGAACCCCCCCCCCCCCCCCCCCCCCCCCCCATTGTTTCTCAGGTGTGCTTCCTGCGTCTCTCACCGTTCTCCGACTGCCACCAGGTCTTGAGGCGGTTGGGGGCGAAGGTGGTGACCACGTTCTCGATGGTGTGGCTGTTGGGGTTGCTGGCGGGGTAGCCGTCCGCGTCGTACATCTCCCTGGAGTCGCACAGGAAACATTTCTTCTCCTCCTGAAGGCCGGGAAGTGATAAAGGGTCAACGCACCGTACGGTTTATGAGACTTCTGCTTGCACCGATAAACAGTTTAGACACAGAGAAAACAACTTGTTTATTCACTACTCTTACTACTACTTATCCTGGACCGTCCCTTGAAACCGCTGACAGGAGAAGTAAATAACGTTGACCAACTTGAGACAATTCAATGTTCTGCTGGGAAACTTTTGGACCTGGCATTCATTAATTCATTGGTGTGGATGTTACTTAGACATGTAGCACCCACCTAGACCAGACCAGTCACCCCCACCCCATAGCAATGACACTCCTTGATGGCAGCAGCCACAAAAACGTGAAGAACAGCAAATCCTCCAGATTCACTAGATCCCAAACTGATCAAGTATCTGTGGGATGATCCACAGAGGCCCCTCCCCTCAAAGGCCCCCACTCCCAACATTCAGTTGCCAGACACCACAGGACACCCTCAGAAGGCCCATGTCCATTCTCTGATGAACCTCCACAAGGGAGACCTGCACAATATTAGGAAGGTGGTCATAATGTTATGTCTGATCTGTGTATATCTCATTTTGTCAACAAAAGTAAAGCCCAATTCAGTTTCCTGTCCAAAAAGAAACAAAGAAAAGCAGCAAAACTTGACATTTGTAGGGTGGAACTAGTGATTTTTGGCTTAAAAATAACTTGTTGATCAGTTATAAAACAGCTGCCAAATAGTTTTAGTCCTTGTGCCAACTGTACAGTGTTCTGGCGGGGATGTTAGATTCCTAAACTGTTTTTAATCTGTTCAGTTATATACAATTCTCAGAAACATTTTAAGCCTTTTGTTTCCATTAGCCTGAGACAGAAGTAGTTAGTTTCTACGTTTAACGTTTTAATGGCTGAACTGGAGTAAGTTCAGAGGAAGCTTCAGATTAATGCCCATCAGCAATCACATATGGGCACATATAGGTCAGGGCGTCCAGATGTGTCCATCCGTCTGTCTGTCTGCATCTGTTTAATAACCCATTCACTGCCTCTGGCATCTTCACAGATGCTTTGGCGCGTACACAAACTAAACTGCGGTTCACACACTGTCAGGCGACACAGTATTACAGAATGTGAATAAACAGAATGGGTTTCTCAATTTCACAGAGCTCCGGGCCAACTACGTCTGTGTTGAAATGTGAGCGGAGTCTGGATAAGTGGCGCCACTTAGCAGTGTGTTTTCGAGTCGAGGGAACTTCCTTCCCTCCTTGTACCGACGCTCATTCTTGGGGACTGTGCTCATCCTCAGAAAAAGGGTCCCGCAGTGTGTCATGAAAACACCATTCACGCTCGAAACTCACCAAAAGGGTGTTTGATAAGAAGGAGAATATCCTCTAGCTCGCCCCCCACCACCACCCACCGCCCCCGGCCCATATGCACACAGGGCAGGGATTGTGAGGCACACAGTGCTTTTATTGTGGAGGGGAATGTCTGAACTCCCACTCGAGACAAGACAGCAAGCAGACGCTGCTGCATGTGCACGCTCCCACACACGGACACGACAACACGATTGGTTCATCTCAGGTTTTTATCGACGTAGATGAAATCAATCCTCGCACGTTTAACGAAGCTTAATTTGTTCAGCCGCAGCTCTGGCGTTAAACCGACACTCCCAAGAATTCACCGTTACAGAAGTGGCATCTTCAAGGCCGATAGTCATGCTACAGTTTAGATCGCTGACCCACTTTCTGTCATGTGCATCGGCCGACTCCTCAGCAAATCAGCTTATTGAATCAAAACAGTTTAAAGCAAAGACACTGGCAGAAAAATACCATCAGAAGGACAAGGAAACGGCTTCGCTTTAATTAAGTATAACTGTTAAATGTTGTGTAGATTACTGTGGAAGCAAAATGGAAGCACGAACATAAAATAACTCACATTTGTGTATGTGTGTGAGTGTCTGATGATTTTCTTTGAATGAAACTCCAAATAACCGTTTAATTTACGACTCACATGTTCAAGTGACACGTTTCTTTAAACTACTCTAAGTTTATTTATCTTTCTGAAAAAGAAGCTGAGTGTTTGGGTGAAACACAAAAGCTGAAAGCATCCAAAAGACTTTTAACATCCAAAAACGACAAGCTGAAACAAAGGCAACTTGACTCGTAGAGTTTCTTGAAGGCGTTTAAAGACAGATGGTGGAGTTGAGGTTTAAATCAGAACATCTGTGGATGTCGTCCATCTGAAAATCACAAGACTGGTGTCTATTTATGGCCACATACTTATATCTGTAGCTGGAGAAATATGTTTTAATCCTGTTTTCTTTTGCTCTAGGTGTGAACAAGGGTGAAACATTTTTTTGGGGGACTGCTGTAGATTGATGGCAAGAAGGATTTTCCAATTTGACACAGACCGTCTGTCGGTTTCGTCTAAAATGCGGATGCAGTTGTCTTCAAATGAGGTATAGGTGGACAGCTGAACTGAAAACCTGGATGCAACGTCTTCAAAAATACCCTAAAAGTCCAGTTCCCCTTGTTTCAGCTTGTTCTTTTGGATATATCGTGACCTGGATGATCTGGATAGTCACATTTTAAGCTCCTTTACCCAGATACCATGTATAAAAACATACTTATCAAAAAGCTGGTGCGTTCAAGTGCAGGACAGTGATTAAGTACATTTCCAAACCGTACTCCAGACCTTAAGGTTTCCACATATCATGCTGTTTTTGGAAACCGTCCACAGCTCACCCTGCTGATACCCAGCTGCCTCAACTGTATTTTATATTTTATGTTTCATGTTCCAGGTTTCCAGCTCCTTTCCCCTCTTACCTCCAGATGTCCCACGATGCAGAACTGCTCCGGCTCGTTCAGGCCGCAGGTGGAGGAGGCGGTGAGTTTGTGCGCACGGCCGATCAGGAGGTCACCCGTGGCTGGGTAGCAGCTGCCCTCCGTGCAAACATCCCCAAACTCCGGCACCAGCGCCCTGACAGGACACCACAGGGCTGCAGGGAGGAGAACCGCTGTCAGACTTTAAATCCTCTCACACAGCAGCAGAGAGAGAGTGTCTTATTTTTGTTTTAATTAGGAAGCAGAGAAGTTTATTTAACTACGCAGCCGTGGGAAACACATAGAAAGGTTTCTGGAGCAGCTTCTTGGCACTGATTCATCTCCATTATGGGGGAATAATAGTTTGCATATGGCTCTCATTACATGTGTAGCTGCTGTAGAGCTGAAATGTCAGAGCAAACATTAAAAAAAAAAGTCTTCAAATGAAATCTTTAACTCACCCAGAGAGGTTAAAATGTGGAGTGTGAGAGACATCTCCAACTGCGGCGCATTGACAAGCTCTTCCGAGACGTTGACGGCTCCTACAGCAGAGAAGTGTGTGTGCAGATGTGCGAGTGTGTGAGTGTGTGTGTGTGTGTGAAGTTTGAGGGAGTTGCCTCGTAGAAAGTCCGCATCCCACCAAACAACTCCACCCCGCTGTCTGCAGAGCGCCACACACAGCTGTGGGAAACGAGCGCACCCTCTGCTGGCAGCACGGGACACAGCTCCTTCATCACACTCTGAATGTGTCATAGTGTTCATCAGAGGTGTAGGCTTACATCTCTATCTTGCAGTCAAAAAAATAATAATACATAAATAAATAAATAAATAAAAGCCTTAAAATGTACTAAACAAAAACATAAAAGTAATATTTATGCAAGAATTGCCCTTTTCAAGCTAATATAAGATTAGATTAAAACTGTAGCTGCTTCATTTAACTATTCTGCATTTGTTAGTTGTCTTTTATTCTGTAATATATATATAAAAGTACAGTGCTACTATCTTAAACTATACTCATTCACTATGTTGCCTCCACGTAACAAGATCAGGTCACTTCATTATATTATGAAACAGTTAATCCTGTGTCGTGACTGAAAATAAAAAGACGAAACTATAAAGTTTGTCTTTTTACGGTCATACTTTGTGATCATTGGACGCTGACACACTGACAGCAACCTGTGTAATAAATGAAAATAAAATTGGGGTATTTTCTGTTAATTATCTTTGGAGTTCATCTTTAATTTTATCTCTATAATCTAAATTATGTTTTTCTTATTATAGGAAAGTTTGGTTGGACATACTACAGGACTTCATTCACATTATTGCACCTTATTAATCCTTCCTATGTATATAATATATATTTACTTCCGTTTCTATTTCTTGTACATTTGTTCATATGACGATTTTGTACATTTTCTGCTCACTATTTTATTTAATTTTACTAGATTTTTACTTATAGTTTATTTATTTTTTTAAAAATCTAAGTACTAACAAATTGTCACTGAAATTTACTTATAAATCAAGCCGAGTGTCTTTGTTTTTACACTTTACATTAAAACATAAAATATCATAAATTTTAAAGATTTGTAATACATTTAAAAATATATCGTAGAGAAAAAAACGAGGTTTAGTTTTTTTAGACAGAAGAATAGTTCGTATGTATTTTTATTGCCAATTTTAAATGATTATATTTCCCTTACACTTATTATTATTAATAAACACGATTCATTCCTTTATTTTGTATTTTATTTTTCCGTATTGATCTTGAAGCGGAACGTTAACGACCTGCCGCGGAACCTCGGACCCGTGTTGGAGACGGACCGGAAGCAGCGTGAGGGTTACCGAAGTCTCTTCTGCACCTGGTAAGTTTCTAACAACCTCCTTTCTCCTTCAACTGCTTCTTTCTAGCCACGCTTTTCATTAAATACGTTCCCGTTCAACCGAAACAACCGTTAAAACCGTCAAACCGGAACACGTTGAAGAAAAACGTCCATTTTTATTCCGTTTCTTCTTCCAATGGCGGGAGACGAATAGCGAGATAAACCGGTGTTTTATTGACATACGTAATGCTTTGAAAATGTGTTAGTTTAGCTCATTTAACATTAAATATTTCACCTTTATTGGCCCTTAAATATTAAACAACTTAATAATAATATAATATTGTGTTTTTTTTTATGTGTTGCTTGTGTTCAATGTTATATTAATTTAGCATATGTTGTGCTGTTTTACAGTCAGTTAGTAGATTGTAAATAAAACAAATGTTATCAGGACAGAGGAGTTGAGCGATACACCAATCAGCCACAACATTATGACCACTGACAGGTCATATCTGATCATCATGGCTCCTGTCAGTGGGTGGGATATATTATATATTACCTTGTGATTTAACTTCCGTGAGTTGTGCTGATGTAACTGTCCCCGTTCATCCTCACGTTAACAGTCGTGTCTATTATGCTGATGCAAGGTGACAGAGTCAAATACAGAATAAAAAGTATAAAAATGAGATGTAAGATGCATAAAAAATAACAAATATTGCACATGTATCCACAAGTTGTAGAGGTAAAATGCTCACAAATACATTATAAAAGTGTTAAGTGTGTTAAGAGTGAGCTAGACCTCTTTAACACTGTTCAAAGAGTGCAGCTCCACCTCTACAACAACATCACTGGCCTTACGGATCAGTTCATTGAGTCTATTAGCGTCCACCACGCTCAGCTCTGTTGCCCCAGCATGCAACGGCGTACAGGAGCGCACCGGCCACCACAGACTCATAAAACATCCTCAGCGTCATCCGGCAGATGCTGAAGGACCTCAAGTCTCCTCAGAAAGTAAAGTCGACTCTGGCCCTTCCTGTAGAGTAGCCTCAGTGTTCTTGGATGGCAGACACAGGGAGAACGTGTCATCAGTACCGATCAAAACTGGTCCAAGGAAGGGAGGAGTCACTGATGAACGTGTTAAGGCCCAGTTAAACAGACAAACTAGTCAGCACACACAGTGGATCACAGTTTACCCACTGGTGAATGCTCCTACCATCACAGCATCATGGCTGGGTATGCGTGTGTGTCCCTTATCTACAAATAACACCTCCTTGCCGTTGTCATAGGGGATGTGCTTTGACTGCAACAGTGTTCAGGTGGCGGTACGTCTTAGTGCCATAGAAGAAAGTTAACTACACCATGTGGTCGGTGGTTTTAGTGAATATACAGCGTGTCTCTTTCTATCTTGAGAGTGAAAGTTTCAGAAACCACACGCACATTGAATTGTTTTGTGTTTGCAGGTCTTCTGTTGCTGTTTGTCGTCACTCAGACAAGATGTTTAGAAGGGCCTCAGCTCAGGTGAGAAGGGAACACTTACTGCACCATTAAAGTTTTACTGAATACACAAAAACCTGCTTGTATTTATATTTACTGCCAAAAGAATAGAAGTGGGAAGGAGGAAAGAAGAGATTAAAAACGTGCAAATGTTGCCGATTCCTTCACAGATCTTCAGACAGGCGGTGAGATTCCAGACCACAGACACCAACTTCATCCTGGAACGATGTGAGTAAAGTCTCCAGTGTTGTCCTCGTCGTCCTTTATAAAGCACCTTCCCCTAATCTGTGTCGTACGTTGTCTCTTTCCCAGCGATAAACCGCGTGCAGCTCTTAGGCCGAGTGGGTCAGGACCCGGTGATGAGACAAGTGGAGGGTCGGAACCCCGTTACTATCTTCTCCGTGGCGACCAACGAGATGTGGCGCTCTGGAGATGGAGAGGCGAGCCCAACAGGTAGGACGTCTGGATACTTGACACGACCGTCTGTTGTTGTTCTGGTTTTATTATTTTATTTTCACATCCCTTGCCTTTGTCTGGTTGACGATATGACTCTTGTCATATTATGCATTCGCTGAAGGACGAGGTTTGAATAAAGCAGCCTGTGTTCTTCAAGGACGGACAGTAGATCAGTTTTCTTTCTTTTAAATTTTCTGTGTTTGCATAAAAGTGACTTGAAGCATTTTTTAGTCACGCGAGTCATAAAAGTAAACAGAAATGTTCTTTGTGGAGATCAGCGTCTTTGTCCATGCGGACCATGGTTGTCCAGTGTTCTCCTGATGGTAGATTCATGAATGTGAGAGAGGCCTTTAGCTGCATAGAAGTTCCCCTGGGTTCCTTTGGGACCTCTCAGACTGTTATGGAGTGATCTTTGTTGGTGGACCACTCCTGTGGAGGGGAACAGTCGTATTAAATCTCCTCCGTTTGTTCTCAATCTGTCTGACTCTGGATTATTTGTGGATTCCAAACTCTTCTGAGATGGTTTTGTGACCTTTTCCACCTTTTTTTTTCTGAGCTCCTTTTTAGTCCGTGCTGTCACACACTTCCACAAGCATGTGTTGTGAAGATCAGACTGAGACAAATTCCTGATTGTTTTCAAACTGAACGATGTCGCTGTTTTGGTTTAACTGACAATCAGAATGATTGATAGATGGATAGATGGATAGACAGATACTTTGTTAATCCCAAACTGGAAAATTTCACTGTTGCAGCAATGTACAGGCACTTATTTTCTCAGGCACTTATTTTAATGGATTTCGAAGCTTTTCCAAATAAAAGTTGCCTTAAGTTACTGTCATTTGTAAAGTTTGGCATTAAGTAAATAATTTAAGGATGGAGATAAATGATAAAATAAAGTGATATTTTACTTTCTGCCACTAGAGGTCACCAAACACCACAATAACAAAGTCCTGTTGTGGGATTTCAAGGTTTCTCTTAAAGCAGCTGCTGCTTTTTAAAGTGCGTCAGTATTTATTTAGCTCTCAGACCTCAGTGGTTACTTCATGAGCCTCGTTAGAAATTATAAACAACTTACGGGGCGTTTTTTTCAGAACCTTAAAACATTACAAACAGCCTTCTAAATGTTTTAGTGCACTTTAATCACCATGATTGATTCCTCTACATGTCTAACTGGAGGTAGTTGACACCTTATTAATTCTTGTGTGTGTTATTTATTTATTTATTTATTTATTGTTCATATTCTCCGACTCCAGGTGACATCAGTCAGAAGACGACGTGGCATCGCATCTCTGTCTTCAAACCTGGTCTGAGAGACGTGGCCTACCAGTACGTCAAGAAAGGGTACGATGAACCGCGTGTTTTATTTCATAATAGCAACACAAGAAAAAAGAAAAAAGAAAATGAAGAAGTGGATAAGGCTGCGGATAAGGCGACATAGTTTGTGTCTGTAGTGACAGTTGTTGCAGAATAGTTTATGAACTTTTTGATATTTTCAAGTTTTTGTTTTAGACTGTAGAAGTTTCTCATTTTAAAAAGCAGAAACTAAAAATGCTAAACAAATAACTTTACCTTTTATCCTTTAATCTATGAAAACAGAAAGAGAACTAAACGACAATAAAGGTTTTATTTGATTAATATAAAACTAGAAGTTTTTTTTGTAGCTGAAGAAGAAAAAGAATGATTTTGTGGCTCTCTATATCTAGGGACTGTGCAGTTAAACACATTTTTATGCCATACTCTGCCTAAGCTGACACATCTTTCTGTTATAAAAGTAAACTCTCAAACCCGTAGGAGCGTGAAGAAGAGACTGAACATTGTTATTTGAACATGTGTCTTTCTCAGGTCGAGGATCCTGGTGGAGGGGAAACTGGACTATGGAGAGTATGTGGACAAGAACAACGTCAGACGTCAGGCCACCACCATCATCGCAGGTCAGATTAAACGCCCATTAACTCTCACACACACTTAAACGCTCTACTACTCTCTCTGCACATTAACTAAACATCCACACCTCTCTCTCCTCAGACAACATCATCTTCCTGAGCGACAACGTGCGAGAAAGAGTCTGAGCGACGTTCCCCTTCGTCTTCAACTTCCTTTTTTGTTTTGTATTTTCTTATTTGACAAGAAAAGATGAGACTGGAGGACGCCGAGGTGAAGGAGCTGTTTGGACCTGGTGAAAAGAAGAAGAAGAAGAAGAAGAAGAAGAGGGACAGAGTGAGCTGTGATCGTGTTTGGCGCCTCCTGCTGGTGGAAAAGTAAACTTCAGGAGGAGCAGAAACACCTGTACATAGCAGTTATGAATACATATAAGCTCTTACTGTGTGTTTGTGTGTAAACTTAAGTTTCATGTGTCAAAGGAAGAGTTTAAGGAACGGAGATACGTTCAGTGTGCTTAAAAAAAAGCTTACTCACATATTTGAAATCATAAACAACGTCATTCCAGTTCCTATTTCATCATGTTGGTGAAGATGACGTCTCTTTTACAAGCTGAAGTGTTCAGGAGTTGTTTCACGATGAAGGGATTTCACAGAGACGTTCACCGGTGTTTTACTCAAAGCATCGAAAATGATCTTTATTCCAAAGAGCTGCAGTTGAAGTAAACCTTGAGGATGAGTGTTCCTTTACGGGTTAAAGAAACACTCATTGGATTATCTAAAAATACACAAGGATGAAAACACGGAGGATGTTTGTTCTTGCTCACGAAATGTCGACATCTTGCACATTTCATATTTGACACTGAGGACGTTGCACCATAATTTTGCAATAGGATTCACCAAAGGATGTCGGAGCAGCATCAGGGATGACAGATGACTTTTGTTTTGTTGTTTATTAGAGCTGAAAGTTGTCTTGTCTGAACTTGCTATGCTTTTGACTTCTGAAACTGACAAATCCCTCTAAAACCCTCCCTTCGATCTCATCTATGAACCGTTTAAACATTTTTTAGTCGTATATTTAAACTTTTTTTTGGTTAAAAACAGATGTCTTTCTTGCAAATATCTCATGGTTGAAGGAGAGAAAAGACCAGAACACTGAAAACTGAAACCAGGATGTTGGTTTAAGGGGAAGCCACCAGCAACCAGAGCAAATTTCATTTCTCCTGCTTTTTCATTTCCCGTTTAATTCACTGAACTGTCCATCTTGGCGGTTTTATTTGCTCTTATTTTTCTGCCCTGTCAGTCTTCTCATCAGCTGTTATCACACTTGATCTGTTTGTCATTTCCTTCCTGGACTGACTGGTTGCTTTTATTTAACTTCTGTCGGTTAATTCCTCTGTAAAAGTCGCCGTAATAGACTCTTTTTTCACAAAATAAAAAATAAAAAACTGTATAAACACATATTTAACTGCCTGGTGTTAATAATTGCTTCCTAAATTATTTATCAAACAAATTTCAATTGAAAAGAACTATAAAAATAAAATGAATTTATGAATAAAACAATCTTAGAAATATAAAATAAATCGTAAACAAGTTTAAAAAGTTAAATAAATTTACTTTTATCTATTTTCAAGCATATTTAAAATATAAATATTCAAACTGGTTTTAAAATGTACTTGATGAACTGGTTGGCTTGTTCCCTCCCCGTGTAGGTTGTGTTTAAAGTCAGAGGTAGTCTTGGCCTAAAGCTATTGGTCGCTGGAAGTCCAGACGTCCTCCTTGATTGGCTGCGTCACGTGTCAATCAAACGCTTGAGGCGGAAGAAGGAGCGATCTGATTGGTTAGATTCCTGTCTGTCAGTCGTGAAGGAACCTGGGAATCAGTTGGAGGAAGAAAAAAAAAAGTCAAGTTAGGAGAAACAAAGATGGCGAGACCGGATGTAATTCATAGGACTTCAAAATAAACATTAAAAATTAATTAAAGCAGTTTGAACGTATAATTTTATAATCACTATTTAAGAATACTTTGAAAATATTATTATTTTAGATATTATACATTATTTTGTAAAACTAATTATGAAAATAATGACGATGACGATGATATTACTACTACCACTAATAATAAAAATAATATTATTAATAATTATTTTGATTAACACTAGAAGTAGTTGCACATTTTATATAAACAGATTTAAATAGAATTGTATTTAAAATATTTTTACATACGCTGACTAAATTTAATTATCTTTTTATATTAATTAATTAATTATTTTTTTAATAGTTAACTCTTTATCTTATATTCAATGACTCTTTTTAATTAATTTATATTTCTTAATTTACTTATGTTCTAACTGTTGACTCCCTTAATCTTACATACATTAATTTAATTCAATTTTTATTTATGTATTTATTTATTTAAATGTGGACTCACTTAATCCTATGTACATTTATTTACATAATATTCTATAATATTAATTAAAACGGTTAACTTTAGTTTTCTATTGCAAATCCTTGAAATGAGTTTTATTTTGAAATTTGACCGGAAGTGTTAATCCGTGTGGTGCGATCAATAATTTAAGTGTCACAAACAGCTGGAGAAGGAGACTCGTAGTACACTGAACAAGCTGCATTTAATCGCATAAAGTTTATTGTCTTGTTTTGAGCCGTCGCGATTAAAAGTCACAGTTTTTTTATGATTAACTTCCTGGATGTGTTGATGTCTTTATAACTCTTTATTTCTCTGTGACTCCGCCCATACATTCCTGGGAATCGGGGCAGTGAGGAGTAGGAGTAGGAGGAGGAGTAGGAGGAGGAGGAAAGAAAAGGAGATAGAGTGTGCTGGTCGCTGTCTGTGGAGACTGGAGCATAGAGGCGATGATCAATAACAACAACAACAACAGCAACTCTCAGCCTGAATCACCCCTGACACCTCTAACCCTCTGTGTCTAAACCAGCCGGACGTGCTTCTGTTTTGTTTTTATTTTTTAATCTCTTTTCCTGCACTCACACAAGTTGTTGGGAACTTTCTGGCGGAGTTGGACCCCGAGTTTTGTGTTTTCTAGTCGGACTAGGCTGCAACCAGACCCCGCTGTGTTTCACTGCTGCTGCTGCTGCTGGAAAGAGAAAAACACAACAACAACAGCAACAACACAAGGCCACGGAGAGTCTGCGTGGAGGAAATCATGGAGATCCTGGACAGCAGTGAATCGTTCCTGCACTGGGACAGGAACCTCAGCGAGCTGTCCGAGGCCGGGGAGATCGACTCTGTGCTCTACACCAATGTAAGTCGTCGGTTAGTGAAAGGTTCGAGTGATCGATCAGGGCCTGGTTGGCGACTGTCTCTGCAGCTGCTAAGTGGAGAATAATCACCTTTATCTCACTTTGATGACGAATTAATGCGAGGAGGCGTGTGTGTGCTGTGTGTATGCGTGTGTGTGTGTGTGTGTGTGTGTGTGTGTGTTACCCTGCTCTCCATTCACAGATTTGAACCTAGGGGTCCAGGATGCAGCAGGTTTGAGCTGCAAACGTAAATCTCTTTTAAACAAAGCACTATATATTATTTTTTACTGCACATACTGCACAAAAAAACAACTATTTATAACATATAACATAAACATAATTTATTTATTGGCCTTTGCTTGCAAACCCTGATTTATTTATTGTTTTATAACATGAACGGTGGAGCTAAAACAAATATTTGCTCTCAGTGAGAATCACTTTTTATGCAAAACATTGCAGCTCATTAATCATTTTGAGGTCTGGACTCTATTTTACGTTCAGTAATTAAACTATATTTATAGATGTTGGAGAATGAAAGAAGCACAGTTTATGTAAAACTCACACTTACCCTTTTATATCAAGTTTTAGAAATGAAACAAATAATAGAACTGCTTAGTATTGCATTTATAGAGTTTTAATTAGTATTGTGCATCGTTTAATCTCCTCTAAAACATATCGTATCCTGTTGATTAGCAGAATATAAACTTAATTTCTGTGAGAAAGTGTCAGATATTGGAGAAGTTTATTCTGTCTGCAGTTTAAGGCTGAAAATGTAAAGTTTATGCATCAGGTTGTTCACTCTTTACTTTGATTCCCTATATATTTATACTTATACACAGACTCTAATCTTTTATAATAACACTAAAATCACAAGAAAGTGCAGGGTAGCTCAGTCTAGTGTAGCCCCTGGACGCTTATATCTCATATTTATGTTTAAATGTAGCTTAGAATAATAAAATTAAAGTAAAATAAAGTAGAGATAGAGAGTCGTGCATGCATGCAGCATTTAAAGGCTTTCAGTTATGTAACTTGAAGTCTGTCCTCCGGCCATATGTGTTTCTGGGCAACACTGTGAGCCAAGAGGAGTGTGTGTGTGTGTGTCTGTGTGTGTGCATCGAGTGTGCACATATGTGTTGTGTTTATGCGTCTGGGTTCACAAGGAAAAATCCAGCTGGCTCACAGGACGGGAATCAGACACCACAGAGGAAGAATGAGACGACACACACACACACACACACACATTAGTGTTTCCATCTCTTCGGAGGACCTCACTCATATTCATTTCTTTAAGACTCACCACCACAACCTTAAACCAAGTCTTCAGTCTATAATTTCATGATTTTACATTATGAGGCTTTTTAATTTTAGTCCTCAAAAGAAAAAAGAAGAAGTTCTCACATTGTGCAAATTAATTCTGGTCCCCTCAGCGTGAGTTAAACTAGCGGACACACACACAAAGTCTCCTGTAGACAGGTAAAGACTTGTGTTAAGGCTTCAGAGGGAGTTCAAGCTGTGAATGTAGGTCTTTTAAACAAGACCCGAGGCTACACTTCCTGTCAAATACCAGCCGACAGAGTCAGACAGAGAGCTGCTGTTTCAGGAATAATGATAAAAAAACAAAACTCAGAGAATTTAACAGCTAAAGATGCAAAAAACTTCCGCAAGGAGCTAAATGTCAGACTTAGATTCATCAGGTGGACACAAATATGACTTCAGATTAATCTGTTAAACTTCTTTTTAATATTCGCTCATATATAGACATATTTCAAATATACTTCTATGTATTTTTACATAGAGATACTTCCTGTTCGGAGCCACAGGCGTGTTGAAGATAGAGGCTTAATTATCTGTTCAGTTTTACTTTTGTTGCCGTACTTTAGAACAGGTTGACGAAAGACGTTTCTTCTTTCTTGTTCAAATTGTTGTGAATTTAGCTCAAAAACAGACAATTTCCTCAAGGAGTTGGAGGTGGAGACCAAAAACGGAGCTAAAAGAGAGTGAATATCAGACAGAAACGCGACTCCAGGTGAATTAATAAAACATCTTTTCAATATTTTACTCATATATTTCAAACAGTCCATCTATAGGTTGTCTAGAAATGTCGCCTGTATCGGACCACAGATGAATTTAGCAGCTAAAGAAGGAGACGTTTCGCCTCCATCTCAAGGAGTTGGAGGTGGAGGCCAAAAATGGAGCTAAAAAAGAGTGACTATCAGACTTGCATGTAGTCGACTTTGTTTCTTAGGTGAAACAAAGTCGCTCAGTTCCTCTTCAGGTGTTAAAAGTTAAATATTAAAATGCTCCACCAGCTCACAAAGTTCAGGTTGTGTTGAGAAGCAAGATGTTCTTGTTGGTGGGTGTTCTATATATAGTAAAGCATGAATAGTATGTGTGTGTTTGGGCGGAGGATGGGTGAATGTAAAAAACCAACAAGACTGTAGTGTTTGGATCTCAGGCAGCTTGAGACTGGAGGTCTTTGTTCCTCTCCCCGGTCGTGGGGTCAGCTCTCACTCTCGCTTTTTCCTCCTGAGGGTTTTGTTTACGTTCGCAGGGATTCCTCACAACAACGTAAAACCTTCTCTCCACTGAGGCATGCGTGGGATCCTCATCCTCAACCCTCCGGTATCTCCGGCTGTAATCAAGTTTCTCAGGTTCTGAAGTAATAACACTTGATCAGCAAGATGTTGAAGGCGTGATTCGTCCTTTTATCTCCACTCAACTGTGACAATCGTTTAGCAACGGTGTGGAGTAACCATTGACGTTTCAGGCTTTTCTGTGGGACATTTTTTTTTTTGTATTCGTTTCGTGAAGATAAAACATGAAACAGGAGGTGAAATAAATCACTCAGTGCTGTCTTCTGAATCACTTAACCAGCATTTAACCAATATTTATAGGAATTCAAGTGAATATTGTTATAAATACTTGATCTTTAGTGTTTATTTTGGGTTTAAAATATAGATCCACAGTGGAAGAAGATGCCAAAATAAATATATGTGTTTGTTATTAGGTAAAGTTTATTTTTCTGGTTGCGGTTGATCTGCAGCATGGCTGATAGATGTGTTGTTTTTTGTAGAAGAAGGTTTTACTTGGACACAACTGAACTTTTTTTTTGAATATTTTTTCTCCTGTTTTTTAGTCGTCGAATTTTTGCTCCGTCTTTGGTCTCCACCACTTTCTAGTAGTATCTAGCTCTGTAGCTTCTGGCTTTGTAGAATAAACTTGTTGCACTCAAGGTTTTAAGAAATTATTCTCTTTATTTAGACTCAACTGAACTCTTTTTTTTTTTAAATCCAGAAAATTTTTGCTTCAGTTTGTTAGTAGCCAAATTTTTGCTCCATCTTTGGTCTCTACCAGCTGCTAGTAGGCACATCTACCTCTGAGCTCACAAGCTAGTTCCTAACTTTGTCTCTTTATGCATTTGGTGTTGAGCAGGAAGGGGTTTTAAATACTTTTTTTTTTGGTTTAGGTCTTGAGACTGAAACCAAACCACAGCAGTAAAGATGTGGAACACCGAAAACCAAAACTGTGACCTGAAAGATGCAAAGATTTCTCACCACGCACGACTATTGTTTGAGGCATTGTTTGTAAATTCCAATCCAAAGAGTTCAAACCTTTAGTTTGAGGCCCACACAGTGATCATACACCGACTCTATAAGCTGTGAAATCTTAGCGTGCACAGGAAATACCGTATTTGTCTTACTTTTATCTGTAATCCCTTTTTCTTTGATGGTTTTACATCTCTGGGTTTGAAAGGATTACTTAATGAACCTACCAGGTACAAACCCAAGCTCTTAAGACCGGCGTAATCAACCAAAAAGATACACAAAGTGATTCTCAATAGATGCGAAATCCTAACAAGTCACAAAAGGATAAAACGTGGTAATAAAAGGAGCATTAGTGGATGCAGAAAGAGTCTCAAAATGAACAGCAAGAGGCACCAACTGAGCATGATGAGATGTTTTTTGTGTCTCTTTCAGTCTGTGAGTCTTCATTTTATGTAGGACAATTGAGGGGCCTTTTTACAAGTCTGTTCCCAGGGGCCTGTTGTCAAATTATATGTTCAGGCTTCGGGGGAAAAAAGGGAAAATCACTCCTTTCACATAGACTATACACCTGAAGGCTTTTATGAGGGCTCGGAATCAGATGTAGCTTCAAATGAAGGTAAAAGTTTTATGGAAGATGAAAGACGACACTCTGATCAGATTTTTCTCAAGAAAAATGAAAAAATATCAAGACCGTGGACTCACATTCCTTTTCATTCACTTGCACAAACTTGCGTCTTTCAAAAGTCTGAAAGCTGCCAAGCACATGTTGTACTCGCTGCACTTGAGATCTGGAGAGACAACTACATCCAGAGAGTAAATTTGTTCTGCACATGCTCCAGGGCTTTCCAAGAATGTGTCTGCTTACGTAACACGGCACACCTGCAGATAAATAATCAGCTATGGATCAAAAACCAGCTGCTATTTCTTTTTATTTCATTTTATTATTATTATTATTATTAATGCATGGATGATGAGTTTGCTTTGACAGCTCAGCACTCACTCAGCATCGGGTCGTTTCATTGAAAGACTTGCACAGGAGTGGAGGGTGAACAGCTTGCTCCATGTGCTCACAGTGCAGAGCCTGTTCTCCGTCGGGGCAGGGCATCCTGCTCGCTGGTGGCCTCGCTCTGTCTCCGTCTCCGTCTCTGAATGGTCCATGTGTCCGCTGTAACATGAGTGTCAGTGTGCAGGAGGAGACGGTCATCCAGGACACCGGGGCACACTCTCTCTGAGCAGGCGTATTTTATTCTTAGAATAACTTAGAGACAGCGTTACAACCGGTCTGTTTTTTATAACTGGACCAGCCTCCTTTTATCTGTCTGTAACTTTAGTCCCAGCTGAACGACTTCATGAAGCACATCATGTTATTACTTCAGGTGTGGGCCCTGATATTCAGGTTGTGCTAAGAACACACAGCAACGACATAATGACTTCCTGTTTTAAGATTAAGTTACGAGCAATTTTCTAACAGTTTTGTTAGAAATTCTGACCGGGACAGTGAAGCTTGTTTGCATATATTTAAATGAAAATGCAAATGAGTACAATAAAATAGTGGTAGTAGCTTAACAGCTCAGCCTGCGTGAGTTTGAATTATACTCCTGCGAACTAATCTGCACAGTATTTCCTCCATTAATCAGTGAGAGGACACGACAATGTTTATTTTTGTCTGACTAACAGTGTGAAACCTTGAAAAATTTTCAGTTTACTGTCATATGAGGCAAAAGTTGCAGATTGATGCGGTAAATCGTCGCTGGTATTGTTCACTTTGTTCAGTTTCTGCTTTGGTTTTGCAAGAAGACCTAGCAAAACAAAATTTTAGTCTGGGAATTCGAGTCTGGAGCCGCTACGTTCCGCAAAGATCTCCTGATCCAATCTAATCGTCTGGTCGAGGCGCTAATTCTGGTTGATAGGCGTCAAGGCTATGCAAAAGAGTTAACTAATGTACTCTGTGGCAGGGCACTGAGACTTTAGTTGAACTTTTTAGGCCTCTTCTCCTTCAGTTCTTTCTGTCTGATCGTGATTCAGGCTAGTTTAGCTAGCTCACACCTTTAGCCAGAGGTGCATCTGTATGGATTTTACTAAAGTTGTGAATTGCAGCAGCTTATTTTAATGTTTTTTTGCTGTGACGTAAACTTAATCGAGAGTAAAGACTCTACTGACGGTTATTAAAGCTGTTTTGATGTTTTGAGCATGCTCTTTGTGGATCTCTGCAGAAGAGTTAGCGAGCGCAACGTTAGCGTGTTAGCGTGATTCTCATTCGTCACAGATATTAGAAGAAAAACATCTTAGGTGGAAAATTTTGTCAAATTTACCATGATCTCTCCGATATTCTTCTGCACTCACATCTGCAAAGATTTATATTGTCTTTCTGAGGTGACACCGGTCTCCAGATGGTGCACACATGGACGCAAAGGACACATTTTTCTATTCGCCAAATCTGATGCAACTTTTCTCTCAACTCTGAAAGCGGACTTCTCGTCTGCTGCAGGCGGGCGGGCGGGCGGGCAGCGAGGCGGCCATTCGACAGCGAGGCGAAGGTAGTAATCAGTGTGTGAGGGGATCATTATGGAAAATCCACAGGAGCCTCGGTTCTCTGAGGCGAAGCTAAATTTACCCGTCTAGCTGTCTGCCTTTTCCCTTTCTCTCCTTTCTATATCTCTCTTTGCTTCTGGCACCATAAAAGGTTAAAGTTTTTGTGTGTGCGGTGAGCGGTGCGTGGGTTTAAAATCCCTCTGAGTAGTTTATACTCGCAGCCTTTGAATGAGCCCTGGAAGCGGTTTTGCTCGCTGCTTGTTGAGATGCGGCTAAATGACAACTCCGTCTTTATTTCTCGTGATATTTTCCACTACTTTGCGTAATTTTCTGTAGATACATTACGGACTTTAAATTTGTAGAATCGACAGAATTTAGATGGATTTAGTTTCTGCATGAGCTCCAGTTTTTTGGGTATTAAACATCAAAGTGTGTAAAGCCTCTAAAGTGCTTATTAAACAGTCCCCTCAGCTTTTAATGGGGTGTTCCCTGCAGCTCTTAACCAATCCAGACCAGTAAAAGACAGAAGCCTCTTCATCCGCAGGCTTGCTAGCCTTCCTCCCCCCATCCGTCACTCCCACAGGGTGAGATGAGAGTCAGGACGAGTCGACTCCTGTCCAAAATGCCAGAAACTTCTCTGCAGCTCAACCTTGTCTCTTCCTTCTTTCTGGGTGCATGACCTATTTTCTTTTACTTTACAACCCTTTCTTCACACAGTTTCAGCTGTAGATTCTTCTTTAAAGCAATTGTTTGATGATTTGTCGATGGTTTGCAGAATTTACCCATGCTGAGCTCTTTGGGGTGAACGGTAGTTGCACTGCACCCCTGCAACCTTTTTAGAGTCTTCAGTTTCAGGTCTCTTCTTGTGATTCAAGCTAGTTTCGCTAGCTCTCACCTTTAGCCAGAGGTGCATCTCTATGGGTTTCGCTAAAGTTGCGAATCGAAGCGGCTTATTTTTAACGTTTAATCGACTTAATATGAACTTAATGTAGAATAACTGTTCTGCAGACGCTTATTTAAAGTTGCTGTTTTGATATTTTGAGCACGCTCTTTGGGAAACTCTGCAGAAGAGTTAGCGCGTGCAACGTTAGCATGAAACATTTACTAATTCTCTTTTAAATGTTTTTCTGCAGTTCTTTTTCCGGCTTTCTTAAGTGACAGCGGTCTGCAGATGGTGCACACATGGACGCGAAGGACACACGTCACATAATTCACTGCTCTGATTGGCTGTACGACTATTTAACCACGTGCAGAGGTGTATTTTCCCTCCACCCTGTAATGAAATCCAAGCCAGCTACACCCGTCTACAGATGCTGGTGACTCCATGTGAGTGTGAAAGGATCCAATTTATGGCTCCCAAGATGTGGCTATGATTTCAGGGCGTGGACAGATTGCAGAGAGCGCCGTGGAGCTTATCTTTGAGCCTGTTTGGAAATGAAGTTGAATATTTAGTCAGTTATGTACGTGACGTAAATCCAGCACGGCCAGGATCAGTGTTGGTCACTTGAGACGGGCGGTGACCAGGGATTAAAGCTTTTATTTGCTTGTTAACTTGATGCAGTAGTGATGAGTGGATCCACCACTTTGTGTCATGATGGTTTGGGTCGGGCAGCTTAATGTCACCCTTGGCATGCTTTGAATCGATCTCAGTCGACCAGTAAAGATACTAAAACACAGAACAGAGAGAATTGACCCCCCCTCCCCAAATATTTGCACTCCTTTTTTATTCCTACGCTAACCTTTCCACTGGAAGAAGCCTGTTCATCCTTGCAAAGTTCAATGTGCGTGCGTCAGTGTCTGACTTGACATTCAAGCATGTGCGTCTCAGAAAAAACTCCAGGAATTAGGACCAGCGGCGTGCCCAAACAAGTTTCCTCAAGTGTTTGCCTTCTCTCAGGTGGGGTACGCGGCACTGACCCAGATTTTCACCCTGCAGCCGCACGACGACGACCACACAGACACAAAGGAACACAACCAAGCGTCGGATGAATCCGTGACATCTTCCGGACGCTGCTGATTAGAGATGACGCTTGTGGAAATGTGCGAGGATAAAAAAAAAAAAAAAAAAAGGGTGAAGGAGTTCATCCGGAGAGGTGTGAGTGTAGTTGTCGGTGTAGAGATGGAAAAAGTTATTCATGCGTTTGTGTTGACCCAGTTTTTAACAAGCTCTTGTACAGAAGAGCAGAAAGAGAGCAACAAGCAACGTCTGCTGCAAGAAGTGTTGACTTTAATGATGTCTTGTCAACATTTTGTCCCATGTCGTAATAAATATAATTATAAATGATTATAAAACCCACTGTAAATACCCATAGCAGCTGTTTTCCTCAGTAGATGGAGTCGATGTTAAATTTTCCACCTCTTTGGTCCACGTTTACGTAAACTTCAGTCAAAGATTTTGCGAAATACGTCGACTTGCCTTTTACTTTCTTTCTCTGACAAACAAAAACATGCAAACAAAAAGCTAGATTTATGCTTCAATTCAATATTTAGGGGATTTTCTAATCCCCTACCCCATTTTTCATGACGCGGTCAGTATTTTAATAAGTTTCACCACATTTCTAACATGTTTGGAGCCCCCCGTTGATTCCCAATGATGTTGCAGACCACAGCAAGTTTGTCCGAAATGCATTTCCTCTTCTACGTCTCGTTAGTTTGATGGTTAAATTAAGGTCTGTTGCAACCTCAGTTCCTACAACACCAATTTCTACAGCGCTTCCACCATTTTGTAATACTAATTAAATTAAATTAAATATTCAAACCGTTTTTACGTGGCGGGATCAGTTTATTATTGCTCTGTGACATTTCCCAACCGACTGCCACCACATTGGTTTGAGTTTACGCCGCAAACTGACGTGGATCTCGTTAGAAAAGCGACCGCATGTCTCTGCGACGCAAACCATCGAGATGCACTTCCTCATCCTCATCCTCGCCTCTCTGCGGCTGCACAAACGCCTCCTTCTGCCTCCTACGAACCATCTACTCACACGTCTTCTCTCCTTTCTGTTGATTTAAAAGTAAAAGTAGCTAACTAGCATTTTAGAGAGCGATGCTAGAATGATATTGCATTGATCCAAACAAACCCTCTCAGACTATTTAACAAGTCATGTCTTAATTATTTGATCGGTATGAAAACTGAAGTGAGTAAAACGAGAAATTGCAGCTTTTAGGGCGTGTGCCTGAATATTTCTTTAATTAAAAAGCCACAAATATGTTGTTTTATTTGTAAAACTGTAGCTGTAGTTTACGTCAAACCCTATCAGACTGGTTTGGGACTATTTTTAGCTGCGGATCAATACGCATTTGCTAGAAGGAGTCAGAATAAAGAGCGTTTTGGACAATATTAAAGGTTTATGGGTCAGAGGATGAAACTGAAGCAGGTTATTGTTTTATTCTTGGCTCGTTGTTGGTCCTTTTGTGCAATGTGTTGACATTAAAAGCCAGACTTCTTCTTCTTCTTCTTCTAGCTGTAAAAGCAGCCTGGTGAAGTCATTGTGTAACATCTGGAGGGTCAGTGGGGGAAACAGTGGGGGTTGTACTCAGCTATCTATCGGTCAGTATGACCGAGCACGTCTGGAAACTTTGCGTCGCTCTGTGTGTGTGTGTTTGTGTGTTGCGGGGGTTGTATTTTGAACCTTTGGGACACTCCAGGAGGCAGAGGAGGGGGGTTTAACTAGAAGAGGCAGAAAAAGAGACGTTCTCTTTTCCATTTGTCATCGTCTCTCTCTCTCTCGCTCTCTCACACACACACTTATGCCTTTTCAAGATCAGCTCGGCCTCTTTAGATAAGAGCTGAGTCACAGATCTGAACTTTGACTCGACGCTTCCTATTTTTAACAAACTTCCTGCCGTGGCTCGGCACAAACACTCCGACGCTGAGACCCGCTTCGGCCTGAAACATTAATGAGAACCACAGAAGGGTTTCTGAGGTGTCGAGCAGGAAATGGACGTTAATGGGTCGGCTGTGACTTCTGCCACAGCCCGACGTTTTGTGTGTTTTGTGTATGAGTGTGTGTGTGTATGAGTGTGTGTGGGTAAACACTTGCACCTCTGCTGGACGTCACGCCTTCTTACATCCTGCTGTTTACATCCGCTAACCGTCACACATCTTTGTTTGAAGAACAGATATGATATAAATATCAACAGGGACTTTGACAGGGACAGGGACAGTTTCTAATTTGGGAGGCTCATCTTCTAGCCAAAGAGTCTACAAATTAATCCATCAATTAGGATTATAATCAGTCGTTAAATTGCGTTGTCACTCAAATCTCAGATTATAGTTCAAGATGAGATGTTGCCAAGTTGCTCCTTTTGTCTAAATAAAATAAAAATCTTCACATTTGAGCAACTAAAACCAATAAATATTTGATAAACTATGAGTTTTTATGTAGGAAATAAAATGTAAAGAGAGTACACAAGTTTTGTCGCTATTACCAGAACATAGAAAGAAAAATGAGACGTTTTTTTTGTCATAAAACAAAATGAATTTATATTATTGATTCCCTTCTTGTCCTCATTTTTCATTCAGCTCTGGTTCATCTTTGAGTGAAGCTTGGATCCATATAAATATCTTATCTGGTATTGTATGGAGGCTCCATCATTTGATTGTTTAGTCTATAAATGTCAGACAACAGAAAAACAAAATCCAGATTGCAGATATTCATAGCACAAGATGATCTAGCCAAGATATTTAAGGATCTAAGACCAATAAATATTTGAAATCTTTGATTGGTCGCTGTTGTTTTTTTGTTGTTGTGGGGGGGGGGCTTTGAAGCTGGGATCGATGTCGGTGAATCTGGGTCAGGGAACGTCTTTCTTGAATTCTCATCCTTGTGAGAACCGTCTCGAGTGTCCCGTGGAATGAGGGCGTTTTTGTGAAGCGAGATCATGTTTTGGCCGAGCGTCAACTACTCTGCAGATCCTTAGCGGCTCGGGATCATCGGTCAGACATGTAGACGAGAGGGAAAACCTTAACGCGTTGAACCCGATGAACTTTTACTGTTTATGGTTATGTTAGAGGCTGTAAGCGGCTGGTTAAGAATAATAAAGCTGCATCCTGTACGTATTTAAGGCCGGGCTCGCCTAATCCTTCCAGATTAGACTCAGACAGCAGAAGGCCTCCGTGGTCTGTGATTTGTCTGGTTCTACTGACACATTCAGTATCAATGCCACAGCTGAAGCAGTGCCAGCCTCAGAGCTCCTACGACAGTGATTTATGGTCCTGTTATCTGTCAGGGTTATCTTATGCATGGTATGACTCATTTGAAGGCTGCGAAATCTCTAATGCTTTCAGCTTTAGTTGTTTTAAAGAGTGATGTGATGTGATACTACTTGCTGCTTCTACATCTCCACAGTTTTCGAATTGATTTTTTTTGGATCAATAAAGATGGAACGCATCATCACGAGGAAAGGTTAACTGAGGATGTTCAGAGATACGAACATTTGTAGGACTTGTGTTCGACGAAATTTCTGCGAAAGTTTCAGTCTCCATTGTTGAAAGTGAAGCAGGAAGTAGAAACAAAAATGAACCCAACTGGCAAAAAATACACAGCGCCTACTAGTGTTTGGGTGGAGCTGTTACAGCCAGACTGATGAGCGCACAAGTATAAAAGGCCGGCACCGGCGTAGGCTACGTACGTATGTTACGCCTTCTATGTCCCGCAGAGGTATAAACTCCGCTTAAGTTTCTTTGAAGAGTGGTTTTGAAGCTCAGTGTTGAGTCTCTGGTTGCCGCCATCTTGGTATTCAATGCTTCCACCCAACTCCCTGCCGATTTACATAATATTGATATAATTAATTAACACGTTAAAAAACATAAACGCATTTAATCACAGTTTGCATTTCGAACAATGCGGAACTTTTGTCAGTGCACGATTTCCTGGTACACCGATCACACTGATTCACACGTCAGAGCACGGCTAACGGCTACCAAGCCTCTAGTGGCTGTTAGTGGAACTGTAGTTTGGTACTGCTCATACATCAAGCACCGATTAGTCAAATATACTATATTATCTCTTATATTTACATATTTATCAATTTTAAATATTTTGTAAGACATTTATTAAACAGTCTGACACTTGTTTTCAGTTTTAAAAACCCTTTATTTCAGACTGATTAGCAAGTAGAGACCTACACATATCGATAATGGAACAATTCTTCATGCAAAAATGCTTTAAGGTCAGCAGTTGCAGGTTAAACTTTTAGTCTTGCTAGTTACGCGTCTAACTGCTCAAACCTGAGTTTCCTGTCTCTGTATTACTCACTAGCACACACTGACAAGTATTAAAGGTCGTATTGGAGGAATCTCTGCTGTTCTGCAGATGAACTCCTTCAGCCAACTGTTGAAACAGCTTGCACACATTGTCAGCATTCCAGCGGGTACTTCCAGCTGCAGGATTTATGAATGCTAACAACGCTAAAACTCTGCTACTACAGCAGCCGTTTTTATCTTTTTGGAATTTAACCAGAGGACCTCAGTGATGAGACTTAGATTAGGACGAGGACAAACGGGATTTTACAAGAATCTGGGACCAGTTAACAGAGAATATTTGACATTTTCTCCTTCTGAGAAAGTTAACACTGAAGGAAGCATTTGGAAAAAACGAGTTCTCCTGCTTTTTATTCTGCAAACAAGACAAACATTGTCTTTATATTTGATTTTACATCTGGATAAGGCATCATATATAGGCAGGATGTCACATTATTGATGTAAATTGTAAATTATTAACACTTAATGAGATTAGATTTATTAGAAAGCAGTACCTAAAGTTACACCTCTCTTCCTGCAGCGCCCCCTGGTGTGTGGAGGCTGGCGTGTACGAATTGTTTACATTTGAAATTAACTTACAGCCACAAATATGTGAAATTTGAAGTTTATAGACATCACTGCTGGTTTTAAATTAATAAACGTGCAACCACATTAATATATTTACACACAATCTGGAAATTTAATGGTCTAAGATCCTGTTTCTGTGCAGGAGAACTTATAAAGCTTTAAATAGAAGTCTGTAAAGTCAATGACGATAACAAAACGGCTTGTTAAGCAGACAGAGCGTTCTTGAAGCACAGATAACAGCTCAGATGCTAA
Source organism: Chelon labrosus (assembly GCF_963514085.1). Classification (NCBI taxonomy): domain Eukaryota; kingdom Metazoa; phylum Chordata; class Actinopteri; order Mugiliformes; family Mugilidae; genus Chelon; species Chelon labrosus. Next base: position 17,723,803 of record NC_140356.1, read on the forward strand.
CTGAACCTCCCATGCTTTGTTATCTTGTAAGAATCGGAACGCGTGTTGGCGATCTGTGAAGGGTCCAGTGACATGTTTAGCCGAAGCCACCTGGAGCCAAATCAAACTAATGACTCACTCAGTTTGCCCTGATATAAATTCACATGTGTGTTTGCCTGTTTTATTAGGGCGAAGTCGTGTCATCAGCAAAAGTACACACAGATGAGTCCAGGGCAAGGTCCACGCAGCTGGACACACAATCAACACTAATGAGGCCTGCGTGGGGTTCTGCAAAACCTTTTTTTTTTTTTTTTTTTTCGGTGTAGTTTTACACATCTGGTTCGGCTTTTAAAGGAAGGAAAGTGTTACATCATCTGACTTTCCTTTTTCTTTACCTCGAAGCTTAAGGCACTCATCGTTAAAGGTCAAAGCAGACACACATCCTACTTCACGGCAGAATTACAGACCTGGACAGACCTGCACACACCGTTAATTTGTGTGCTAAGTAGTCACCGACACAGCTGTCGAGGCTTTTATTGTTGAGTCTTATCAGTCACTGCTCGACCCGGTAACTAGTATTTAAGGAAACAGGACTATAAGTCAGTGCAAAAGGTTTTATTGGTGCTAAACACCAATACACATTTTGCTCATACTTAGTCGTGTGATAAAAGTGACATTTAAAATGCATTAAAGGGTTATAAAACAATTAAATTTACATGTTAGTGATCGCCTCATAATATAGTCAAGTACACAATGCATGTCACATATTAGAGGCCAGGATATGGAGGTTCATTAGTGCCAGAACTGCACGAGATTTAAGATTTAAAATGGGTAAATAGAAAAAGAAAAAGTTGTACATCTGGACAAATAAACAACATGACAAATATAATCTGGAGATGACCTGTTGAGTTGTTACAGATATATTAATTTGTATTTGTTGGTAATGACTTCCTCATACAGACAAGTGTTCTTGTTTTTTGTTAAGCTAGCTAGCTAATGTTCTGGTCTGCTATTTGGTTGGTAGCATTGTCTTGAGAGTACTTTCATGATCCCTGATCTTTCCTTGTGTTCGTGCAGGATGTTGACATTTTGAGTTTTGAATGAAATATCTCCTGGATTGATTGTCAGGAAATCTGAGACACATATTCATTCTCCCCCTGAGGATGAATTCTCGCTAAAGCAGTGACATTCACATGAGCTGTATTGTGAGGTTAGTGCTAATGCTTGCATGCTAACACTCTAATCAAAGATGGTTTTCAAATAATGAGCATTACAGCTGCTAAACGTCAAGCTGTTAGCATTGTTCCTGCAAGTGTGCTAGCATAAAGATCTCAGTGCAAGTATGCTAGCATAAAGATTTCGATGCAGGTATGCTAGCATAAATAGAGACATAAATGCTAGCATAAAGATTTCAGCGCAAGTGTGCTAGCATAAAGATTTCAGTGCAAGTGTGCTAGCATAAAGATTTCAGTGCAGGTATGCTAGCATAAAGATTTCAGTGCAAGTGTGCTAGCATAAAGATCTCAGCGCAAGTATGCTAGCATAAAGATCTCAGCGCAAGTATGCTAGCATAAAGATTTTGGTGCAGGTATGCTAGCATTAATACAGACTTTAGTGAGCCGTTCACACAGGATGTTGAAATTTTCAGATTTGAATGAAACGTCTTTCATCACTAAAATCTGACAGTGTACAAAATGAGCGTTGTACCTCATGAACATCAACATGTTAGCGTTAGCATTTAGCTTTAAGAAGCCGGCCTGGCAGTGGACTCCATAAGTTTCAGCTACCAGGCTTCTCTGACCCAGTTTGAAGTTCACACGTATTCCTCTGTTTTGATTAAGATCAGACTGATTAAATATATCTCTAAGCTTCTGAAATGGTTCTCCCACTTTGTAGGATTTCCGTTCACGACACTCGCCATAATCAGTCCTCATTTCCTCCTCCAGCTACACATTTCAGCGTAGTTTCAATTAAAAGATTACAATCTGCAAAGTCAGCTGCGATAGCACAAAGTTTATTCCGAATAAACATGAGAGTATCTTCCTAAGATTTCCCAACACCGCTTCCTCACCGCTGACCTACTGATTCTTGCCCTACTTCCAGTTTTCCCAGTTTCCCCACTCGGGCTTCGACCCGGGTGGTTGTTTCCCAGCTGGAGAGAGTCAAGTTACAGCCGGCCTTAAATAACACCTCTCCCCTGGGCTGCAAACACAAAGAGGTTTCTGTTGTGTGTGTGTGATGAGTTACACCCCACCAGTGACCGATCCCGACGCTCGGTCTCCTACACGGCATCACTTTATTTTATTTTTTCTCGCACGACCACAAACTTTAGAAATGACAGGGAGCTTTTAAGGCCTCGCTGCGTGTACTTGGTGTGGTTGTGATTTCACGCAGGCGGAGCTGGACCTCTCCCATTTCCTGCTCTAAAACAATTACTTTCTGTGTCCTAATGTTGGGAGAGTTATTTATTTTTTTATTTATTCATTTATATACCCTCACATGCATGATTTAAATTTTTATCAAGATGTAGGATTGTGCAGTTGAGAGAAAATAAACCGTATAAACCAGATCCTAACCCACAAAATATGGCCTTGTAATGACTGTAATTACGTCTTTCTTAAAAACTACACCCAGTTTCCTTGTTTTTCTTTTAAAACTTACTTTTACTTTGAAAGTAAAAGACTTATTACAGTAGTATTAACTAAATGCATTCCTGTAGAGTCACGGCAAGTTGTTTTTTTCAGCACCAGTACATATTTTATACATTTAAGCCGACAGTTTAATTACTATTATGATCAGGGACAAACTCATAGCTGTCAGATCTGAAGGAGAATAATAACGGTTCTCGGCGCAGATGCCGTCGCTAGGAGACGCAGAGGAGGAGGTAAAGCGTCGTAAGCTACTGTAAATGTTTGCACACTTTCACACACTGTCGCACTGACGACATGCATTAATATCTGATGGCGTGTTGCGTTGCGTTGCGTTGCGGCTTTCAGAGCGGCTACGGTGGAGGCTAGAAAACGGACCCACTGGTGGATGAATGTGTAAATATTTGTCTTCCCCCTTGAATAGATTCACGGTATGCTGCCGGTGTTTGCATTACACACACACTAGCTCACACACACACACACCCATAGAGGCCGTGAAGGCTGGCCATGTAGGGCAGCGCACAGCGGCGGGAGTGTGTTGGCGAAGAAGTCCTCTCTTTCTGAGTCTGTAATCGAAGCCACATGCTTGGCATTCGTCCGTCCGTCCGCCCTCCTCCTGTTTCCTCGCTCCCTCCATCTTGATTTCACTCTCCCTTTACTCGTCTGCATGCATCTTTTTTGTCGTCCGACGTTACATAATGGAATTAGATTTACAGATCTTCTTGTCTTCAGCGTCACGTGTCTCTCGTTTTAAATTATTTATTTCGCTTTTGCCTGCCGTTGAAAGTTGCGTCAGGAATTTAGTTTTCTCTGCATCCTCTGGGAGCAATGGGTTCAGATGAGGACAGGAAAAGGGGCCGTTTTTAATAAAATGGGTTGAAAAACACGTCATTTCTGTGTGAAAGGTAAAAATAAAAAGATAGAAAATTCTACTTGACACAGCTGGTAGTTTTGATGTTAGAATAAAAACACAAAATCACAGATTAGAGGCCGAGTTGCGGAGGTAGAATTGGGGAAACTTGATTAAAACCGCTAGTTGATCAGATTTTGTAGCAGTAGACACAGTAATGGTACAAAAAAAAGACAGAAACACGTTAACATGATGCCACTTAACACAATAGACGTCAAATTCTGTTCGTAAATTGAATATAATCACTTATTAGAGACGAATACGCGGGAGTTAAGTAAAAACTTTAGAGATTTAACTCACAGGAGAAAATTAAGAGCAAGAAAAGTTGTACATCTGACTAAATAAATCAAATAGCAGACATAAGCCTGACCATAAGCACTTATATTGCTGTATTATTATGGCTTTTATCATTTTTTTAATTTCTTATTTCTACATTTGCAAAGAAATCATTTTTTGACAAGTTCAGTTTAGTTTCTAAATAAAATAAAGAACAAAATATACGTACAAAAGAAGATATTTGGGAACGTACAGTATATTACAGTATATAAATATTATATTGTGCTCTATACAACTACAAAAGACAAAAGAAGGAACTGAGTTTTTCATATATAATTTCTTAAAAATATTTAAAATATTTTATGCCTCCACTAATTAGTCAATTCATATATTTTTTCTTATTTAATATTGTGCTAATCAGTGTAAAATGTGTAAATAAGGCTTGTTTCTATTAAAAGAAAGACACAGGAGGTAATTATATCAATAAATAATCTAACTGGAAACTGATTTCACGTTGCGTTTCAATCAAATCCGTGATTATTTGTGATTTTCTAGTTTCTTTTCTGTGAATATTCTGTGAAAATCAGAATCAGAGTTGTGCAGGAATCCAGGTGTTTTTAGTTAGATACAGGTCAGACGCTGTCGGCACGTCTTCCTTTTGTTTGTGTTAGTCATAATAACACCTGAACACGAAGGAGGGTCCCACACAAACTCACCTTGTCGAGAGATGAGGAATGTGGTGAATGTGGTGGGACGATAGGAGGATGAAAGAGGAGATTAATGTGGGAGGAAGAGGCCTCCTCTCTCTGTCTCTCTCTCTATCTCTCTCTCTCTCTCTCTCTCTCTCTCTCTCTCTCGTTTAACTTGTGTATGTGTTTTGTAAATGTGTCACCACACTGAGAATCACACACAGTGATTAGTGGGGTGGATTCTCAGCCACTTAAAGGTTTTGATTGCTCTCCCCCCGAGGCAGGAGCTGAGGGAGACTTCAAGGAAAGGTGCCAATAAAGAATTTAACAGTGTGTAATTACAGACCGGGTGTCACAGACTCCCAACGATGTGGCTTCATATAATCATCCGTCTGTCTCCTCCTGTCTCTGATCTGGTGTTAAATGTTTTATTTATGTTTTTTTTTTTTTTTCTTTGCAGCACTTCTCCGAGCTCCTGGACGACCTCTCCCAGGATGCTCTGCTGGGCCAGCTGCTCAGCGACCCCTTCCTGTCCGGAGGCAGAGGCGGAGTGGAAGCCATGGAGGGGGAGGACGGCAGCGACCTTTCCCCGTCCTCACCTCTGCCGCCGCACATCACCGCCGAGCACAGCTACTCTCTGTGCGGTGACAGCCGACCCCAGTCGCCCCTGTCGCACCTGACCGGGGAGCAGGGCAGCGAAGCAGGTGAGAGACGAACGGGCTCGTTGGATAGAAGATAAAAGCACAGAACTGTTGTTACAAATAATAAAAATGTGACTTAATATTATGTGTTTTCAAAGAATAGTAAGATGCAGACAAAATTTGACATCAGTGCACCACAGTTAGTTAAAGAAATAGACAAAATCACATATTATAAGTCTAGGTACGGAAGTCCAACAATGACAAAACTACAGAAGATTTAAAATTTAACACAGAAAGAGTTTTAAGTGCAAGTAAACAGAAATAGACTCAGTTATTTCCAAAAAAAAGTAAAAGACACTCTTGGGAAACTTGAATAAAACCACAGACTGATCAAAATTTGACAGCAACAGACACAGACATGGTACAAAATAAGACAGAACCATGTTAATATGATACAGCCTGCCTGTATTTTGTTAGTTATTTTAAATTCCATGTCAAAAATTCATTAATTACCTTCTAAAATAGTTTATTGTATAATATATGGAGGTCCATTAATGACAACTCCTTAAGATTTAAGATTTCACTGCAGGTGGCAGGAAAAACTCTCCTAAACATCAATCAACTCTTATATTTCACTCGGGAAACTTGAATAAAAACAATGATAGATAAAATTTTACGGCAATAGACTCAAAAAAGAGACAAAAAAATATGTTTACACGATGCAACTTGTACTTTTGACATGGGAATTAAGACAATATTTGACAAAAATCACAAATTAGAGGCCTATATACGGAGGATAAATAATGACAAAAGTTTAAGAGGTAGAAATATTGTATGTCTGTATTAAATAAATCATAAAGTAGATAAATCTTCAGGTGGGGAAACAGAAAGAGAGAAACATACACATTTTGTGATCATAAAATCACAGACTTCTTGTTTCATATACAAAATTGGAATCATTTATTAGTAGATTACAACATGTAAATTATTCCATTTTCTTAAATGAATTGTGGAAACACTAACCAGCTTAAAATGTGGAGGTTAAATGATGACAGAAACAAAGCATATTAGAGATTTAACGCTGGTATACATGGGATACGTTCAGTGGCGGCTGGTGAATTTTGTATTAGGGGGGGCACAAAGTTTGTAAATCAAACCCCTGTAGGGGGCTCTGGGGGCATCCTCCCCCAGTAGATTTTTGTGATTTTCACGTACAAACTAAGCATTCTGGTGCATTCTGACAAAATAATAAAGACAAAATAGAACATCTCCTTACAAAGACAAATGGGGCCATGGAACTAAGTTTTAACTTAATTTATTTACCTTGTAAAATCCAGCAAGTTTAAAAGTGCTAATACATCAAACATTTTAATCGCATATAAATATTTGACCTGAGAACAGTGAGAAGTTATTTTTTCATATGGATTTTTAGTATACCATTGAATAATGACTGAAATTTCCCAGCCAAGGGGCCAACCAAAGCGGTTTCATCAGCTTCTTCGTTCATGTTCACTGTGGTTTGTAGTCTGAAGTAATGAACGCTAGTTGGTGCTCCAGTATAATCGGTCCGCCGAACTCATCCAGTGAGAAACGTTCCGCGGTGCAAAAATAAGTGTGATTAAAATGCGTAAAAAATGATTAACCCGTTATTTTTGTGTAATTAATCTTAATTAACAAGTTAAAGTCCCGGCCCTAGTTTTAAGTCCTTCATCCCCGTTGTAGTCCATAACATCTCTGTCCCGGGACTTTGAAACAGCACGCAGGGGAAACAAAAAAAGCTGTTTAGCATACACGTTTGAGGTGAAGCACCTTGTGTATGTCCTCCCACAATCAGTAGGCTAGCCTGCTGCGAAATGTTTAAGTCCGGACAGTCGGGTCCCAACTCCTTCACCCTTTTCTTCTCCACATAGATATATATATATATACCAGAGCCCGTCCACCATATTATTATATTATATTCGTCTACCATATTAGACGTTCTCTCAATGCAGCCGACCGACGAAAATTGCGCGAATGCTTCCTGATGGACGTGATTGATTGATGAATTGTCCAATCAAGCAGCTATCTCTTTGCTCAGTTACGTATGACGCAAGCGCGTTAGGGCGAGCCCCAAATCCTCATTGAAAATGCATTGAAGGCTCATTTTCCGAAAAAAAAACTTTTAACATGAGAGTCAATGGGAGAAGCTGGGGCGATTTTCCACGTTGATGAATTCGCCCAGAGAGGCGGGACCATTTGAAACGCGACTTGAACCTGACGATTCTGATTGGACAATGACAGATAATATGTCTAGAACACTGAAAACTACTTTTGCTGTGATAGAATTTGTAAAAAAAAAAAAATCCTCTTTCTCCCAGCTGGTAGGGCGTCGCCCAAATCGCCCCTATACACCATCCGCCCCTGGATACGTTTAAGAACCAGCATTAGCTCATGGTGGCTAATGTTAGCAACAGATATTAAGACTCTACTCTAGTTGTGTCACAATATTTTAGCTCGTAAGCATTTAGGACACTTTTGGGACGCCGTTTAGTAACGTTACACAGACTCACTATTTATATAACATGCAGCTACTGATACTTTATGAATTATTAATAAGCGCAGCCTCCAAGTTTCCAGAAAGTCCCTGCACGCCTCCACCAGAACTCAAACGTGCTGTCGCCTCTTTTCCTGCAGAGTCCGATGGAGACTCAGCCGAGTGGCCGATGGAGCAGGATGAAGCCATAGAAGGCCTCCTGTGTGCGACTCGCTCTCTCCTCCCGACTCTCTCCCTCTCTCTGGCCTCCGGTGACGGGCCTCAAGCGACCGAGGGCCCCAAAGTGACCTCTGCCGCCGCCGCCGCCGCCGCCCCGACTCAGACCACAGTCGGCAGCAGCAGCCAGGTCAAAGGCATCAAGGTGAAGAGATCAATAAAATGTGATATTTGTGGTCATTTTTTTTGGACTCTGTCTCTTATCACATCTCACGTTCTTCTGGTGGCAGATGAAGGAGGAGAACATCATTCCTCAGATTAAACTGGAGCCTCATGAAGTCGACCAGTTCCTCAATATTTCACCCAAAGGTCAGATATCACACTTTCCCTATGTTTGACTTGTTGTTATCTTGTGCTGCGAGGACCCCTGCTGGTTATATTTGATGCCTTGTTGCTGCTGTTACCCGGTGGCTAAGCTAACCCGCTAACCGTCGTGTTTTGCAGGTCTGGAGCCTCTGCAGATGCCTCCCACTCCTCCCAGTTCCCACGGCAGCGACTCGGAGGGCAGCCAGAGCCCCGTCCACGTCCCGCCCGGCCTTTCCTGCCCCACGTCCCCCACCAGCCCCTCTCCATCCCAGGCTAGCCTGAAGGTGTCTCCTCGTGCTGCCTCCTCCCTGTCCAACTCCCCTCTGCTCACCGCTCCTCATGTAAGCGCTGATTAGATCATGTTTTACCATCTGTTTGTAATAAAAGTCACATTTTACAAGGACTTGTTGGAACAAATTTGGAACTTTTTCTTGATATCAGTGCACCAGTGCCTCTAAATTAATATTTTTTTTTTTGCATTTAGACTTTTAAGGGAATATAAGAACTGTATATTATGTATTATTTCTATATATTAAACACTACATGTGCAGATTATGTCAGTAGAAGGTTTTTTCCAAACAAAACTGGAAGAATGATGCCTTGACTGAATAAATATGGACATTTTAATGCATATTATATTTGTATATATATATATTTAAAGATGTCTGCCCTTTTTTTCCTCACAAATTAATGTTTCTCTTTTTTTAATGCAGAAACTTCAGGGCTCAGGGCCGCTGATGCTGACGGAGGAGGAGCGTCGGACGCTGGTGGCCGAGGGTTACCCAGTCCCCACCAAGCTGCCGCTCACCAAAGCCGAGGAGAAGGCGCTGAAGAAGATCCGCAGGAAGATCAAGAACAAGGTGCAAACCAAGGGCGAGACTGACGCATGAACCCAACATATCATGACATCTACAAGTACTGGAATCAGATCTACAAAAAGCTGATGCAGTCAATTCTGCATAAATTTCACCTATTTATCATAGATTCTGACGATCTGAGCAAGTAGCTGTTAATAGAATATGTGCATGAGGTTTATTTAACCTCATTAAACTCAAATTATTGCAGAAAATGTCACTAGTTTACCTCTTTAGGCCAAATTCTTATCATTATTTCTTTTTTTCTTATCTGGTTTCTTTCTACATTTTTTTTAGATTTCAGCTCAGGAGAGTCGCAGGAAGAAGAAGGAATACATGGACACTCTGGAGAAGAAGTAAGTCCCTTCGTTCTGATTGAATATGAGTGAAAAAGTTCGAGTATTGCTCTTGCACGTGTCCGCTTTCGGCAAATTAAATTTAACTTAACCAATTTAAATGTTTTAAACGTTATTCAGCTGAATGCAGTGAGGCTGAATCTTAGCATTGTCAGCGTGTGCAGAAGAAAAGGCAGCAGATTATAAAGTGACGATGAAACAAAAACGTATTCGTTGCACAATAAACAATGAGTGATGCGTAAATTAAAAATTGCACTGCAGCATTTTGGTGAAAACGTTTAGAAATATGTGCAGAATGATTAGGAGAACACGGGGAGGGAGTGTGATAGATTTATAACGGCCATGTCCAATCACTGACCCTGCAGTTCCTCTGTCTGACCACAGGGTGGAGACGTGCTCCAATGAAAACAACGAGCTTCGCCGGAAAGTGGAGACTCTGGAGTGTACCAACAAGTAAGACCCTCATATTCCCAGACTCCAAATGTGACTTTGATTTAATATTTTTAATATTCAGATGTTGTAAAGATGTATTTTAGACCCTTGAATACTCCTGAGTGTTTCTCTTGGGGTTTTTTTGTGGCTCAAACAACAAATCTTGACTAGAAGCTTTAATTTTCAGTTAGACAGTTAATTAGACTTGCTGACAGGTGACAAATGAATCTGGGAAGCACTTTTTAATAGATTCAAACTCTTACTTGTGTCATTCGCGACACAAATGAGTGAGCCTCTGCCACGTTGACAGGTTTGACTCCTGTCAGTCACAAACACTCACGGATGGTGACAGTCAAAAACACCAGGAGATTCTTGGCAGGGGGTTCAGACCTAAAAATGTCCCTCCACGCATGGATGGCCTGGTTTTGACACATCCTGCAGGATTTCACTCTCAGCTCCCTGCAAAAACCTTTAAAGACATTTGTATTTCTTGTTTTTTTACAAGGAGCTGAGAAAAACAGCAGGCATGATGAGTTGGGAAACACTGACTCAGTTTTATTATTTGCAAATAAAGCCGAATAAAAAAGCTCCCCCTGGATGTGTCCAGCTGCAGTTTTGCATCCATGCATAATCATGAGGCTATTTTAATGTGAAAAGCTCGGGCTGCATCAGACACACTGTGCTGTTTGCTTTGGTCATGCGTGGATAAACCGTGTGTTTGTTAAGTACAGCTGACTGGAACGCAGCTGTTTTGGGTCGTGTTGTGCACCCAGTGGTTTAAGTGAGATTCACTGTCAGCGTCAAGGAGTTAAATGAACCAGTTGCATGTATGTTTTTTTTTTGTTTCTTTGTTTGTTTTAGTTTGGCCAACCCGAACAATGTGCTGGAAAGGTTTTGCTGCACACGATGAAATTAAATCTCAATTCAATATGTGACTGATGCCAAATAAGAGACATTAACAGTAAACAAACAGCAAGAAATACACAGCGTTTAATTACATATTAATTGCAGTCGAAAAGAAAAGTGGTGAATCGTGATGAAGAATGGCCTCTAATTATTTATTCTGATAAATTAGCATTAAAAAAAACCCAACAGTATGGGGGTGGCTTCTAAATTTGCATCTTCACACTTTAAATTAAAAGTTTTTATATGATATATCTTGCACTATATGTCAACTATACAACAGTATCTGGCTTAGCGTTGCTAAAAACAAAACCTTTAAAATGTCTATGACTCATCCTGCACTGAGGGGTGTGTCCTATTTTTGTGTCCAATCAAACGCTTCCTCACAGTTTCATGACCCTCCCTCAACCGGCGTCTCTTCTTCACCAGTAGTCTCAAACATGTATGGGCGGAGCCTGAGTGTAGCTGACCAATCAGAGCGGACGGGGCTTCCTGTTTCCTGTTTTTACAGGAAACACAGAAATATCTGGGAAAACACAGCTAGCCGTTTTACGCGGACTTTAACCCTTAACGCTTTGCAAATACTTGTTAAACTTAAATGATTTGTCATAAATAATAATATTTATAAGTGCTACTTTTAAAAGCAATATGGATATGATAAGAAATATGTTAAGAAACCACTAAAAAACTAGATATAATAATCAAGTTTAAAGCCAGTTTGCTGTGTTGGATGTTTTCTGTTCTGTTGTTTGCTTCTGCGCACAAATCCTTGCATATACATATAGTTTTTTTTTTTTTTATAGAGTAAAACTAGACACCAACCTTAGTGTCTTGGGCTCTAAATTCTATTTCCAGTGCTTTGATTTAACAATAAATGCGTACATGCAAACATCAGCTGATTATCTGAAGCTGGAAAACTAGTAGTAGCGTGTGCAGAGTCAAAACTATAGTGAAAACGTTGATAATACGTGTTGGTCTGTGTCTAACCTGTGTGTTAGTTTTTTGTGTGTTTAACCAGTGTGTGTGTGTGTGTGTGCTCCTCCCCAGGTCTCTGCTGCAGCAGCTGCAGTCTCTGCAGGCGGTGGTGGCAGGAAAAGTCCCCAAGTCCTGCAGGGTGGCTGGCACCCAGACATCATCATGCTTAATGGTACTAATGTGTGTGTGTGTGTGTGTGTGTGTGTGTGTGTGTGTGGTGTGTGTGTGTGCGTGCATGCTAACAGGAGATTGTGGTGATGAAACATTGATGAAAATATTGAATTGGAAACATCTGCTTCCATCATTCATTAGCAGCTTAGCATTTTGTGTGATTCATAATTTATTTAACTCTCCCTCTCTCTCTCTCTCTCTCTCCCTCTCCGTCTGTTTCCACTCTTCTTCTTCTTCTTATTCTCTCTTTGTCTTTCTTTCCGTCGCTCCGCAGGTGGTCGTGTTGTGTTTTGCTCTGTTTTTGGGGAGTTTTTGCCCCAGCGGTCTGACTCCGTGTTCCTCCATCACTGAAACAGGCCTCGCTTCCAAAGAGTCCGTCAAAGAGTCCTACACAACCACAGGTAATCACATGAACTAAACCACATAATGCATGCATGTATATACTGTATGTACTAGTTCTGTTAGCAGAAGTAAATGCATGCAAAACAGTTTATTTTTGGTCGTGCAAAATGTCTTAACGGGTTACATTTGTCCATTTGACAGTAAATTTGAAGCTATGTGCCTAGCTTAAAGATAGCATAGCATCTCTAAAGCTCATTATTTAATAAATTATCTGAACTGTAAGCTTTAAAGGTGCTGATTCTGATCGTATCGTAGCTGAGCGTAAAGATAAGGAGGAAACAGCTTGCATGTTTCTGTCCAAACAGCGTCTATAAAATCTCGTAACACACGATATTCTCAAGTTTCTCACATTTAAAGGGGTCGTTATTCTGTCATTTATAGACGGAACATAGGCCTACGTACGTAGCCTACGCCGGTGCAAGCAATTTATACTTGTCAGTCTGTGTCGCTCTGTAAAAACTCCACTTAAACACTAGTCGGCGCTGTAATTTTTTGCCGGTCAGGTTCAACAATGGTGACTGAAACTTTGCAGAATTTTCACCAAAGACAACACATGTTTGCATCTCCGAACCTCCTCAGTTAACCTTTCCTCGATGTGCTCCATATTTATTCATCCAAAACAATAGATTTGAAAATTGCGGAGATGGAGATGCAGCCGGAAATACTAAAGTGGAAACACGCTACTACCAAGTGGACCAATCACAGATCTTGCATGCGGCGTTAGGGCCTGGGCTGTCACTGTAGCTACGGCATCAATTTGACGCAGAAGCCTAAACCGCCTTTAAAGTGGTGCCGGTGGAGACCAAAACGGAGCTAAAAGACGAGCGAATATTAGAGTTAAACGGACAGACTAAATAATTCTGGACGTGTAAACTCTCACTAAGTTAAGTTTTTATGCTGCCTGCATTATATTTTGAATTATTTGAATCCGTGTTCCAGAAATGAGCCACTAAGGCGCCGTGCATCGTTGAAAGTAGACAACTTTTATAAAGTCTTAACGTGCATGCCCTGCCGTCCTCCCGCTGTTATGAATCATCATCATCGGTTTCCAGCTCCAAAACTGTGGATCTCCGTTGTAGCAGGGCCACTAATCAGATTCCACCTACAGCCGTGCAGTAGCAGCTACAGAGACTGATTAGAAGAGTTGACCTTTCACTGCATCCTCTGTGTTACCTCCCCCACACATACACAGGCTTACTATTGTAATAGAGAACAGATATAATTTTCTTAACAATCAAACTGAGTTTCCTCTCCCCTCCTGCCCACACGCACACAAACACACAAACAGACGGCCTGTTTATTTATTTATTTTTTTGTTTTTTTGTTTTTCAGACAATAACATGTGGCGCTAAAGAGTTATTAAGTGTGCAGGGGCTTGTGTGTGTACTTTAAAAACTTTTAAAATGACACTATATTCATATTAATTTTCTTCTTTCTTCCAGTTAAATCCAGAAGTCTGTTATCAACGTTCGAAGACGAGCAGCCGCACCTGCTCGGCCTCGGCGGCGAATACCCCGACCAATGGGAGGACGCGCCGGCCGTCGTCATGGCGGCGTGGCGGCGCTCGGAGCAGCAGAAACTCGTGGTGGAGCCCGGCCAGGTGGAAACGCACCCGCCGTTCAGGAATAAAAGCAACGAGACGCAGACAAAAAACCTGCTTCTGCACAGGTAAACGCACGCACACGATTAATAAACAGACGAATAAAGAGAGAGGAGAACGCGGCCGTGACCGTCTCTGCGTTTATTTCTCAGATCTCTGGAGCAGAGGATCAATGAGAGCAGTAGTAAAGTGATAGAGCTGGAGCGAACGGTCAACGAGACCTCCTGAGATTGACCCCTGAATATCCCCCTTCACGGCCCTTTACCCTCACCCCCCCACCTCTGGAGCATGGTTCAGTGTCCTGGAGCAAACCTCATACAGTAGCACCCAACCCCCCCCACGCTGCTGTTTATTTAAGGTCATTATTTTTATGCCATTTCTGTTTAATCAGATACACTGAATTAATAATAATAATAGTAATAATAATAATAAAAAAAGGGGCACTGGTTGCCTTAATTTCTGAAGTAAAGTTGCACTGAATAGTTTTATCATGAGTCAACTTAACGAGTTGTAATTTTTTGACCCGACTCAAGACTCGAGTGTTGAAAAGTCACATTGGGATCATTTCAAACGGATCTAGTGAATAATGTAGCGTGGCATTATATTAAAATATGACATGTTGAGGCTTTTTACAGGACACTGATGAGGACCTCTGTATTTATAGAAAGCTTTTGTTGTTGTTGTTGTTGTCGTTTTTATTTTTATTGCTCTTTTTAGTCATTAAATGTTTTTTTATGTCATTCCAGTAACGCATACATCCCATTTTTGATACTTGTTCGTGTTATTTTATTGTATTCTTTTATATATATTGTTCTTGTTTTCTGAAGTCTCCTGCATTGAGGGGTTAGCTTGGGGTTCCTGTGCTCCTTTGGAATAAAGCGGATATTTTTAGATGCTAAAACATTACTGCAAAAAAAAAAGATAAATGTTAAGGGCTGACGGTAATAATGCAGGGTAACTTTCATTTCACAACACATCTATAGGCATCACGTTTGTGATGTTTATATGCTGGTTGACCAATCTGCAGCCGCGTTAGCCTCAAATCTCCCTGTTTTCCATGCTAATGCTAAATTCTGAGTGAAAGATGTGCATTTGTTCGTACTTGACAGGGCAAAACTTTTATATTTTTGCTTGTTTAAAGTGTCTTAATGGGTTAAATTTGACCATTTGACACTAAATATGAAGCTATGTTAGCTTAGCCTAGCTTAAAGATAGTTCTGTCCAAAGCTAAAAACAATTTAAACCTTCGCTAAAACTCGCTAATTAACAAATTATCTAAACTTTTAATGGATTACATTAAATACAAAGCTGTGCTAGCTTAGCCTAGAGGGATACAGCTAGCTTGTTTCTGTCCAAAGCTGCAAAATACCCGACAGCATCTCTAAAACTCACAAATTAATAAATCATGTACACAATAAAATAATAATTCGGAAGCTTTAGAGGCATGGATGATCAGATGCTGTCATCTTTATGCTAAGGTGTACTAACTTTTGGATATTTTAGCGTCGTTAGCAGTGCTAGCCTGGGCTAGCATCAGAGTGTAATTGAAACACCTAGCATGTTTTTGTCCAAAGCTATTAAAAACAACCTACAACGTCTCTAAAACTCCCCAGTTAACAAATTGTCTGTAATATAATGTAATAATTTGTACATTTTAGAGATGCAGCTGATCAGATTTTATTTCTATGCTAAGCTACGCTAACTGCTTCATAATAGTGTACACACAGGTTTCAGTCTTCTCCTTGTACTTTGAGTATGAAAGCCTGAAACTGTTCCTTTACAAAAAGAAAAAAGAAAAGTAAAGAAGAAGCACCTGAATGGAAATTTTAAATTTATGATGGAACCACAGAACTCGCTCTCTGCACTAACTTCCTGCGATGCCTTTGCCTTGCACACTTTAGCCGTCGGCAGTCTTTATCTGCAACTTCTCAGCATTTGCCAAAAAGTTCGCTTCCCAGAAGAAAAAAAAATAAAATTAAAAAATAAAGTATATTTTTGTAAATATGTGTTGTTAATAAAAAATCTAAATGTGTCTGGGATCTGTAGTTTATGAACCAATCCATAATTCATTCTCACTCTATTTTGGATTCTGTCCTGGTGATGAATTATGAACGTACAAAGCCTTAGCTGCAGGGCTCGTCCTGACTTTCTGTTAGTGCTCAGTCTCAAATGTAATACACATGTTTTTTTGTATCTCAGCTTTAATGAAACGTGTTCTACCGTGTGTTAAATACAGAAAAAAAATAAATGTTTAAATGAAAACACTGAAAGTTTAAGGGCACGTTTACAGACTTACATTTCGTTCTAAACGATTGCAGATCAGTAGATATATTATCAAAGATTTGTTTTCAAGTCAACATGTTGATAAGATGTATTGTCTTTTACGTTGTGTGCATTCCTCACTGCCAAGTCTGTAAATGTTCTGTTGGAAAGAGATCGTAAGAAACAAAAGACATCAAGTGGAAAGCATTTGTGCAAATCAGATTTCATTTTCTTGTAGCTTATGTGTAAAACTGGGCTTTCTGTCTCCTTGCTTTCAAATTAATAAAGTATTTTCCTTAGTAAAAGCATAATATTTGTGATTGTGTGTGTGTGCTTTTTATCCGTGGTAAATTGGCGTATGGTTATTTGTTTTTGTTATCTAAAGTAATCATCTTCAACGGTTGGTTACGTGCAAACACGACAAATGTCTCTCAGCTGTTTCCTCCTACAGTAGCCGTATTTGCTGCAAGCTTCAGAGCATTAAACTTTAAATTAAGTTAGGGCCAAACTCTATTAGGCCACAGAGAGTTCTCATGGTTAACACGCTGGCCGACAGACGAGCTTCTACCTCCACTTCTCTTCCATCATGACGAGGATCCTAAAATAAATCAGCAGCAGCAGGGCTTCACGGCCGAGTGCTGCAAATTACTCTTGACAGTGCAAAGACGATACACAGTCTCACGGCCTCATAACAATCCCGTCTCGTTTTCTGCAACAGTGAATTCCTCGATCGCTCCCGTGATGCTGCACCGAGTTGTCGTAAAATCAATACAAACAACAAGACGGACTTTCAAAAAATGTCTGACGAAACGCAGATAACGGGGAGGCAGTGGAGACATCGAGGAGCCGCCGTCTGATTTCACACTTTCATTCAAGATTGCAAAACTTTTGGAGCACTCGGGTTGTTAATTATAGATGAAGAGGCCTTTCATCGGCGCTTACGCAGAAAGTTACAGCATTGTTTTTTGTTTTGTTTTGGGCTGTGCGTCCTGACGTGAGCTGGGCTTCATTAAATTTAAAAGAGGCTTTTTTAAAGTCTTAAAAAAAAAAAGAATAACACAGCAGTTTAGGTTGTCAGATGTCAGGAATGTGTGGCATCTATCTATCTTTCTATCTTGTTATCAATGTTATATAGCTCTTGTTATTTTTTATTCTGCATTTTCTGTAAGCTGTTGTAAACTGCAATTGCCCCATTGCGGGACTAACAAAGGTTTTTCTTATCTTATTTTATCTTATCTGTCTGTTAGCTGCATCTTTATGCGCTGGCTTTCATGTAGGGAAATGATCAGCGGTTGGAGGTCAAATCAATAATTTTAACTTGTTTGTGCAATTTGAGGCGCTGTAGCACAAACGAGGCAACAGTTTATCAATCAGAGGTCCAGAGAATGTGGCAAAAACTTTATTTAAATCAACGCAAAATAGTTATTAATGGTACAATCGCCTAAAATATGGATAGATTGATTATGTGCATTTCACAGATAGGGGGATCACAAGTCAATGAACAGGTAAAGCCATAAAGTAAAGGTAGACATGTATAAAAGGGATATATGTATGTATAAAACATACAATTATGTATATTTACTATATGTAACAATACATTGACCAGAACACTGCTACGGTAGAAGTGTGTGTAAGCATATTTCTGCCTGCAAAAGTAAACAGAGCAGAGTTACACGATAAGGAATGCATCAAATATGACGTCAAAGTGTTCATTTATAATATTAGGACATATTAAGTCAAAATGAGTCAAAAAGATGATGATTTAATTCTGTATTTTGGCAAAAAAACAGACACTAAGTTATTCAAAATCTTAACATAAATCAATGGATACTGAGTAAAAGCTCAAAATTATAAAATATTAAGTCAAAATATTCACTAATAGAGTTAAAGTTGTCAAATACTAACTCAGAATAGTCAGAATTATTCACTTATTCGCATTTATGTCAATTGTTAGCTTACAAAAGTCAGAAATAATGTGATTTTACATCAGAATCTTCCATTATTAAGTCAAAGTTATCACATAATAACTGAGATTTTTGAACTATTACGTCAAAATATTGGCTTATTAAGTCAAATGCTTGGTTACTGAGTCAGAGTTATGTGATATCATGTCAAAATGTTCCTTTATTGAGTGAAATTTATCAGAAGCTAAGTCATAATATTAGCTTACACAAACAGGAATGCGTTAAATATGATGTCAAACTGTTCATTTATAATATTAGGACATATTAAGTCACAATTAGTCAAAAAGATGATGATTTAATTCTGTATTTTGACAAAAAACAGACACTAAGTTACTCAAAATCTTAACATAAGTCAATGGATAGTTAGTAAAAGCTCAAAATTATAAAATATTAAGTAAAAATATTCACTAATAGAGTTAAAGTGGTCAAATACTAACTCACAATAAAGAAACGAGTCTAATGTTAATTTCTTAAACTGTGATTCAAGGTCAAAATATTGACTTGTGTCAAACTTATCACATGCAGAGTGAAAATACTAACTTAGTAAAGGTAAATTATTCACTTATCCGCATTTACGTCAATTAGTAGCTTGAGATTTTACAACTATTATGTCAAAATATTGTCTTTTTAAGTCAAATGCTTGGTTACGAGGTCAGAATTATGTGATGCTAAGTCAAAATCCTCCTTTATTGAGTCAAAGTTATCAAATAACTATAATATTGGCTTACAAAGTGAAAGGTATGAAATTCAAAAGCAATAGGATCCTGAGTTATGATCTGTGTCATGAAAGGAAAATGGAGGTCAGAGGTCAAGCTCATCCACGGATGTCTCATCACCAGATTCATCACAGACGAGCCGTAAAAAGCAAAGCGCTAAAAATAAAACCAGTGTTAACACTTCTGTTTCTCATCTTTGTAGCTGGCCGCAGCACTAATGGACACATTTCATACAGCAGTGTTTATTTCTTCTGGGGATTTCCCCCCCCGAAGATCAGACACAGTCCTGAGAGGCCGGCCCGCCGCTGACAGAAACCTGATCGGTAAGCAAGAACCGAGGAGTTTGTTTGAAAAAACGTCTCCGCTGCCAGAAAGTCTGTGGTGCTGGCACTCGGCTCGAGCGTTTCAACATGTTGATTTTACAAGAGGTCGGATAGATACGCTTAAGATTTATGAAGTATATTTTTAATCAGGGACTCGAGTATGGAAGTCAAAGTGGGCCGATTTAATTGAGGTTTGAAAACAAACAGTTCAGGTGCTTTAAAACATTCAAGTCGCTGGAGTTTTAGGATCAAAACTAAAATTCACAGATTCGTCTATGAAGTTCTGAATGGTGTAACCGTGTTGGGAATATTTTCAGACGCTTTCCTGCAGAAGGAAGGTCGTATTATGTCAGCCGTAAATTTGATGAGCATAGTGAAGCAAAAAAAGAAAATAGAGGCTGACAGATGTGGCCTGATGTTTTACACACTGCACATTTTAGTAATATGATGAAGGCGGGATGTTGTGTCTGACGTGAGTCCATGAGCAACACAGCATATGGACTGTGTGTGTGTGTGTGTGATTAGTCTTTGAGATACTGCCCTAGTTTCTGACTGATGATGCTGCAGAAAGGAGGAGGAGAGGGAATATCCCACAATGCCACGCTGCTCGTCCCCTGGGCCAGATGGATAGATGGATGGCTGGCTGGATGGATGAATGGATGGATGGACGGAAGGGCGGACACAGATGGATGCGCGTAAAGATGGATGGACGCTGCAGTTAGTTAAGCTCTGCACACACGGAATGTGTTTAGTGTCGCCGCCCTCACAGCAGCTCGCGCTTTCGCAGGTTTTTTTTTTTTTTTTTTTTTTTAAACCCGTGTCATGTCACAAACAATAAAATACCCAACTTCCGGTTATTATTTGGAAATAAAGTTCAAGAAAAGCTGAAACAAGATCGTTAGCGATGGGAATTATAATCAGCTGATACAGTACAAATATATTTTATAAATTCAAACTTTGAACTCATTAAGGACTATTTATGATAAAAAAAATAAAAATAAAATACATTAACAATTGGGCTTTAAGGATAATTTCTAGTTTATGGATATAAATTGGATATAAATGGATATAAATTGTGTAAAAAACACATAAATTGAGTTTGAGAAAAGACATCAAACAATAGAAATATATAAATAATGTTTTTTTTTTAGGTTACACTTTTTATATATATTGTGGTTTATAGTATTTATTTTATTTTATTTTATTTTATTTATTTCAGGGTATTCTTTTATATATTTACTTGGCGATAATTAAGAGAAAAAAATATTTATTAAGAGAAAAAATAATTAGAAATGAGGGGACACGACACTATAGATAAGATAGCTACATGTTTAGATAACTGCTTTTAAATATTTGAAACGTTATGGTTAAAAATGTTAAGCCATTTCACGATTTTATACATCAACTAGTGGTTTTAATTTTTTTTTTTTTTTTTTTTTTTTTTGTAAATTTAACCGTTGGGATTTTATTTTGAAAGTGAGGACCGTTACTTCCTCGCGACGTTCTGAGCTTGACGTAGCTCGCAGCCAGTTGGTCAGTGAGCTCGTGAGTGCAGTTGGTTCTGTTGTCCGGGCGGCTGCGCGTGCTGCCGTACCTGGCTGCAGTATATAAGGGCAGTCAACGGTCAGAAGCCAGAGCGAACCGTGAAGCCGTTAAAAGCGTGAACGTTCTAAAATCTCTCCTCTCCGCCACCGGCTCCCGTGTCCCCTTCACAAGCCGGGGGAGAGAGACAGAGATAGGGGGGTCCAGCGCGGGGCGAGACACCAAGGACCGACCAGCATGGACCCCCAAATGAAGGACCGCACCAGTCCGGCGGCGGCGGCGGCTGGGGGCTGCAGCGGTCGCCTGGCCTCTATGGGAGCCGACGGGGGTGACTCTGAGTCCGGAGCTGGCTCCGAGGAGGCTGCCGTTGGCTGCTGCAGCGATACGGTCAGCAGTCTGCCCGACATGGAGCAAGAGACTCTGGAGGAGAAATTAAGAGGGCTGGCGTTCAGAAAACAGACCTCGTATCGGTGAGTGGAGAACTGGGAGGATGCTGGGACAAGGGGGTCAGAGGGAGATACGTTGGTGCGTCTCACAAATGTATTAATTCAGGCTCTTAATTATGTTTATTTTAAATGCCACGCGCTAATGTTGCAAGAAGGATGCTAGCTAAAGCTTGGGAACATAAACACAGGGAAGGACACAGTCAGGGGGCTACATACTTCAGGTTAAATTGTTAGCATAAAAAGCTAACATACTGTCACTTGCCTGCTCATTAGGTTTACCAGTGATGTATAACAATACAACAATCCTGCACTAAGTCTTAGCTTCGTGACTGTTAAAATGCTCAGTTTGTGTTGAAACAGCCTCAGAAAGATGGTGCTTTAAACTGGACGATCATTTTTGGAGGATGTAGTTAGTGGTGCTGTTAAAACTGGATTAAATTAAAAGCGTTATTTGGCTCAAATGGGGCTGTCAGAATAATAGAAACATTTGTCAATACAGTGCAGTTCAATAGTACTACACGCCACGGCCTGCAGAATGAAAACACAGTTGAATCAACAGCTCTCAGCTTTTTTTAAACGAATGCTAGATACCGTAACCTTAGATTTATTGCAGGACTCTTACATTAGATGAAGTGTACCTAATGAACTGGGAAGTTGGTGTATAAAGGTACACATGCTGAGCTATGACAGCCCTGTCTTGTCCAGGCTGGCCACGTTATGATCACGCTGATACGACCACAAAGCACTGATGGATCAAAACAACTTTACATACACAGCGGCGTGTGTGCATTTCCCTGTGGTGCTGTAGCATGTGAAGAGGGGGAGGGAGAAAGGTATTGATTTTTTTTTTTTTTGGGGGGGGCGATTGTGTGTGTGTGCGTGTGTGTGTGTGGGTTATGTATATGAGTGCGTGTGAATGCCAGCAGCAGCCTGACACCCCAGTGCGACTGGCAGCTGCTGTTGATAGTGGTGATTGGCGAGAGCCCAACAAACACAGTCACACAGCAGTTTAGGTTGTCAGATGTCAGGAATGTGTGGCATCTATCTATCTGTCTATCTAGCTTGTTATCAATGTTATATAACTCTTGTTATTTTTTATTCTGCATTTTCTGTAAGCTGTTGTAAACTGCAATTTCCCCATCGCGGGACTAACAAAGGTTTTTCTTATCTTATCTTATCTTATCAGCCAGTTGTGTGTGTCTGTTAGCTGCTAACGGCATCTTTATGCGCTGGCTTTCATGTAGGGGAAATGATCAGCGGTTGGAGGTCAAATCAATCATTTTAACTTGTTTGTGCAATTTGAGGCGCTGCAGCACAAACTGGGCAACAGTTTATCAGTCAGAGGTCCAGAGAATGCGTCAAAAACTTTATTTAAATCGACGCAAAAATAGTTTTTAATGGCACAATCGGGTGAAATATGGCTGGATTGATTATGTGCGTCATTTCACATGTGTCAATGAACAGGTAAAGCCAAAAAGTAAAGGTAGACAATGTAGGATATATGAGAAAATATGAAAAAAGTATGTATAAAACACACAATTATGTGAATTTACAATATGTGACAATGCGCCGATCAGCCACAACATTAAAACCACCTAGACCAGACCTAGATCTGTCAGTAGTTCTGTCCATCTTCATGTGTGGGCCTCTTCCGTTGGTGGTTAAATCCAAAATATTAACAAATTCTCCAAAAAAGTCAACATAAAATGATGCACAATTAGATTTTAATGCCGGAAGAAGGAGGTTTGTCCCGTTCCAAAAACCACTGGTGCGCTATAATCATATTTATAATCCATTCGGCGTAAGATAATTGGTGTTATTGGTTATTTTCCTTATTCCTTTGCTCTTTATAAACACCCACTTGCCGTTGCCTGTGCTGTAAGCCAGCGCCATTACCCAGCAGACTCTTCCTCTGTTATTGTATCATCATTTACATAGTCTCTTCCTCCGCGCTGGGTGTTTCCCCGGGGGAAGCCATCTTCGGTTAAGTGAGGTTTTTCCAGGAGACCGTGCATCCTGGGGAGCGCCGCGGCAGCTGCTTCGCCCCAATCCAATTTTTATACCGGCAGGAGAAGTAGTGTGTTGTGAGAAAACTGTTGCCTCCGTGGTAAATATAGCAGTAAACTGGTGCAAGTGTAACTGCATCAAAACACTTACCTGGTTTGTGTCCTGCGGAGGAAACGCCGATGTCGGGTTGAAATTGTTTTAACGAAAAATCGACGCTGATAACATATACAGCAGTTTCAAACCCTTACACGTCGTGATGTTTGATTATTAGCCCAACACAAATACAATAACCTGTTTGGATATTTGGGAAGTTTAAAGGTCAGCATTCCTAAATCTTCTATTTTTATTGTGGTGACCTTTTAACTGAAACGTTCAAATCCAGTCCAGTATATAAAAAAAAAAAAGTAAAGTGTCCTGACCTTCGTTCTTGTCTATATTAAGGTAATTGTGCAAGCCAGGAGTGAATATTTGAGACTTCTGCTTTCTGAAGTTGACGTTAAACATCTAAAAAAAAAATGGAAGGGCTCATTTGTCAGGTTGTTTCTGCAGATGTTAGAACAGCTGTCGGACCAGCTTGGATGCAGTCATGCAGCAGACTACGTCGATGCATACCATCACGTCACCTTCCCCTAAAGGAACGGTCATTCGTTTACTTACTCCTGTTTACAAGCTTTTAATGACGTCAGCGGCCGGAGGAGTTGTGTTTTTTTTAGGTAGCCCGTCTCGATCTCGCAATATCTCTGGAATTTCTTCACATTTGGGACAACCCTTCCATTAGACTCAAGGATGAACGATCAGAGGTCAAAAGCCATAACCTGTGTGGCCCCAGACGTCAAACGTTGTACCCGTTATGCAAGAATTCATACGCAAAATGATGGCAACATTTCAAACAACATGTCTAAACCTGGGTTGTTTTGAAATCGGGTTGCATCGGGCACTTGTGAAGAAACTTCACTTGTACGAAGCAAGTGGAAACCTACAACATCTAACCTGCAAACACCTCGGATGTTAACTGACGTGCACATTTGATCTCAATCTGAACTAAAAGTAAATTCGGTTTAAAGAAGTCGACGTACGGCGACTTCTCCTTTTCTAAAACGGTTGAGTGTTCACACCATAGAAGACTAACGTGCTGCCTTTAGACACTTGCTTGGTGAAAGCAACCGTGCGAGATTTGAAACGTTTTCCATTCACGTCGCTCTGTGCTCTCTGTAGCTACTTCCACTTATTTAATTCAGCCCTGATGTATTTGTAAATGCTTCAGGGGGAATCCCTAGAAAAAAAAAGTTTGGCTCATGCCTCTGCGGCCTTTGTTTGCTACTGTCCACCAGAGGTGTGGTGGAAATAAAAGGCCACACGGTTAAAAATATGACATTTACTGTTAATGGACGAGTAAATAAGAGTTTTACGTGATGTTTTTTCACCATACGAGAGACTTCATTGTGTTTTTTAATTCTCCACAGTATGTTAAAGGAACAGTATGTAAGAAATGTATTTCAATTAATCATAAAATGGCCCTGATATGTCACTAGACATGAAGAAATCATGTTCATTTCAAATATCACTGACAACAGTGGTCCGGCCAGGATATTGTCATTTAAAAGTGAGAGTTGCAGCCCTCAACTGATGTTGATGTTGTCATGTTGTGTTTTGGCCTGAGGCGCCACCCTCCACCTATCTACTAATCACGAAGTCAGTAGAGTTTCGTCATCCGGGTTGCCAGCTCTGCTCTAGTTACCGCAGCTGCAGCTACGAACGTGTCGGATAAAACACGTATAACGTTACTAAACCTAAAAGACCTCGTTATGAATCCGAAATACGTCGTAAAAAAAGAAATGGAATTAACCCTCGACGTTTGGATGCTATATTCTACCATGTTTGTTGGTATAGGCTAAAAGCCCCGTGCTTCCGTACATATAGACAGTGGATTTTCCATGGTCGCCCGTGCTAAATGCGTTCATAAAAAGCTTTATATCGCACCACTAGCAGGGTATGAAAACAATCTACGTTCCGACTGAAATGTGGTATTACAGTACATCTTTACGAAATATTTGGCTAATCGCCATTAGTAAATGTTTGCGACACATAATTACTTCGCAAAACATCTCTCATGAAGCATAAACTTTATTAACAGAAAAAAAAACTTACAGCCTACGTTCCTGCTGGCAACCTCGAGTCAGGGGGGAGGGGGGGGAGGGGATACGCCGTTCTACAGTATTTTGAAAGTGATTGCAGTACCAGTTTTGGCCACAATCCTACATACGGTTCCTTTAATTATTTGCTAGGATTGGATAAGTGAGGTGCATTTACAAATTAGCAGCGTTTTCCTTCGTACACGACAAAGGCAGAAGAGGCCGGAGTGTCGGTTAACGCGCCTCGAGTCGTTCTGACCTCTGACCTCATCGGATAATAAGACTGCGGATAATCTGAGACATAAAACGCGGCCACGTGGAGGAAATGGAATTAGCCGGTCAAGGGAGGAAGGTAGTTTACATAGCTTTGAAGTGGCCGATGCCAAGAAGTGAATTACCATATGTGGTGATATGAAAGAGCTCAGAAATGATTCTGCTGAACATCAAAGGCCGCGTCTGTCCGTGTGTGTGTGTCTGTGTGTGTCTTTTTATGTTGTTATGTGTTTATGGCAGCACCAGGCACGTGTAACTTATCTGCCAGACATTCGTCACACTTTGTCTGTGTGTGTGTGTGTGTGTGTGTGTGTGTGCTCCCAGAATACTGTCCCTCCTTTTATCTATTCTTAGACGTCTCACCCGTCTGCCAGCATGACGGCCCTTCCTCTGTCAGAAAGGCCGTGGATTTATTATTTATTTATTTATTTGTGTGTGTGTCATCTCAACCAGTTAGTTTGTAAGACATTACTTCAATTAGCCAGTCAGTCAGCCAGCATGACACTCAATCTGTGAGCGAGCGAGTGAGTGAGTCACTGACTTCCTGCCTTTCTGTTCAGCCACTTGGTCTGCTTTTCATTTGTTCGCGTAGCTGTCAAAACTCTTCATGAGTTCATGTGCAGCTCTGGAAGTAATAAATTATCATAAACCTCTGCTTTCATCCCACAAAACACTGCACACAGCCTTGTACGTCCAAATGTAGCTGAACACTGACATGTTATATGATGCCACAACCTTATATTGTGTAGGTCCTCGCTTTGCAGCCTGACCCGTCGTGATATTGTGTTTTGTGTTTCCTGTTTCTGGTCTGAAAGGTTTCTTCCTTGGTGTTTTGTTTCTTGTTTTGCTTCCTGTGTATTATCCCCCCTTTTTGGTTTCTCTTTGGCTGCTTCGCCCACATTAGTTTCCTCCGTGTCTCATTTTACCCCTCAACTCCTTGTGTGTACGCATCTTGTGACAATTCAATGTTCTGCTGGGAAACTTCTGGACCTGGCGTTCATTGGTGTGGACGTTACTTAGGACTCGTCCGCACGTACGAAAACGATCTTTTCCCCCTCTCCGTTTTCCCTGGCGTCGCTTCAAGAATATCTGCGTCCACACGGATCCGTCCGGATACGCTACTTCATATTCCAGGCCTATGGGTGGCGCTGTTTCAGAAATTCACCAAAAAACGGAGAGGAAGAGGCGGAGCATGCGCATAAAGCTTGAGCGCTGATAACAAATCGGCTTTAGAAGAAACCAAACTCAAGGAGAAATGATATTTTGCCCTGGTAGTAACCCTAATAGGCCTCAATATCTTCTCCAGCAGGAACACGAGCATGTAGTCCGCCATTGTCGTTGATGTTGTTATGAGACGTCTCGCGGGATATAAGAGGTGGAAGGCTGCTCGAACCGCACTTCTCCGTTTTTCGCCGTCCACACGAAAACGCCAGAGGTGCGTTTGCGAATTTTTTCCACCCTTGGGACCAGGTTTCAGAAAAGTTGCGTTTGCAGGATTCGTGTGGACGATCGGCCAAAACGATGCAAAACATCTGACCAAAAAGCGTCTCCGTGTGGACGGCCCCTTAGACATGTAGCACCCACCTGGACCAGACCAGGCACCCCCACCCCATAGCAATGACACTCCTTGATGACAGCAGTCGTCCCCAGCAGGATGCAGCCACAAAAGGTTTAGGAACAACCAAAAAAAACATGAAGAACATCACAAGGTGTTGACCTGGCCTCCAAATTCACTAGATCCCAAACTGATAAAGCATCGGTGGGATGATCCACAAAGGCCCCTCCCCTCAAAGGCCCCTCAGAACAGAGGACACCCTCAGAAGTCCCATGTCCGTTCTCTGATGAGTTACAACTGTTTTGGAGACACAAGGGAGACCTACGCAATATTAGGTCACAATGTTCTGGCTGATTGGTGTATAAAACATTCACCAATGCTTAACCTATAACTACGTAAAACCTACAGTTCGTACCTGTTGCCTCTGCTGGGTAAAAAATAAAAAATGCCAACGCGACTTGTTTTGCCCCCAGGAGTGAAAACACAAAGAAACAAAAAGCTTCGTTTCGTCACCCCCAGCTTATCCTTCGTGGGAAACGTTGCAGAAACAAACTGCCACAGGACAGGATGTTGTAACATTATCCTCCCCACTATTTACAGCCCGCTTCACAAACAACAGATCACAACGAGCGCACATGTCCACCGTCCAGCGTACGGCGGGTTTTCCGCGCCTTCTCCCGAGACGGCGTGCGGCGCGGGGATGGGAAGAAAGGAGGAGAGGGAGAACATAAAAAGACGTGAATGTATCTCATGTTGCTACCGCTGTGCACCACCTGCAGGGGTAAACAGTGATCAAAGGCCTTTCATCGTCTGATGCTGCCAGAATATAAAACTCTATTCAGCCTTCAATTAGGACAGAACACAGAGGGGAGAGGGATGAAAAAAGGAACGACCAGAAAAACGGTTTGCCAAGATGTGGCGGATGAAATATTGACGTCAAGATGATAACGATGCATTATGAGACGATTACTCCAAGAGGTGAATTACTCTTAAGTAATCTGTCTCTAAAAATAAAACTCGTGTGAAGTAATCGTTCAGCGTAAGAACAAGGCTTTTTAAGGTCGCCGGTATTTTTGAAACAGCCTGAGCCTCAGCTGCTAATGTTGACGCTGAACTTTGAGATGATAAACCGTCCTGGAAAGAAAATTAATCGCACGGCAAAAACGGCGTGTTTGATTTGCTCTGCAGCTTGTGTCAGATTTCATAGCATACTCACCTCTCAAAAGCTCTGGAAGGCACTCATGAATTTTTAACTTTGCGATCCGAGTCTGCACTTGTTTTATATAAACAACGTACGCGGGTCAACGGCCCGAAACGGCCCAAAGGGGAGAGAGAGAGAGAGAGAGAGAGAGAGACGCTACAGATTTAGAAACATCCGTAATGTCGTTCTGTTTAACTGTAATTGTGTAAGAGAGCGATACATCACCGCGCAGTACAATAGCGTCGGCTCTCCCCCGGGGGAAATTACATTTGAAAGGCCAACAGAGAAGAAATACTCATTATAAACAACAGGGACCAACATTCAACACATTTACTGGTTCCAAACAGTTAAGTTAAAGGATAGAAGCACGTATTATATGTTTAATCTCTTGATACAAAGCAAAGATTTGTGTTATGAATCAGATTTGAATAGAAATTATGCATCAGATTACAATCAGAAGTGTTTCTCCCTATGGTTTATCCATTTCTAGTCACCCTAGACAAAAGAGGCCTTTGGTATTACACAATTAAATCAGATACTCAAACATTATCAGAGTTAGCACTAGGGAGTTTTTTTTTTTTTCACCTCAAGATCCAAGATACCAGTCTGATTCAAGCATCATGCCCCGATCTGTCTGTCTGATCCGTCTTTTCTTCTCTTCCTGGTATTTTCCCAGACCACGTGTGAACTGTGGGACTGGATCCAGTTCAGTAAACAGAGCTGTCAGAGTTAATGTAGTGTGGAGAGGGTAGCTCGTACCTTGTGTTCTCTACTCCAGAGATGTTCTGGTCATCCAAGAAGATTTCTCTCCTTGGTAACCGTTGAATAACGATCTCTTACTACCACCTCAAACATCCACTTTGTACAATTTACACATTTCTGTCTGACTGACTTCATTTTCCAGAGTTCTTCCACACAGCAGACATGTTTAGTCATGTAATTCTGGTTCTTCTTCTTCTTCTTCTTCTTCTTCTTCTTCGGTTTTTGCCAGCTTTGATGCTAGCCAACTGCCACTGAAACAAAAGAAGAAGCACTTTGTACTCTACAGAGAGCCATAAACCAGATTTATGGCAAACCTAAAACAAATGACTACTAAAGATCGGACGTGGCTGAAGTCAATAATCAATAATAAACAATAAAATAAAGCCTATATAATATGGAAATAGGCCCTTCTGCATATCGAGTACTTTTAGTTTTGGTGCTTTTATTACATTTTACATCGTCACGCTTTGTTCAAGCCCTTAAGCAGGTCGTGTGCTATTATTTCTCCAGTGTGCTGTGTTGATGTCTTTTTTCTTTCCTAGTTCAGACACCTCACTCATTTCAGGTCAGACATTAAGGACCTTTCCTCTTGATGTCTTCTTGTGCTAACAGAAACCGCTATAGATCGCCAACCTTCACCTTCAAGAACGGCAGCGTAGTGGCTAATGTAGCTGGCATGTAACCTGTGGGTGTGAGCTGGTATTCATCCAACCCTTAGAGCTTAGTGAAATTACTCATCAAGTGCTGGATGGATTCAGTAAAAGGACCTAACCGCTTATATATATATATATATATTATATCTCTCCTTGTCATCACCTCATTACCTCTCATGGCTAAAGTGGATAAAATCAATAAGCATCGAGAGCTTTCACCTGAAATCACCTGCGCACTGTATAGAGCGCAGCAGAAACAAAAACCTGCTCCTTTATGGGTTATACAGGCAGCATATGATCCGGCTCTGGTTGTGCAGTCTGCGTTAAATTCAGTGGAACGTTTGGCTTAGAGTCCGGGCAGCTTAAAGACACTCATGAATTTTTAAGCGGACGATCAGAGCACCAATTGTTGATGGAATACAAGACTCACTGACACAGTTTTCCCTCTTTCCTCGCATCCTCACAAGGCAGCAACAGATATACGGCGCATGCATATTTATCTTTTCCGGATAGGACCAAGAGGAGGAGGAGGAGGAGGAGGAGGAGGAGGAGGAGAGTAAGCTGTATGGATAATTCAGAAGACACAACAGATTAACAGATACGTTTTATTTTGTGAGATTAAACCGGTGGATCAGTTTTATGCGTTACTCAACGGAGCAGGCAGTTTGCTTTAATCCCCATTTTTACACGCTAAAGTTTTACCGACACTTATATAACTGTAAATATCCACAGATGTATATTTTATGGTATGGACACGGCCGGCAGTGAAGGCCGACTCCTGTTTCTTGACCAAAAGGATGCACTTGAACGCACCGCAGTGATTACAGCCTACTAGCAAGTGGTTCATAGGTTTCGCTAGCCTAGAATCTAGACGCGCCCTTAGAGGCAGTCTAGTTACTCTCCGTTGACGTGAGATTTCGAAAAATCCAAGATGGACCGGGCCAATCACGAGTCGGTGGGCGGGCTTAACATGATGACGACTCAACCTGCGACCATAAGTTCCGTGAATTACGCGTGAATTCCCCATCCTAGCTAGAACCACCAGAGCGATGGCTGCTGCCATAGCGAACAACTTTCTTTCGAATCGGCTTTGGCCGCCGCTCTGAAAGACTTGAAGTTAAGCTTTTCTCTGAGAAAGGAACTCTCTTTTTTTCCGTCGCTCTGACTACGTCGCCTTCTTCGTTGCTCTGATTGGTCGTAGCGCCATCCTGTTGCGTGGAGAGGGAGTTTGAAAGACAACCGTTTATCCCACCCCTCCGGTTGAGCCCTGTCTATGGAGAGTGCCCAGACCCTACGTTTAATGTGGGTCTGGCTCGTCAGGCTAAGGTTTCGCACTGGCGTCAAAAGAAATATCTCTTCATACCATCAGTAGTGTGCAATTACTATCTCCTACTGCCATCTCACCAAAGATCCACATTGCACAATTTACAATTTGCTGTCTGATTTCATCTCACAGAGTCAAGTTCGTCCTCGAGGCGGACATGTTTTAGTGACGTCAGTTCCTCTTCTGCTTCTTCTTCAATATTGGCACCTTAACTCCAGCCAAACCGCCGCCGCTAAAACAGAAGAGGAAGACAAGAGGGACGCGGTTTTGGTTTATGACGCAACAAAAAAAACAGATGACAAGAAAAGATCGGGCTTGGCTGATGCCCAATACCCATCTGATACTGATTGGGACATCTCTACTCGTATATGACCTCCTGTTAGCTTGATGTGCTTCTGCAAACCATGCAAATTAGAAAACAATATTTTTGACAAATAATTTTAAAAAACAACAACGTAGTCTCCTTAAAACCCAACTTCCTGGTTACAAATCTTTATCTAAAATCAAACCTATTTACTATCATAGAAGAAAATAAGCCAAACTAATTGTTTCAGCTCTGGTTAAAGTGAATGTGAGACGCTAAAGGGACTCAGCCCCCCCTCGCCCCCTTTGATTAACGTTTGTGTACATTGTGTAAGTGTGCGTTAATCATGATGATGTGGTGTTCCTCCGCTACACTGACTCACTCCCTTCTCTCTCTGCTTTCTTTTTGTCTATACGCGCACATTACAGCCGGGCCGAGGTGTTAGCAGAGCCCCGTGTACCTTAACACCGTTCCACTTGGCTGCTGGTGTGTTTGTGTATGCACATCAATCATTTTCTGCTCAGAGGAAGACGACTCATGACGTCTTTTTGCGGAAGAGTGGGATTTCTCACTTATCTCTTGTCTCCTTTCCTTTTCGGGAGTGTTTTGAGAGTGCGAGCGTGTGTGTTGGGGGTTATTTTGCCCATAATGCAGTGTGCTGAGGCATTAAGGGGGGGGATTGGCTGACAGGAGCCGCTCCTTATTAGTCGTCTGGCTGGCTGTAAGAGGCTTTTCTTGCTTGGAAGTGGTGCTGCAAAAAGAGGGCAAAAGGCAGAACGGAAGAAAAAAAAAAAAAGAGAAGTGGATCTTCATGGTGTAACAGAGGAGAAGAGGAACCTGGCAAGAAGATTAGTCGGTTACTTCCTTTCCTCGCAAGACACTGGTTTGGTTGTGACAAGGCGTTTGTGTAAGCCTCACGTACCGACCCTGTTATTTTTAACAAGACCTGAGTTGATCGTCAGAGGAGTCTGTGTCTGACCTGTCTGGTGGTAAATGGTGTGAAAGTAGAAGCTGCTGTGTCATTTTTAGCTTCAGAAACCGGCCTGATAATACACGACCGTAGAGTTATTAACCGCGGGTAAAGTAAAACCTTGAATGTGCTGTAACGGAATGAAAGTCTGAAGTGATTTAAAGTCAAAGACAACCCTCCCGGACCACTTTTTATACTGTACGAGTCCTGTTTACATTCCTCAGATGTAACGGAAAGAAGCTCGGGCCTAGAATAGGTTGTAAATTTTGTTCAGCTCGTGCCGACGCACGTGTTTCCACCTACAAAAATATATCTTAAATAAAACATACACTCAGTTTAGAGGTTTGAAACGCAATACACCCGATAGAAGAAGTGGAAAATGCACTTAAATTGCTTTATTGGTCCGCGTACGCTTTATTAAATTTACCTTTCAGCCTTGATTCATATAAAACCGCAAGTTTTTGTAGGTGAAGAAGATGACAACGACGAAAAAGAAGTTGTTTGCTTTCGTATTTTTCGTTTCAGACTTCGTGACGTAAGGTATGTGATCGGAATTTACCTGAGTGTTTGTCTTTTGAATGTGGAAAAGCACCAGTTTTTGTTTTTTCCCACAAGAAAATTTCGTGCTGAACGTAAACCGTGCCTGTGAGAGCTGTTGTAAATTCCCGACGAAGGCTACTTCCTGTTTTATTGGTGGAAAATATGGCTGCCTCTTTGTTTTTGACTTGTTTCACTTTTATTTTTATTTTTCTCTCTCTCTTTCTTTTTCATTTTAGACTACAGAATGAAAGAAATTAAAACAATAAAGTTGGATTTGGCAAATAACAGTTGTTTACCAGTTTTGGTTTCTGGTACCGTTTCTGTTTTTTAAAGCAGAGCTTGAAATGACCTTTATTATTACATAGATCAGTATGAAGTTGCTTTTGAAAGGTTATAGTGAGCTTGTTAACATTGTTGGCAACCGTGTGTAAATGTGCCTTGATAGAAAGCCAGCTGAATGATTGAGTACGCGGCTAATTGACCGATTCAGTGACTGCGCTGATTGCCGGCTGCCAAGAGAGGCCAAACCTGCTTAACCTTGATGCAGCGCTCCATCAGTAAAAGCTGTTGGATGAACTGGGTCGGAAGATGGATGATTGGCTGGCTGGCTGGCTGGCTGGCTGGCAGACTCGCTTTCTGGTTAGCGTGCTCGTCGACTGTCCTGATAATTGGCTAACTGGATATCTGGTTGACTGAACTGTTGTTTAGATTACTTGTTGGATGGTTTTTACTAACTGTTGTGGCAAATCGATGAGCGGTGACACAACAAGCCAATGGCTGCCTGGTTATTGGGACATTTGTTGGGACATGGGTGAGCGCCATTGGCCCTATGTCCTGCACTGTTGGGTCTTTGTGGCGTGTTCAAGTGCAACCGTTCCTCTATTTTTATGGTTTTACGTTTCTGTATGCCTTTGGCTTTCTTTTGTTTCAGTCTGAATATTCCTAATGTTTACAGCAAATACAAGGTCCACATTTGGTGTCAATTCAGAAAACTAAACAAGGCTCAGCTAACCAAACAGAGCAGGAAGAAACTAGAAAAATAAAGAGTGGAAAAGAAACACGAGAGACGAGGGAGCGCACTTTTAGTATTTACAAAATATCACCTTATGAGGAGAGTAATTTTATTTAGACACACATTCAGATAAATATATATACTGTAGTATTTGACCTCTCAGATGGAACCCTTGACACATGAGTCATGCATTCACACTGTTCATGAAATCATCCGAAGCCCCAGCTACCCCTCAGACTGATGGGTGTTAATTAAGTGGCGAGTTAGGCACAACGGGCTGTGTTTTGTTTTTTGCGTACGTCACAGATTTTCCTCATATTGCGCCCGGCTTGAACGCGTTTTGTGCTTTGGAAGTGGCACCTCGTCGCCCTCGTCCAGCGAGCCCATCTGTCCTGATAATGAACCTGTGGCGCTGACTGCTGAGGTGACACTGACTCCATCACTGTAACCCCTGACTCTCGTTCCCTGTGTCTAGCTAGCGTTACTTCAGTTTATTAACATCACACATATGCATATTTTGGTCGTTATACAGAGAAACTGAACTGGAGTCCTCATGAATGAAGGTTTGTGGATTGTTTCCTCCTTTTATGTCTTCTAATTGAACTAAAAAGAGACTAAAACATCTTCCATATATAAATTCACTCATCGACTAGCTCTTTGTAGACATTACTGCTCTCTAAACCTCAATGATGGCACCTCTTCATCTGGGTTCACCTGACGCCGCAAGCCTGCTCTCAGCACGGTGAATTTGCGTTTCCTTACCTCAAAAGGTTAGTTAAACATAACAATTTAATTTGTTTCGCAGTTAGAGCCGTGACCCTGTCTTATCGCGTGCTTTGATTGCGACACGGTGCCATATTTTTGACAATACGCAGACGATGATGTGGTTTACGTGAAGTGCCGAATTTCCTTCCTTAAAAGGCAGCGAATGTGACGGTGTTGTCCTTGGTGGTGACGGCTACAGCTGCTTTGTGGCTGAAGGTTAATTTTGAATTTCCTTGAGGTGACATGCAGAGCTTGGTTTAAAAAAAAAATAAATAAATTAAGATGTCACGCCAAGGTTGGTTTTCGCACAGCAGCGTGAGGAAGATCCAAAACACGACTGAAGCTGCAGCTCGGGAGGGCACCGCCAGGCATGACAACAGAGCAGAGCTGGACGAAAAGCAAATTAATGTGCAAGACGTGAAACTAGAGGTAAAATATCATGTAAATACCACAAATTATAATAGTTTTCAATAATAGAAATATGAGAAATCAGCAGAGATACCCAGCTCTTCACGTCGTCCACATGCTGTCATATTTTTAATCGTTGCTTTGGATTCCTCAGCTGAGGCACTTTTCTTTTATTATTCCCCTCTCCTTTCTGAATGGCGAGATGAGCTCTGTTGTCAAATGGTTGCGCTGACTAATTTGGTGAAGCTCGCAGCCAGCTGCTACATCGGCTCCACATCCGACCAGGGCCGATGCTCAGGGGGGGATTTGCATTTTTTTTTTACTCCGTCTGGTTTAGATGTTTTTCTGTTCCATTTCAGATATATTCTCCATGGTCCATTACACTCTCTCTTTCTCTCTCTCTCTCTCGGCCACCAGTTACATCTGCACCTCTCTCCTATTTATAGTTCCTACACGCTCGCATACACTCCACCATAAACATGTATGTGCCGCGTGGTGGATTAAAAGGCCCTGCGGTAGGGTCTCTTGTGTGTCTGCGCAGGT
Source organism: Chelon labrosus (assembly GCF_963514085.1). Lineage (NCBI taxonomy): Eukaryota > Metazoa > Chordata > Actinopteri > Mugiliformes > Mugilidae > Chelon > Chelon labrosus. The sequence goes on from NC_140356.1 coordinate 17,759,396, forward strand.
AGGATTACACCGATCATCCCTCTGCACTCAGAAAGATGAGTCAAATCTCTCACACACACACACACAAACACACATTATATTAATGTAACTCTGAATTAATAATAATAATAATAATAATACATTTGTTTGAAGTTCTTTTCCTGCTTTTTATTTTTTATTTTTATTTTTTTTTGGACTCGGAGCTGAGGCACACGCTCGGACGCCCACGCGCACACACACATGACCCAGCAGACCTCAGCTGCAGAGACACGCTATAATTAGTGAGACAGCATCTTTATCTTTATCCGCGCGTGTGTGTGTGTGTGTGTGTGTGTGTGTGTACATGCAGTAATTGCTCAGGTTAGATGAGACTCTTTTAGTAAATCATTAATTTTATTAGGCAGCTGTTGCCCGAGGTTACAGAGGAAAAACACTTACCTTTTTTGAGAGCCTCCAACTTTTTTATTACCATTTTTGTTCTCTGCCTTTCTCTTCTTATTTTATCCTCGCTTATTATTTACTTTCCCAGTTTTCTTTCTACTTTCCACCTTTTTTTTTTTTATCCTCGCTTCCCCTCCTCTTCTTTTATCTTCCTCCGTTTCGCATGCTCTCCGACGTCTTTCTTTGTGCACGTCTATTCTCAGCAGCAAAGGTCAGATACAGATGCACAGCGTGAATCTGATGCCTCCCCCACATTACATGCCTGCTCACACACACACACACAAGCTCGCTGACAGACTGTGTAATTATGTAGGTGTCAGAGAAAGATGTGAGAGAGAGGGAGGGAGCACGGCGGAGGAGAGGGTTGTATCACTCCCATGTTCTGGCCGTGGTTCATGACATATATTAACTTATTGTAGAGGAAGACGTACAGTGTCATTACCGCTGTGGCACATTACCTGTATGTATTTGTGGAAGAAACGCTGGATGGCAACCTTTTAAAGTTTGATTTTATCGACGCTAACTAACTTTACGGCTCTTACATCCCAAGTTTCTTGACTTCCTTATGGTCAAGCTCTTTTTTTTAAATCTCCACAATGCAGTGCCACGCGTCTGAGACACCGGCGAGGTTAGCAGGGCCTCCGCCTCAATTTGTGTCTCGTACATTTGCATCTATTTGAGTCTGTTCAGTGACTTTGCTTACATTTGTGCAGCTTGAACTTTGCATTCGGTCGCAAACACACACCTGTGGCATCTCCGTCTGACGTGCTCTCACAAGCCCAGACACGCGGCCGTGGAGCAAACCTTCCACCCTCCGCATTCAGAAAGGCGCTTAGTGTACGTATGCAAAACGAGTGGGAACGTTTCATTATCATTAATCATCATCGTTATTAGTGTTCAAGCCCTAATGATGAGTCCTAATATTAACTGACCACTCGGTGTATTCATCATTTACTGGAGGCCTACACTAAAGTTAATTCTGCTAATTATAAAAGTGTTTTCTACTCAGTTCAGTGTGCGACAGTCACACCACAGACTTGGTGTGATCTGGACCACCTGCCTCTACAAAGTATGTGTCATTTCAGCATATTTGCGGGTCATCCTCGGAGCACAGATGTTGGCAAAAACACTTTTCAAAGTCATCGTTTACTCACGTCTATTCCTTTTTCTTTTATTTTTACATTTATAATTTACTATCACCACTTTTGGCTCTCGCTGAGAAACCCACTACGAACCCAAAGTATGAGAACGCTCTTTATCTGTGTGTGTGTGTGTGAGCAGTATGTTGAGTTGACACTCCACCACTATGACTGTGTTAGTAGTCAGACAATAAGCAGTTCTCTTACTCCTTCCTACTTATAGAAACAGAGTGGGTTTTCTGAGTGGGAGTTTTTTTTTGGAGAAGATGTGCTGCTGACTCTGCTGAACAAAAAAGAAAGAGGTGCTGGTAGTGAAGCGGCAGTTCATCGCCTCCGAGATACGATTTATTGCAGTAGAAATAGAAATTTATTTGATTGGAATAAAGGAACGTTGACTCCTGGCGTGGTTGACTTTAAAGTTTAAACCATAGGAATCAGAGAATGCTCATATTTAATCTATTGTAGATAGATACTTGGCAAAATTATTATTAAGTGCATTTTTGTTTTAATTATTATTTCAACACAATAAATTATTGTTTTATTGGCGAGCAAACCTTCTCTTCTTTAAAAGCCACATTCCTCTAATGGAGCTGCTGCGTTATTTTAATTGATTAAATTTGAATTAAATCCAAAATTTTAACTGAAGGTGTGAGGGAGGCAAAAGAGAGAGAATAATAAATAGTGGGTGGATAGAGAGATAAAGATGTGAGCAGCAGAGAGGTAGATGAGGCTGAGGAGAGGGGGTAAGGAGAGAGAGGGAATGTGAGGAGGAGGAGGAGGAGGAGGAGGAGGAGGATGAGGAGAGAAGCCAAGGCCTTTGGGCAAAGCCAAGACCGCCCACAGATGCTCTCTCTTTCACTCCCTTTCTCTCTCTCTCTTTTCTCACAGTTTATTCCTTTCCTCTCTCTTCAAGTGTCCTCTTGTCCTGTCTCTCATCTTCTCTATTTTCACACTCACTTTCTCCTCCTTCTTCCTCTCTAATCTGGCTTATCCTCCTCTCTCTCTCTCTCGCTATCTCTCTCTCTCATCCTTACTCACCCCCAGAGGAAGAAATAATGTAGGCCGATGGAGGAGGGAAGTGAAGGGCGGGCGCTCGCTCTATCAAAATCACAGTCAGACCTTCACCTCGTCCAGTGAAGGGCATGAGTGTGTTAAACTCTCTGGGAGCTATAAAAATAACTTAATAGTTGTGAAAGTATTACTAGTAATAGGTAGATGAAGTATATTTTAGTGAATTGGTAGGAAGACACATATTTTCTCTAGGCCACCGTTATAAAAGAGATGTAAAACTGTTCTTCTACTGCAAACAAATTCAACGTTAACTCTTCCCGTTGTGGATTTTTAATTCGTGGAGGTTTTATATTTGTAATACTAACCAGCGATTGGTCAATTTTAACCAAAGCGGTTGACCGACGCTGTCATCTCCGCTAGAGCGACCGCAAAATGTCAGGAGGAAGACGCATTTTGCAATAGCTCGGGAACACGAGGAGAAAAGAAAAATAACTGCTAGTGTTTAAGATCATTTACTCGTTTAACGGCGGGGGGAAATGTACCGTGTTGCAGCGGCGGCGTATAGTTTAGAGAACAGTTCACACAAGAGATGGAAAAGTAAACATTAAATCAATATAGACGATTGCAGCTTAAAAGTTGTAGTGATATAAAAACAGTGTTGTGTCTTGTGTGCTGTGTGGAACCAGGGCAGCCATCGTCCAGAGAATAAGGCCATGCGACGTGGAGAGGGTAAAATTGACATGCATGTTTTTGAGAGAGAGAGAGAGGCAGTGCTTATAAATAGAGGGAGGAAGGTCAGAGGGAAAGAGTCAGGCTTCCTGAGTCCAGCCTCACAGCCGGATACACACACACACACACACACACACACACACAAACGTGCATTGACAAAACACACAACAAAAAAAGTGACGTAAATGTTTTTCACGGGTTTTAAACTAAGATCCAACACGCTTGGAGTTATTAAGATGTTATATTCTGCTCTTTCACTGCTACAACAGTCCAGAACCAAAGATTTTAAATTTACAATCAAATCAAAAAGAGAATTTAAACTCATCTGTTGATTGTCTAGTGAATCTTTAGTTTCTACATATGTTTGCTTGGCCGCTTTCTGCTCTTCTGCTTGTATTTCTTCAACGTGTCAGTGAGGGTGTGTCGTCCGTGTATCGCCGGTCAACTTGTTGCCCCGCATGTAGAAGAAGCGCCTACATGCTAACTTTCTGTGTGAGTGTGTGTGTGGTTGTTGTGCACGTGTGAAGAGAGTGATCTAATAAGAGTTGATAGTGTGCCCGACTGCAGCTGCTCTCAAACACCCACTCCCTGTCAAGAGACACGCAGAGAAGAGAAAAGCAGACTGTAATTAAATATATTATACTTATTAAAGTGGAGGGAAAGGCCCTCGCACGCAGAATCGAGAGCAGCTTAGTTAGAGGAGTATGACCACGCACGGTCGACTGTAAAGTAATTAAAAAAAAAACATTTATAGATACGTGTGGTGGTTAACCCTTGCAGATTGTTTGAGCATGCCATTAGGTGTGATGACATGAGAAGAGCTGGACAAAAGGAGATTCACGTGCAAGATGTGCTAACTAGAGGTGAAATATCGCGCACAATAAGACACCACAAACCTCTGAAACCAGCGGCAACATCAAGTTCTGTGAAAACCTCTTTCATAACTGAGCCAAAAGTGTTTTGGAATTAGTTCATGACATACGTAGCCCTACACAAATGCAGTCAAACTTAATTTGTCTGTGATCTGCTTATTAAACATCACTTGCTACTGACTAATAATCTGTGACAAAGTAGTAGATCGTTTCATTCAGTAGATTGTGATCCTTACCAATAATTATGTGACTTTCAGGTGTGCACAACCCACAGCTCCCTACGAGTGTTTTAGAAACTGAATAAGCTACTTGAAATACACGTCTTCCAGAAACCCAAGTGTAGTTGCCCTCGTTTTAGGTTTGTTTTTTCTACGACAGCCAAGCCAGCTCTTCTGTAGTTACTTGTTTTAGGTCTAAAACCACGCCTCTGTAGCGTCAAAACTTCTTGTTCTGTTTTAGTGGCGGTTGGCTGATGTCGAGGAACAAAAAAAAAAAATACGTGATTAAACATGTCTGTGCTTTACCCTAAAAAAAAATGAAGACAGTCAGACAAATCGTAAATTGTGCAATGTGGATGTTTGGCAAGGTAACATCATTCAATACTATCAGATTAATTCAACACCTCCCAAAGAAGTCATGAGGTAAAGGCTGAAACCGAAACGACAGACGCTGCTTTTAAAACGCAGAAAAGTTTCCTGGAAACAGCATAAAAGTTCTGTATTATTATTATTATTATTATTAAATATATATTCCTGAGACGACACAAGAAAGACTCTTCAGAATTAGCATGTGAACAAATGTAAGACATTATATATTAGTATAATAGTTGTTGTAGAGTTGGATAGCGTAGGAGTCAAGGTGTGAGCTTCCCTCTCCACACTGCGTTCACTTTGACAGAAATATTTATTGGACCAAATCCAGTCAAGGAAGAAAAGAAAAGTCTTTCGGAGTCCCCCAGAAGAGGACGTGTTCTTTATTTGAGATCGGCTCGGGCCTCGGATCGGCCGATACTCGATATTAAATGATCGGGTTCAGAATTGGAAGTGCTCCGTTCCTAAAAAAATACGTCTGCGCACGGATCGATATTCACCGTTCCACACGTCTTCTTATCGAGCTCGCTGGAAAGCCATGACCACCTGCTCTGACAGATCTGGAAAGACAAGTGTTACTGCTCCTGGCGTAAGCGTGCCGACTGTGCCCACGGTCCTGGTTTGGTATTCGTGGTCCACAGGTGCACGTTCCATTTGGTGGATAATCGGCGACGGCTCAGCAGCAGCAGCAGCAGCAGCAGCAGCAGCAGCAGAGTGGAGGCACAGCTGGGTGGAATCACTCAGGCTTTGTGGCTTGGTTGTCTTCTGCTGCTTGGTTGAGATGCTCACAGCTACTTTGGCCTTTTATTGGAAGGAATCGGAGAGAGAGGGCTTCGCAGACGAGGAGCTGAGAAACGTTAGAGGCAGACACGCAGACGGAGAGGAAGACGGACAGACAGACAGACAGACAGACAGACAGACACGGAGAGAGGAATGCTGCATGCTCGGATAAAACTAGGAAGGAAGTCTGAGTGGGGTTTCCATGACAACCACACACTTCACACCCTGCCCCCCCTACACACACACACACACACATGTGCAAACACACACATAGACGGACACATGGGGGCGAGCGGCCGAAAACACGGAGATGGGCGACGTTTTGTGCGCAGATAAGAAATGGTTTTGTGCAGGTCGACAATAAATTACGACACGATATCTGTGACTCTCTGTTGTAGCCCTGTGTCTGTGTGTGTGTGTGTGTGTGCGTTGATTTCTTCCTGCTATTGTCAGTCGTCGTATGTGTGTGCGGTCGCTTTCCTGTGTGTTTTCTGAATCGAGAAGCCTGTGGAACCGTTGCATGATACAGATTTTATATAGATACAGATATAATCTTTACTTTTTTTACCCCACTGTGAGATAAATAAAGAATAATCCTAGCTTAGTTTATCTTATATATCTTCTCGTATCTTCTTTTATTTCATCTTGTCTTATCCTCTTGTTTTAGTTCTCAGATTAACCGAAATAAATAGTCGAAATTTGATAATTAGATGCCGAAAACGCAGCAGGGAAAATACTACAAGAGTTCTGAAGCGTTCTCATATCTGCATCACGGATCGAGAGAGAAACAGCGATCTATCAGGAACATGCTGTCACATGTATTTGTAATATCTGTTGCACTGCAAAAAACTACCCGCTCTAAGTTTTTTTAATGAAATGACCCTGAGGTGTTCTTACTTCAGCACCCTTTGCCGAATGTGTGTTTTTTTTTTAATGCAGTGCTCTTGTCAGTCTGAATTCAGCCTTTTCAGTGCGTCTACGCGGTCTGCATACCAAGAGCGGCACTTCAGCAGCAGAGGTGAAGCAGCAGCAGCAGCTTCAGCCTTCTGTCAGCGTCTGCACACACGATGCGTTCAGGCACAGCTGGTCACCTGATCTGTGGCGGCTACAGCTAGATCTATACATCTGCCAGCAAGTTAAATCAGCTTGTTGAAAATACGTGTTAGCGTCGCTGTATATATTGGCTGATCAACGGCCCGAATTGCACGTTGTTGAGGGAAATTTTTAGCTGTAAGCACACAAACGATCTGGTAAAAGAGAAAATCGGCGTCGTAGGGACGGACATTGCCGCGGATTTCCTTAATCGACTAAATTCCCATTCACAAGGTCCCTGTTTGATTCAGTACCAGTTTATTTAAAGACATTTTGGGAGTTTGAAACTATTTTTCTTTGTTTTCAGAGAGATTTTCACCAAACCAGTGGTGTCATTTGTTCCAGAAATTGGTGATTTTACCGTTTCACATCTCGCATATGGCTTTGCTTTTGTGCAGCTCTTATTCGTTGACTAATCTTGTCGAGGCCGCAGCAAGATTTCTACTGAGAGAATGTAGAAAATGGCAGATATTTAAAAAAATATATACAGATTTTATGACTCTTTCTAATCAAGTCAAGTCAAGTCACGTTTATTTATATAGCACACTTAAACGCAATGTAATTGACCCAAGGTGCTCACAGAAATAAAATATATACAGTAATAAAAACAAAAATATAAATGACAAAAAAAGTAAATAAAACATAAATAAATGAAAATACAAAATAATAATAATAATAATAAACAGATTATGATTGTAGATAAAAGAACATATGGTTACTGAAACTAATACTACTAGAGAAAGATGTACAGTAAAGTTAAAGATGCCAGTTAATATAATACTGAAAAGAAATAGAAATAAGATAAATAAACAAACAAGGGGAGAAATTAATGGACATTATAGGCCAAAGAAAATAGATGGGTCTTTAAATTTGATTTAAAACTAGTGATGGTGGGACAGGACTTAATTTCTATAGGGAGATTATTCCAGAGTCTAGGGGCAGCAACAGAAAAAGCCCTATCCCCTTTAGATATGAATTGGAAAAAAAAAAATAAAAAATTTTGTACCTTAGCATGGCATGTTGCTATGTTTTCAGTGCAGCAATACAGCAATTCAACAGTAGTTTATTCAGCAATGGGCAATATGACCAAAGAACTAAAATCTCTTTCAGATTTATGGGTGATTCATAATTATATTAAAACTTTTGTGGAAAACAAAAGGGTTTCCTTCAATAAAAACTACATGTAATATTCAATATCAACAACCAACAACAACATTAGCAAAAAAGCACCATTTACAAGACATTATTTGTTCAATATATACACCTTTTTTAAATAAAATAAAGTGCCACTGATGGGCAACGAGTGTGGAAACATTCATGATGAAAATATTAAAACAAACAGGCACTGCTACCTCCGCAGCATCTTTACATACCCGTGCTTTTTTAACTGTGTAGGTGGAAGTATTGTGTCTTTCTAGTGTTGCACTCACAGTGAGACAAAGCTAATGTTTGCTTTGCTGCTTTTTAGTTGTGGTTTTTGGAGCTGGGTCGGCCGCCGCCATTCTCCCCCGTTTGCTGCTTTTCTTTCAGGTGTCGTGCTGCTACATTTAGATTTAATAAACGTTTTGGCGGTCTGTTCCGTGTCGGACGCACTACTGAAGAAAAGAATGCCCTCCTTTTTGTTGTGTTTGTACCTGTTGTGGACTCCAAGGAAACTGCGGCTGCCAAACTCACTTTAGAGAACTGGATGGTGTTTGGGTGACACAGGGAGCAGCATTAATCTAAACTGCAACATAGGCATGCTTCAGACTGTTAAACAACATTAATTAATTCAATTATTTGGTAGATTGTCAAGCCGTAATTGTTCATAATTACTGTATAATATCAATAAAACATTATTAAGTGTCTAGGCTTGTTGCATAAATAAACGTTGTGTCTTTTTTCCCAGTGCATGTATGGGCATGTAATGATCAGCACATGCACAGACGTGTGAAGGTTATTCTGTGACTCTGTCTGTCTGTATAGTAGCTATTGAATGTTTGCTGTGTGTGTGTGATTTGGATATGGTGATCAGCCTTTGACCGTCACCCCCCCACCCCGGTACCTGAGGCCTGTCAAGACGCCGCCGTGTTCACATGCACACACACATGTACACACTCTGAGCTCCATGCTGTGCCACCGGCGGCAAAGAATGAGCCTTTCACACTGACCCACATAGAGGCAGAAAGGAAAGAGAGAGAGAGAGAGGGGGGAGAATAAATGGAAAAATTGGATTGAGATTGAAAGGACAGAGATAAAGAAACAGAAGAAGTGGAGCAAAAGCAGAACAGGACGGGCATTTGATAGATTGTGCTGAGTGAAGGACAGGAGGACGGAGTCTGCCAGTAACTGAGGTGTCCTTAACTGTTGCTGGTGCTGATGTTTGAGCTTCATATGCAGTAAATAATTTCTTTAACTTTCTCTAAGGATCTTTGCGCGTTTAGGCCGTACTAGACAAAGCTAGAAAGTACTCTGCTGAAGTATGAAGCTTAAATCTTAGTTTAACACGTGTCCTATGAGCGTGATTTGTAACATCACATCTTGATGGAAGTCAAGTGTGATAAAATATTTTCAGTGCCTATAAAACATCCAAGAGGGGTGTCTTAGTGTCCTCCATCACTAGTCTCCTTCAGAGTAGTTGTAAGTGTCTTTAGTCTGCTTTAGAGTAATCATAGGTGTCTTCTGTCTCTTTCGGAGTAGCCATAGGCGTCTTCTGTTTCCTTCAGAGTAGTCATAAGTGTCTTCTGTCTCCTTCAGAGTAGTCATAGGTGTCTTTAGTCTCCTTCAGAGTAGTCATAAGTGTCTTCTGTCTCCTTCAGAGTAGCCATAGGCATCTTCTGTCTCCTTCAGAGTAGTCATAAGTGTCTTCTGTCTCCTTCAGAGTAGTCATAAGTGTCTTCTGTCTCCTTCAGAGTAGCCATAGGCGTCTTCTGTCTCTTTCGGAGTAGCCATAGGCGTCTTCTGTCTCTTTCAGAGTAGTCATAGGTGTCTCCTGTCTCCTTCAGAGTAGCCATAGGTGTCTTCTGTCTCCTTCAGAGTAGCCATAGGTGTCTTCTGTCTCCTTCAGAGTAGTCATAGGTGTCTTTAGTCTCCTTCAGAGTACTCTTCGGTGTCTTCTGTGTCCTTCAGAGTAGTCATAGGTGTCTTTAGTCTCCTTCAGAGTAGTCATAGGTGTCTTTAGTCTCCTTCAGAGTAGTCTTCGGTGTCTTCTGTGTCCTTCAGAGTAGTCATAAGTGTCTTCTGTCTCCTTCAGAGTAGTCTTCGGTGTCTTCTGTGTCCTTCAGAGTAGTCATATGTGTCTTCTGTCTCCTTCAGAGTAGTCATATGTGTCTTCTGTCTCCTTCAGAGTAGTCATATGTGTCTTCTGTCTCCTTCAGAGTAGTCATATGTGTCTTGGTGTCCTCCATCTCTAGTCTTCTTCTTCCATGGTCACTCAGTTTGTGAGGACGGCCAGCTGCAGTCAGGTTTACTCATGTATCGTGTTCCTTCCATTTCTTAATGATGGATTTGACTGAACTTTAGGGCATGTTATATGTGACTTGGACATTTTTTTATTCATCTACTGACTTATACTTTTCAGAAAACCTTTTCCTGGTAGTTGCTAAGCATGCTCAGTGGTGTAACTGTAGCCAGAAATACCGACACTTAAAAGGCAAATTATGTTGACCACAATTAAATTTATTTTCTGGAAATCTATTGAGCATTTGTACTTCTTCTTAAATCATGTTTTATTATTGTTTTTATTATATTTCTGTTATTTTTGGAAACATTTAATTCACCCTGCAGTGTCAAGAATCTAATTCTCCATCATCATAAAACGACTAAAACGTGCCGGTCTTCTTGACATTTAAATGACCGTGTCAGTCTCTGTCTTCAGCTAAACGCTTCTCTTTTTAAAAAAGTGAGACATGTGTGTGCCAGTGTGCATACTGTTTAAACATGAGCTCAGGTTCCTGTGTGAGTGTCTGCTCGTGTTTCTCGGGTTGCCCTTGCCAGGTTGTCTGTTACGTAATGATCCAAAAATAGAGCAGGATCACCTGTAAGGGAATGAAGGGAGGAAAGGAGACACGGAGGAAGGATGGAAGGAATAAAACACTGGTACACCAGTAACACTATTTTGAGGTGAACATTTAAACACAAAAAACTAATGTTAGGTAGAGGTAGTGTTGTTTTGTTTGGCTACAGCATGAAGAGCTACGTTTATATAGACAATAGTATTTAACTAATAATCAGAATAATTTAAAAACCTCAATCTAAACAGACTAATCTGACCCTTTTAATCAGATTGAGAGCAGTAAACCTTATAATCCATTCAATGGAATACACTAAAATACACTAATTTGCTAAAAACACTAGGTACACCAGTGAAAACAAATCCATTCTAATAAAACAGCCCCGCACTAAATCCCCCTGCATGATTATTATAATGTTCGGTTCATGTCGAAACAGCATCAGAGAGGTGCTAAGCTGTGCGATCGTTTTGGATGATGCATTTCGTGGTGCTGTTAAACTGGATTGAGTTAAACTTTGACTAAAAAGCCAAAATAATGCGTCGATACAACACAGTTCAGTTCAATTCAATTGAACCAAAGCCTCCAAAAGGAAAACACAGTTGAATCAACAGCTTTCCCAAATCCTGAACACTAAAACCAACAAGCAGTTGTTCATAATAACCAGAATCAATGAGGGCAGCAAAAACGTGACTCCATCTTCTTCTAGTGAATCAATTCTGTGTTGTCCATAAAGTTGGGATCCTATCCTGTTGTATTTCTGGACATGTTAACACAAATATCTTATCAGACCGTTTTATTTAGCATCTGTGTGTAAACACAAGTTGGAATCTCTGATCAGAATCAGTGATATCCACAATTATCCTGATGTATGCCCTTAAAAACATTTAATCAAACAAAAAGAGGCAGACCTAGAAGAGCGTCGAGGACGGATAAGAGTGGATCCAGTGTCATAGTTCACCGGACACCACCGCTCTCACACTCTCTGTTGTTTCTTTTTAAGAAAATTTAGTTGCCTGCATTAATTCCCCCCTTTGTTCATAAACGTAATACCCCTGTTACTGTTTCTGTCCTCCACAAAGCTGATCTGTAACCAGGTCTTATCTGGAGCTAAATCATTCCTGAACAGTAGCGGGACTGAATCAAACGCACGCACGTCCTTACATAGTACGAGGCTCAAATGTCTGGTGTCGGGTCTCCCTTTGCCCGTCACGATGATTGGCATAATTACCTGAGCCGTGCTGTGAGTGTGTGAGGAAACACTAACTGCTGCTTCATTCGGCCTGCGAGATAAACGCAGCAGCAGAATAAGTGAGAAAAGCCTTTCGCTTATTATAATAATGATAGACGTCGGAGCGGGCGGGCGGGCTGGCAGGAGAAGAAGGGGGAAGAAGGTGCGCTGGTTTCACCGGCTTCTCGGCTACAGGTGAGATGTTTGAAACTTTATCTACGCGAGGATTAAAAACGAGTAGCGGCGGATAAATCGTTTGTTGTCACCAAACAAGTCCGTTCAAAGAAGGATCTGTCTGCTGTGGGCTTTTCAAGGGCGAACATTTTGGTCTGGAGTTTGTGCTGAATGCAAATTTAGATGTAACTCAAAACATTGGTTGTATTCCACTGATAATCAGATTATAATCAGAATAAAACCCCTTTGTGTAACCACCTCAATCAGAACGGACTGATCAGAAGGAGTTTTAATCTGATTGAGAAGGGTGGTGTAAACCTTTTATATTCCCTTCAGTAGGAAAATATTAGCTCTTAATAACCGTAGTAACGCTTCATCTGATGTTTTCTTTCTGGGTGGAATAAATCTAATCTTTATGAGCGTGTTTGCCCCACGGGGGGGTAAACATCAACTGACGAGATGGACAGAAACATAATGAACATAAAGATGAACAAAGTCTGTATCAGTGTGGGTGTTAACGTTGGAAATATGGCTCCATTTTGGTCTTCTTCTTCTTCTTAAATTGAAGAATACAGATAATCAGACTTGGTAAAGTTAAGTGCTTTTTGTTAGAGACGCTTTTTATACTAATTTTACCAAAGCTGCACAAACCCAACCACTAAAAAAAACCAATTAATCGCTTCATCTGCCGACAAAACACAACCAAATTTAAACATACATCATTTTAATTACTGTCACTCTTGGATATTTCACCATAAACTGTACAAACGGCTGCTGTTGCGAAGAAAGAAACATGCGACTTAAGACTAAAGCCACTCTGGCGCAGTCGTCTCTTTTGTCGACCGGCGTCTCCCACATAATCACAACATCTCCCAGAGTCAGAAGATGTTAAACCCGATTCCTCCCACTTGCAGCTGCCTTTTATTTTTGTGTCTTTGTTACTTTTGTTCCCACTACTTTGAATTCTAAGCAGTGTTTTTTCGCGCAGGCATGGCGGCGAGGCTCGGTGAATGTGCGGGGATTTATAAAAAAAATGATTCCCCGTCTTCTTGACTCCCTTAATCACCTGCGTAGTAAAGAACCGCGTGAACCGTTCGTGCTGTGGTTGCTGTTGACCCCTCCGTGGTTACAGAGGCTCTGTATTTAGAAATAGTTTTATAAATTGCAGCTATTACATCACCCTCAGAGCGTAGGCGGTGAAATGAGGGATATTTGCGTCCACAGTCGTCCCTCATCGGGCGATGGTGGTGGTGGTGGTGGTGGTGGTGGTGTCTGTCTTCTAAGTAACTGCACTGACTCTTCAAGTTGCTGAAAAATACACACATACACAAATCAGATCCTCCCTGCCCGGTGTAATTACTGGATGAGGTGCCGATGCTCCTGCTGTGCCGTCACCATGGCAACGCTGACAACCCACCTCTGCAGGAAGAGGAGGAGGAGGAGGAGGAGGAGGAGGAGGAGGAGGCTGAAAATACGGAGAGGAGACAAGGGGGAGGATGAGAAAGACGAAGAAAAAGAAGAAGAGGGTGACGAGAGGGAGGAAGAGGAGGAGCAAACGAGTGGGAGGAGAAAGGAGGGAGGACAAAGAGGAGACAGAGTGGACAGATACAGAGAACAGTGAACGGAGGGAAGAAGAAGAAGAAGAAGAAGAGTAGGTGGTGTTAGATCTGGCAGCAGCTGTCTTCAACTCCAATGTAATCTGCAGGCTTTTTATTTACTCAGCGTTCCTCCCCTGTCATGTTTGAATAAATCTAGCCTTCAGTTTTTCAGGTTTTGGGTGTTACTGCACAGTGAGTGGGGTGCAGATCTGATCGTCCGTAGATGACGTCCTCCTCCGCTGCCATTAGGCCTTAACTGACTGATTAGGTCAGGAATCATCATCGTTAGGAAATGCCAGCCGGTGATTCAGAGATTAATAAATTCTCCATGAACTCCTCCAAGTAACAGACGGAGCATCTAAAAAATGAGGCTAATTGAAGCTCACAAATCAGTGGAAGGCTGTAAAGCTCTCACAGGTCGCAGTTTCCCCCGGTCTGAGTGCGAGCCAGGCCTATTATGGATCGAGCCCAATCACACAAAAGGTATATTTGGACGACTAACGGAGAAGCATTTGATGAAACATACAGTGGAAACATTCGACTTTGGAAACCAAATAGAGGGAAGAAGGGATTCTTATAAACTGCAGCACGTTCTGTATTTAAGTAACTGTGAAGAAGGTGAAACTAGAATAAAGGCAGGCGTCTAAAAACATGAGGCAAAGCAAAGTACTTCAGAAAAAAAGAGAAGATGAAGATGCAGTCCACTGGTTGGGACATTTCTGGAGATGTTTAACAATCAGTACATTGAAGACAGCCTAAAATATCTTGACTAGGAAGATACTAGCAGCTATTAGACATAAAGAGACCATGGAGTCATAATGTAACCAATGGGAACATCTGATTTAGCTCATTGGCATGCGATGCAAAGGTTCACCGCAAAGAAGCAATGTCCAGAAATTTGCTTCCTGCCACCACCGTGCTGTTAGCAGGTTTGGAGCATCGGGTCAGTCCAGAAGAAACGGTGAAAACTGAAAACAAAGGACTTTCTTGGAGATGTTTTATCCAAGTGTCAGTTCTAAAAGACTGGTGGAGAGTTTACGTTTTTATTTAGGTTCATTATTTTTAATTGCAGATGAATATTTAGTTGTCAACAGACCTTATTTCCATCTAGAGATGTTCCAAATAAAAACCTAAATGTCTTCAAGAAAACTCAAACAAGTCGAGTTGCCTTTATTTTAGCTTTGGTTTTTGGATTTCCTGGTTCAGTAACCCAAATGTTTGAGTTCTCTTTCACCCTAAAAAACCTGAATGTGTCCCGAGCTGGTTGGAGAGAATATGAATTTCTAATTCTGATATTAATCCTGACGCTTCCAGCTCATATTTATTAGATCCCAAATCGAGATTAGAGAGACATGCATTGTTGCAGAGCACAGCGGGGTTCTTTGTTTGTTTTTTAACATGGTCCAAATGAATGAATGGGCATAATGCTTCTGCCAAGATACACATCTCTGCAAACCTGCATGGAAAACAGTAAACAGCGAAGCTTCTCTGAGAGGAAGAACTTCTAACTGCTGTAATACAATTGTGCATATCGGTTACTCAAAGACATATTTCTGTGCCTTTACACAATTTGGTAAAACCCTAGCAGTGAGAACTCATGCTTGTTCTCCATTTAGTTTTATTTGTTGTCACTTCTGTTCATTTAAATGCTTTTAAGCAACTATTATTTATAGATGTGTCCACTTTTACTGTCCTTTTTTTCTGGACAAATCTACTTAAAATAACTCCAGCGAGGTGTGTGTGTGTGTTCTGCCAGAAAAGCTTCACACTGCACATTTTTATTTTTTTTGTTGTTTAGTTTTTAGAAGTGAGCCGTAAAGCCTGTGATCCTGTCTGCTTTTAGTAGATTAGGACTGACTGAAATGTAATGGTGCACCATGACCTCAGAGCGTTTGCATATTTAAGCGTGGGTTTGCCACTTAATTCTTTTTGTGACGAGGGCTCGGAGTACGTTGCTGCTGCTGCTGTGCTCTTTTAGACGCTCCGACTTTCCTTCCCTCCGTCTTCTGGCGACAAAGAAACTCACTTTCATCATGAGTAAGAAGTACATGCACACACACACACACACACACGGCCTATTCATTCATATCTGATGAAACATAATCAGTTTACGATAATCCTGGCTGCTCAACACTCTGCAATAAGCAGCGGGGTTAAGTGTTTCGGTGTGTGAGTTTTAAAGTCTGTAACCAGGGTTTCGATTTTTATGGTTTCAGACGTCAGTTCTAATATTTGAAAAGCCACAAACGAGCCTTTTTGCAGATGGATGTGACATTGTTCCGCTGTGTGTGATAGATAAGGTCGGTACTCAGAAATGTAGGCAAGGCAGGTCAAAGATGAATCAGCAGAAACCAACCAACCCTGTCATTTTCACTTCCTTTTTATCGGGAGATGTCCCAAAATAAGTTTAAGCAAACCTCACATCCTCAAACAAAACTTAAAACAAAACAAAAACTGAAGCGTCTGTGTTTTGGAGTGGATCGGTGTTCACATGTTAATTTTCTGCCTCTGGTTTCACTTCCAAATAAGTGGTTTTGGTAAAAAAAATAAAATAAAATAAGCTGGTGTATCGTCTTGTCTGCTCACGTTACTTCCCCTAATCCGCTCGGTTTTACCCTCAGAGATCGGTGGCAAAGATTAGAAGAAGAAGCGTCACCAATGCAAAAACTAAAACTTGTAAAATAAAGTTTTATTACTGAGATAATATATTGTATTTGTGAGTTTACTTTCGTTTGTGTGTGTGGTCCTTAGTGGTATGTCCAGTCACCCTACGTCCTTGCATTTGTGCTGTTGTCACCCACGCGATACTATTTATATCCCAAGAGTCGTGCGTCCGTTAGTTTGTATATGTGTGTGTGTGTGTATATGTGAACCTGAGTGTTTGTGTGTGTGTGTGCGTGTCAGGGTGTGTCATCGGGTTACAGGGTGTGTAAGTGGACTCCTCTTTGTCCTGCCCGATAATTTTAGACCGACGGCCACTGAAACTTTCAACAGGAGGGTCAGATGCTCGGTGCAAGCTTTTCCACTGAAAGACAAACACATCTCGTCAAGTTGTGACAAAGACAACTTTCTCTCCCACGCTTGAGGATTTTTTTTAATTATTTTTTTTAGTAATAATAAAAAAAAAAAAAATAAATTGTGTCTGAGTCCAACGTGTTCACATCATATTCATATCCAGGCTGTATAATATGGACAACGTGTCCCCACTTCCTTACACTGGCCAAACTGACGCTATTTTCCCCGGGATACGGGCGGCCCAAGTCCCGCCCACTAACATTGAGGAGGCGGAGCTTATGACCTATACTGCAGCCAGTCACCAGGGGGCGCTCTACTTGCTTTTGCTTCATTAAGGACAAATGTAAATCTGTTTAAAAGGTGTTGAAACATATGATTTAGTTGACGTGTCACGCTTCATATTGCCATATTTCTCTTAAATAAAATTAATTTATCCTGTTGCTCTGAGTCTAGATCCTCTAGTGTGTGGATCAGCAGTTAATAGACGAACATGTGGACAGATGTTGAACTGATGGGAGCAGTGGGTTGACTCCTCTTCAGGAGAACATTCAGAGAAACAAACACACAGATAGAAATGATGTTAAATAGTTGGAGAGGATGAACCACGGAGAGATGACTGCTGACTCATCCTCCGACGGAACAGATCCGTCTCCGACTCTTTTCTCGTCGTCACCCCAAAGTGCTGCTGGCAGTCTCCGCTCCAAGCTGTTCCCAGCTCTCCTCGACCACATATCTCCAGCTGAGCCCCGCTCGAAATGTGGTCTCAGGACATGAATAATTAATCTACACGCTCGATTATCCTGAATATCTCCCAGTGATTCAGCTGCTCTGTGGCGAGATGGCAGATAAACATGACAGAGCTGATTTTTCGAACCTGTGTCGGTGTGAAGTTGACGAAACCGTTTGTGTCTTTGTGTCGTTTTCAGGAAGGCGATCTCCCGCTCGGGTCTCCATTACCTCGGGCCGCCACAGCCTTCGCTTCCTCCAGCATCCAACGGCCCCAACAAGGAGCTTCGAACCTGCGTGGACTGGACGGTCAGACATGCACAAACACTCATTTACTTTTATATATATATACATCAGTCAGCTACAACATTAAAACCAACGACAGGAGAAGTCCCTGACACAGGCACACACACAAAAACACTTCAGGAACAACTCTTAAAAACATGAAGAACAGCACAAGGTGTTGACCTGGCCTCCAAATTCACTAGATCCCAAACTCGTCAACTCGTATCTGTGGGATGATCCACAGAGGCCCCTCCCTACATTCTGCTGCCAGACACCACGGGACACCCTCAGAAGGCCCATGAGTCACAATTGCTTAGGAAGGTGGTCATAATGTTATGTCTGATTGGTGTATGCAACGTGCAAATTGTGATGGTTACACCACTAAGTCATAGCATCTGTAAATCTGCAGGGTATTCCTGGTCTGCAGTGATTCGTGGAAGGAAAGGAGATGAATCACGTTTTCTTTCATGTGGATGACTCTATGTTTTTGCTTATATGGGTAACATAAGGCACCAGGCCACCATGCAAGGGACACCACCTTGCTGTCGCCATGGTGGATGTGCTTGGCCTCCAGTAATGTTCAGGTGTCGGTACGACTCAAAGTAACATCCACATAAATGTCAGGACCCAGGTTTCCAAGAAGAACTTTACACTGCGACAGTATAATCAATGTTATTCACTACACAGGTTGGTGGTTTTAATGTTCTGGCTGATTGGTGTGCATGTAAAATTACACAGGAACAAAATACATTCAAACTGTGTGGAACACAAAAAGACATTTGTCCCAGTCTTTGTTGTTCCTGTTCTGTCTGGCTGAGTCACTCGATGACATTTTTGATTTTCGTGCCAACAGATTTGTTAGCAGCTTGGTTTCAGCAGCCATATGTTCATGGGGAAATGAAAGGCGGCAATTTTCATTTCTCCTCTCTTTATTTATTTATTATTTTTTTTTTTTTCCTTGATCATTACTTGAAACCGTCCCCAAGCGTGGGAAAGAAAGTTTTATGTATCACGACTTGACAAGATGTGGTTGTGTGAGAGTTTAATGGACTTTATTTGCGAAAACATGAATCGCAGTTTTAAAATGCTTTCGGCTTTGGAATTTAAGTCCCACGCGCGGGGAAATGTCATGAGGCAACTATGCGGATTAGGCAACAAATGGTCAAAAAGTGCAGCGACGAACTTTCGTTGGCATTTTTATTTTCACTCCGTTCGCAAAGACGAGAATAAACCTGAAATATGAAGCATTTTATGACTAAACACTAATGCGCTGTTAGTAAAAAAGGTTAGAACTTTTCTATAATCACCGTCTGTCTTTACTTCCAGGATATTTATCACCTCCACCAATCTACTACAGTACCCAACCTGAGCCATGTCTTCTTATTCATTAAGACTAACTCACGACATTTGCACTTTAAACATTTGTAAATTGCTTTGCTTTTACAAATCCGATCCACTGCACCAAAATAAAAAAATGCTGCAAAATCCAGTCGGAGCAGATTTTTGCAAAGATAAAAGCCAGTAGAAGAAAGAATGCTTCTTCTTTTATCAGATTAAAGATTAATGTCATTAAAGTTTGAGCTATTTCAGTTTAAAGCTCAAAAAAAAGAACAAAAACTAAGAGAAACAAGTTTTCTAAAATGCTTTAATTAATGGAAGATCCATGTTTAATAATTAAGACGTTAAACACTTTTTCACTGACGTGTTTACAGTGACTAATTGGTCTCTAAATGAATCATATGTCAATAATAGATGGTAAATAAAATGGATTATTAACAGGAAGGTGTAAGTAGACAAACTGTTGTGAGACCACATCAGAGTTTCCCCCCGAGCTCTGTCTGCAGGGACACTTCCACCGCGTCACGACTGCCCTTTACCTCTCTGCACGACTCTCAAACTCATATGTAATTATTGTTTCAAAGTTAGTATTTTTTGCTCTAATAAGGAATGACTTTATAGACTAAACTTTAAAAACCAATGCACTGCAGAAGATTAATCAAAATCATCATCAAAATTCACCTCCTAAAATTTTAGTCCTGACCTGATTGATTGGGTGCTGAGGTTCGGCACAGACTGTCTGGTAATGTGAGGTGTTTACAGATCCGATCTTAAACTCCTGAACTGCTTACAGACCCGTAGAAGTTTTCGCAATTAACATGGAACAAGTTTGATATTTACGATATTTATTTAAACTTTAACCGGTGAGAAAAACTGACGGTGCTAATGTTAGCTAGCATGCTGCTACTGGACTGGAGTGGACTTTACCCCGCTGAGATCCCCTGAGGTGGTCTGATCTGTCGCTATCATCTAAATAACGTCCTGTAGAGTGTGTTTTGCCGCTATTTCTGAATCTTGTAGTGTTTGAAGGTTCAGACGGAAGATTATCTGTAAAGATTTTCCTGTAGTGTGTGGTGCAACCTGATTTGAAAATCTGTTAGGATTTTAAAACTCCAGATTTTGCGGTTCTCTTTAAGTGTCGGGAGTTTGGAGAATGACAAAAATAGAGTTTCAGAAAAAGTTTTCAATTTAATCTCTGACAGTGTTGTTGCACTGGCAGCCTTATTCAGTTTTCATTTTCTTGTAGTTTTTCCTCTTAAGGGAAAACCAATCACATCCGTACGGTGAACAACTTCCCGCGTGTCTATACATTGTGTTTGTGTGCATGTGTCCCATGTAGGTGTGTGTTTGCACATATATCGGTAGCTCCTGTAGTGTTTTGATTAGCGCCTTAAATGAACATGCGCTGTGAAAATTACCCACCCACTCAGCGGCGGCGATTATGTGCTCGACACACTCGTTGACCGCGTCCGCCGCGCGAAGCGTTTATGTGCATATGGTGGCGGATTAATGTGACTGAAAATAATCAGTGGCGCTGAAGAGCGAGGGCGAGACATTCAGAAGGATTTACGCCAGTTTATTATCTGATTATTTCCCCCCTCTTTTTACACCCCACCGTCCCCCTTCCCCTTGTCTTCGGCCCTGCAGGAGAACGCCGTCAACGGAGATCACCTGTGGATGGAGACGAGCTGTTCAGGAGAGCTCTGTTACCTCGGAGAGGACACCTGCCTCCTGAAGACCGCCGTGAGTAGCGCGCAGTACACACCGACCACGCTCGTACTAACACATCAGTGGGTATCTTATACGTTGAATAAAATAGCCTTGAAGTTTTACTCTTTCACTAATACGAAGAGGTCAAGAAGCCGTAACCCTGAACAACTACTAATACTTGTCTTTCATTATGTGGTGAAAAGGAAACTCATATGTATATCCACTAAAATGGAAAGTATTGATGTTTTTATATAGATTCAGTAGCAGAAGGAAGTTCAGATTTATTTATATGGTGCATTCAAAACGTCTGAAGATGCTTTAAGGTTCAGACACACCGACTAGACATTAATAGGCCCATTTTGATGTTGCCTCACGTCTTTTATGTCTGGACCAAAAATTTGCACTTGAACCAGTGTTAATTTTGACAGAGCTACTTTTGATTTAGTCGTATTTATTCGTCCTAGTCACCTTTTATAGTTTTAGACTAGTTTTAGTCGACGAAAAGTCCTTGAATTTTTGTCAGCTTTTAACTTTGGATAAAAGGGTACTCAAAATTGTTCTCACTTTTCACCAATTTAATTAAACTTACATGTGTCGCAGGGGTTTGAGTCCAGGTGACAGGCCGTAGCGACTCTGTATTCAGTTCTACCTAGAGTTAGATATCAGCCTGCTAAATGCTTATCCATTATATCTATGTGTCGGTAAAAAGCATGCAAATCAGCAACTTGAAAAGTACTTAGATGAGACTTAGCTTCATAGTTAGCTTACTGACTGTGATGGAAGCTGCATAAATAGAAGAGTGATGCTATCCCCAGCTAATTTGCAGTTTTACGCTTTATTGTTTTGTCAAGAGGGAGCGCATCTTTAGGTTAATTACATACAAAGAACTAATTTGTAGTGTTATTTGTGTATTTCTTTCACGTAGCCATTGCTCAGTAGTTTTGGATGAATTGCAGATGGTCTCAGTATTGTAGAAATGAAGCGTGTTGTATACTTCAAGCCTTACATGGAGTCCAGAAATCAACCGTTATTTTAAACAGGATGAAATACACACTTACTGAAATGAATCACGTCTACAAAGCAACAAAGAAAAGAGGGAGCTCTCAGGTGTCATTAACCGCCAGCACGCAGGGCTGCGTAGAAAGCTTTTTAAATTATAGGTATTGTGGACCTTCTGTCTGTCCACACACGTCGTACGAGGGACAACAACACCCAGAACGAAAAGCTGAGAAACAACCTTTTAATTCTGACAATAATATAATGACACATCCGTGCATTTCCCACTCACGCTGGGTGATTTCAGCGAGCGTGTAAGAGCATGGAGAGGCTGCTGCCTGCCTGCAAGATCGAGCTGCAGCAACCTTCGCTCTTTGATGATTTTAATTTGATAAATATTCCAAAAAGGACAAGCTGACCTCTGTGGAATTTCAAACTGCTTTAACAAGTCACGGCTGACGTGAATAAACACATTCCTGCCTTTCAGTCAGGAAGGAAGAACCTGACCGTCCGACAGGTGCAGCTCTCACTGAAAATATTGTTAGAGAAAATAAAATGCGGCCTCTCGTCTCAGTTTATTTATTTCAGCTGAAAAGCAAAAGCAAAAGCATCGCTCGGCTAGTTTTGTTAGCTTTGTTAGCTCGTCTGCTTTACTATAAATGGATTTTCAATACAAAAAGTAGTGCATAATAAAGCCGTCTTAGTAAAACTGTCCTACACATTATACACACTGCTCACAGGACACCATTAATTCATGATTAATTACCTTTAAAGGATATTTTATTGAATGCTCCTGTGGCGTTTAAAAGCTGACTGACGTATCTGGTTTACTCTTTAATGACTGTGCGCGTCTAAACTTTCTCAAACGTGACTATAGATTTACACAAAACCCTCAATAAGCAGGATTATACAACGGGGGGGGGGGGGGAGTTTTCTATCAGCTCGCAAAATAACCACAGCCACAAAAAAAAGCCACTGTGTTTAAAGACGAGTTCCTCCAATGATGCAATTTACTTGTCCAAGAAACCCCTAATTCTCCTTCGTGTTATCAGTCAGGGCGTCTTTAAAAAGAACATCTTGCTTCCTTAATGTGATCTTGTTAAAAGTTTTTTTTTTTCTGGTTGGACTGCGTGAGAACATTCAGAAGCGCTCAGCAGTGAGATATGAGCGTGAAAGGCTGTTTAGGCATTAAGTGTTGCTCTCAGTGACACTCTAGACTGAACCCATTGACTGGAGGGACGAGACCGCTCCATTATCAGTTGTTATATTATTACTCATAATGAGTAGTTTGTCCGTTACAAGAGCGAGGGCAGCAGAGAGGTGTTATTTATTGCAGGAGGAAAAAGCTCTTTGGCATCTTGAGTGTTTGCTTCTTTCTTTTTTCTTTTTTTTGCCCGTCACAGAGTGAAGTGATGAATGACTGAGGCAACAAATCAACTTTTTCTTTCACTTTTCTTTATGGCTATAGGGATGGTGATGTTGGTCTTTATGTTGGTCCATTTGTCGGCCATTTTGGTCTGGAAAGAGAGACATAAAAGACCAGTTAAAGACCAGTTTGTAGTATTCCTCCCCTGTAGATTGCTAACGTCCTTCATTGTCTCCCTTATATTCTCCTAGAGCCGACTGGATTCGGTCCAGTTGATGTTTGGGTTTGTTTTTTTGGCCGAGTTCACAAGATGTATTTATTTTGTAGGTGCAGAATCAAGTTGCTGAATGCTTATCACCTACTACCACCTCACCAGACATCCACGTTGCATAATTTATAACTTTCCGTCTGACTCACTTTATTTTTCAGGAGAAAAAGTTCTTCCACACAGCAGATATGTTTAGCCTTCTTCTTCTTGTTTTTCCCTCTTTTTGGCAGCTGTGAAGCCAACTGCCATTAAAACAGAAGAAGAAGAAGAAGAAGTTTTGAGGCTACAGAGATGTAGTTTTGGTTTATGACAACCCTAATACAACATCATTCAAACACAATAAGTCCCCAGATCGGCCCCAGTAGTGATTTTGGACATCGCTAGTATAATTAATAATTAATTTGCGTTTACCCACCTGTAAACTATTAATTGTTGTGTTTTATTTAGCTTAAAACGAGCCACACAGAGCTCTAGAGAGGGACCAGACTGTCATGTTACAGTAGTCCAGAATGGACAAACCAGACAATAGAGGTGTATTCATTTGGTCCAGCACGTCTCAGTGTTGTGTGTTTGTGAGCTTATATTAGTGTGTAACAGGATGTGTGTCTTAACAGTGTCTGGATTTGTTGCGTTGCATTTTTTTATCTTTTTTTTTCCGTGTGTGTGTGTGTGATTTACTCTGCCCCCTGTGCTCTGTATCTCCTTCAAGAAGTCAGCCCCCCGGAGGAAATGTGCAGCCTGTAAGATCGTTGTTCACACCGGATGCATAGAGCAACTAGAAAAGGTACCACAGACACTCGTCTTTCTATCTTTGCGAGGGCCTTCTGTTCACACAATGCATTACGTAGCACCTAACCTCAACCAGACTGTAACCTTTGCTCTAAAAATTAGTGTTGCGGGGGCCCAGAAAAATGGCCCCGTGAAAAACCGGCCCCTGTAACTTAATAAACAACAAACACACACACACGCAAAGCTTGTTCACCCTTCAGGTTTGACAGTTACTTCTGAAAATTGAGTTTATGTTTTTTCGTGAATTCTCTTGAGCCACATTTAGGCTTTAAATGAGTGCAGGCAGGTGCATGATGGGTAATATTTATCCGATCTTCCTGACTCCTGCTTTGTATTTGTGTTTTCCACAGCGTTAGCATATGTTAGCTGCTTGCTAACATGGCAGTAAGTCAAAATAAAAGGCTGCGCTACATTTGTTTTATTGAATTTGACAGAATAATTGTTCTATATTTAGTTAATTTTACACCGTTATTAAAAATGAAAGTGTAAATACACATATTATTGATTGATTAGAACTACAGCGACTAATCCATTGCACTTTTTTGACTGTGGTTGCCTCAGTGTAGATTAAATATTTATGTAATCCTGCTCATAAATAAACATGTGTTTGTTTGTTTTTAACTAAAATAGTCTGTTATATTGTGCCAGTATTCAGTGTTTATTGCTTTTACTTCTAGATTAACTTTAGATGTAAGCCGACCTTCAGAGAGGGAGGGTCCCGATGCCTCCGAGATGTGAGTGTGTTTGTGTGACTGTATATCTAAATATATGAGAATTAAGTCATATCCTTGCTCTCACTGACAAATCAACATTTTCTCTTTCAGAACATACTGAGACATCACTGGGTTCACCGGCGAAGACAGGAAGGGAAATGCAGACAATGTGGAAAGGTGACTGCGCACACAGAAACACCAACACAGTAAAAAAAGCGTTGTGGTTAGTGTCGTTAACTGTTGGCTTTTCACTTTTTCTGCAGAGTTTTCAACAGAAGTTCTTCCACAGTAAAGAAATCATCGCCATCAGCTGTTCCTGGTGCAAACAAGCTGTAAGTAAATCATCGTCTGTATTAATCAGATGCAGAGAAAGAGAAAAACGGTGTTTATTTGTGGGTAGTGGCCGAAAGAATGGCATCGCGGTTACAAACGGCTGAAATGAGACATTCAGAGGGAGCTCAGAGTAGAACCGCTGCTCTTTCGCATCAAATCGGGCCAGCTGAGGTGGTTCGGGCATTTTGTTATGATTGCCCACTGTGCGCCTCCCTGTGGAGGTTTACCGGGCACGTCCAGCCTGGAGGAGACTCCGGGGCAGACCCAGAACTCGCTGGAGGGATTATATATCTCGCCTGGCCGGGGAACGCCACAGGATTCCCCCCGGGAAGAGCTGGAATGTGTTGCTGGGGAGAGGGACGTCTGGAGTTCCCTACTTAGCCTGTTGCCACCGTGACCCGACCTCGGATAAGTGGATGAAAATGAATGAATGAATATACACCTCGCTGATAATTATATCTGAGGACACTGTTGTATAAATAATCAATAAGTTGTCTCAAGGCTGGAGCCAGAGGACTGACAGTGACACTGAAGCAAAGCATCAATGTTAACAAGACGTCTTATTCTGGTTCTCCTTTGTTTGTTGACAGTTTTACATGTATTTAGGATCATTTTCATTTTCATTTGGGTAGATTCATATTTCTTTGACCCTTTGGTGTTTATGTTTGCAGTCTCAGTACAAATGTGGGTGGATTTCTCTATTATATGTTGTATTTGGTGCACAACTAGCAGCAGAAATGTTTGATCTCTCAAGGTAAAGAGGTGGCAATGTAGAGAATAGGCGCTGCACATAAAGAAGTAGCTAAATAAATCCTCTTATAAGTAGAAAGTTGCGCCTCAGACCTCAACACTTGTCGCCCTGTGGAGGTGTGGGTGTTGGTCTGTTGGGGATGTGACCTTTAAAAGGCCACTCGCCTCCTACAGGCCTGTGACTGGTCGAAAGAGAGCACAAAGAAAACCAATATCCACACATTTGTAGACGTTCTGTATAAGCACAAATCAGCCACAATGTGAAGTGACTATCTTGTTATCATGGCTACTGTCTGTCATGAGATATATCAGACAGCAAGTGAACATTTTGTCCTCAAATTTGATGATAGAAGCGAGAAGAATTGACAAGTTGAAGGGTTTTAGAGACTTGGACAAGGGAGAACTTATGATGGTTAGACGAGTGGAGCAGAGCATCCTAAAAAGCTCTTGTTGGATGTTTGGTATCTATCAAAAGTGGTTTAAGGAAGCGAAAGAGGTGAACCAGAGACAGGGTCGTTGGTGCACATGGATTATTAAAGGCTGACCATCCAACAGACAAGCTCTTACAATGGACACATCAGACCAGAACACCTGCTTCCAACGACTCTGTGGTCCAGTTCTGATGAATCATTATTTACCTGGAAAGACGACGTGGTACCTTTGGGTCCTACTTTTCGCGTGGATGTGACTTTGACACATACGACCTACCTGAGCGTTGCTGCAGACCTTTTCACAGAAACCGTATTCTCTGCTACAAAGCTAAAACGGTTCAGGAATGGTTTGACAGTGAGTTCAAGGTGTTGACTTGGCTCCCAAATGCAATCGAGCATGTATGGGCCAAAAAAGTCCAGTGCATGGAGACCCCACCTCGTTACTTCCAGGACTTGAAGGATCTTGGTCCCAGATGCCACAGGACGCCTTTACAGCTCTAGAGGAGTCCATGCCTCGACTGTTTTAGCAGCAAAAAGGGCACCATGACAATATTAGATCAATATTAGGTCATAATGTTACGGCTGATAGGTGTAAATCTACCTCTTATCACTTGTGTCGTATAAATAAAATACACTACAACAAGTAAGTGACAGTTTATAGAGGAGATTATATCGTCGTCATTAGTGTGAAATGATCCTTTAAAATAATTCAGGATGACGCCATTAAATAAATAAATAAATAAATAAACGTGTTTTTTTTTCTGCAGTTCCACAACAAGGTGACGTGTTTCATGCTGCACCAGATCGAGGAGCCGTGTTCTCTGGGGGCCCACGCTGGAGTCATAGTACCTCCCTCCTGGATCATCAAAGTCAGGAAACCACAGGTGTACACACTCACGTCTGAACACACACTCACATCTGAACACACACACACACACACTCTAAAACTACAGCGCTCCCTCTCCGGTCAGTCTGCTCGCTGATGAAGTTCAGTAGCTGTCATTTTGTGACAGTGATGTGAAACGACTTTGTTGGATCTAAATTTAAAACCCTAGAAGAAGGCGTTGTCGCTAACGTGTGTGTCGCTTTGGACGTGATGTGAGCTGACACGCGTCTGATCTGTCTGAGGGAAGCGCCGGTTTGTGTCTCTGTTATTACACACACTCATATATATATAAATATATATCCCTCCGTCACATCACATGCTTCATTGCACTTTTAATTACCATCATAAGGGACGCGGTGACAGTGAACTAACCACCGAGCTCGGTGTGTGTGTTTGTGCCCTAGAGCTCACTTAAGAACTCTGCCAGGAGAAAAAAGCGGACGTCTTTCAAACGAAGGACAAGCAAGAAGGGACTGGATGTAAGTAATATTATGACTCTGGGCCGACAGAGAAGTTTTTAACCTTTCGTCTGGTCTATAAATGTGACCCAGCGTGTGCTCGGTACATGAGCTACATGAGGCTCGTCAGCCGCCGACACAGATCGATGAATCTCTGCTGGTGTTTCTGGGGTTATTTCGGTTATTTAATGAAAATAATCATTAGTTGTCATCAGTCTGTGTTTACTTCAGGATTCTTTGGTGTATTGTTTTCTTTAATATTATATACATGCAGTATACGTGTCATATTATCATATCATATCATAAAAATAAGTTAAAATATAAAAAAAAAAAGAAAAATGATAAATGTCCATTACATGTAAATAAAATGTAGAAAAAAATAAAAATACAAATTCGGTTAAATTCAATTAAATTCAGTTTAAGGAATTAAATTAATGAATTACATTAAGTTACATAACATTAAATTGCATACATTAAATAAATGTTTAAAAATGGCCATTATAAGTGTCATATGAATAATAGTAAATAATTAAATTAAGTTAAAATATTTTTTTTAAATGTGAAAAAATATAAAATGTCATCTAATTTAATTTGATTTAATTTAATATCATTGAAAAATGATATTAAAATGTCAGTTGCAAGTGCCATAATTAAATTAAATTAAATTAAATTAAATTAAATTAAATTAAATTAAATGCATGCCCATTATATGTGTCATATGATAATAATTAATAATTAAATTAAATCTTCAAAAAAACATAAAAATCTCAAGGTTTCAGTGCTATCTATTACATACAATACTTAAATACTGTGTGGGACTGTAAAGATTTTATTCCTCTCCGTCTCTTTAGGAGTCTAAATGGCGTCCGTTCATGTTGAAGCCTCTCCCCTCTCCTCTCATGAAGCCCATCTTGGTTTTTGTCAATCCCAAGAGTGGAGGCAACCAGGTCAGCAAACGTTTTCATCTCCTAGAGAGTTATTTTATTTTATGGCGAGGATATTTTACTAGAGGAGCCTGCATTTCATTTTTTCTCTCACTCTCTCTCTCTGTGTGTGTAGGGTGCCAAGGTGTTACAGATGTTTATGTGGATTTTAAACCCACGGCAAGTCTTTGACCTGTCGCAGGGTGGACTGCGGGAGGCGTAAGTGATATTATTAGGCACACCAACACTTGCTAGTACAGAGTTGGACCTGTGGCGTAGTTTCAAACAAGGTGCTGGAAACTTTCCTTTGAGAGTTTGGCCCATTTTGACATGATCGCCTCACTTAGTTGCTGCAGATTAATGATGCAGATCCACCAAATCCCAGAGGTGATCTGCTGGAAGTAGCCATAAGAAGATGGGTACACTGTGGTCATAAAAAGATGGACAGTGGTCAGCAACAAAGCTCAAGTAGGCTTTGGCATTTAAACAATGATAGGTTGGTACAAAAGGTCCAAGAAAATATCCTTCACACCATTAAACCACTAGCTACCTGTACTTTAATGTTGTTTACAGCAACCTCTGACCGTATAATCTGAGCTGCATTTTATCTTCTACTGTCCACCGCTCTTGCTAATTGTAGCCTCAGTTTCCTGTTCTTATCTGACAGAAGTGGCAGTCAGTGTGGTCTTCTTCAGGGTTTAACGTAGGGACGTCCCGATCAAGCACAAACAGAGCAAAAACTACTAGATCTCCTCTCTCCAGCTTTCAGTCATTATCCTTTTATTCAAACAGCACACGGTTTTAGCACTTTATATGTCCGATTACACCCACTCAACACCAATCAGCACCACTTTCAGCTGAAGAACTCCCTTTTTTTATTCTACTTTTGTGACTATTTAGGTTGGAGTTGTATCGCAAAGTGCCAAATCTGAGGATCCTCGCCTGCGGAGGAGACGGCACGGTGAGGCTCGGTTCACACTTCTCTGCGTTTTATTTACAATTTCCTGCAGCTTTCACGTCGAGTGCATGTTCCTCCCGTAGGTGGGGTGGATCCTGTCGGCTCTCGATGAGCTGCAGATGAACCCCCAGCCTCCAGTCGCTGTGCTTCCTCTGGGAACAGGAAATGACCTCGCCAGGACGCTCAACTGGGGCGGGGTGAGTTCCTAACCTTGACTTCTTCGCTGCAGAGTTGACGGACGGCGTGCAGTTTGATCCTGCCACGCCATTGTGTGTTTAATGACTCTGAGGTTCAGGTAATTTCTGCACAGCAGGATTAAAATAAATGAGATCGCAGTGCAATTATGTCTGCACCGAGTGATTTTAAGATATTTATGAGAACAAAGAGTATAAAGGCCGTTTAAAAATTGCAGGAGTTGGTGCTGCTGATACGTAAAAAATAAATCTACATTAATTTATAAACACAGACAGATTATTAAAATAAATCTAGGATACCTCTGCAGCACCAAAATAACTCACTCACCCACATTCCAGGATGTCCAAGAGAGGGCTCTTCCTGTGCATCCCATCCTCTAACATTTAACCCTTGTTTGACCTCTTTAGAGCAACAACGCATCAAGAAAAGCTGTCGACATGATAGACGTGTCCCGTAATCCCTTTTTTTTTTATCCACAGTCAAAGCCGCATTAACTATAACACAAAGTCAAATCTGACGGCAAAAAGATACTCCTAATGCTTCCTCGTTCTCAGGAGCGAACAAAATCAAACCTCCTCTGGTTTATGGCGGTGCAGCGTGGAGTAGCAGGAACTTAAATAATAAAACATGATGTATGCTCTCATTTACTGGTAAAACATGAACAAATGTTTTCCAGCATGTTTTTTCTGATTAATATATAAAACACTTTATTTGGATTATAGGTCGTACATTAAAAATGACAGTGAGGAATATTAGAAGGTTGCGTTTTAGTCTCAAAAGTATTTATTTCAGTGAGAGTGGACCCAGTTTATAGTGTGGCTGAGAGCAGGGAGCTGTAAAATGTGCTGAGTGATGAACCAAGGACACGTGAATGACTTCCAGAGCTCCTCGAAGAAAAAACATCCTGATACTCAGAGAGAGATAGAGGCTTTGATCCACCGTGTGATTAATTAGTGGAACTGCTGCTGCTGCTGCTGCTGCTGTCCTTTCCTGTCCTTTCTTTCTTTCTTTTTCTTTTCTTTCCCTTTGTATCCTCTGCCCATGTTTTAATATTTATTTCCTTTTCTTTCTTTTCCTTTCTTTTCCTTCCCTATTGTTTCCTTTGCCCATTCCTTATCATGTATTTCCTTTCATTTCCATTCCTTTCCTTTCCTTTCCTTTCCCATAGTTTGCTGTGCCCATTCCTTACCATTTATTTCCTTTCCTTTCCATTCCTTTCCTTTCCTTTCCTTTCCCATTGTTTGCTTTGCCCGTTCTTTACCATTTATTTCCTTTCCTTTCCTTTCCTTCCTTTCCTTTCCTTTCCTTTCCTTTCCCATAGTTTGCTTTGCCCATTCCTTACCATTTATTTCCTTTCCTTTCCTTCCCCATTGTTTCCTTTGCCCATTCCTTATCATTTATTTCCTTTCCTTTCTTTTCCTTTCTTTTCCTTCCTCATTGTTTGCTTTGCCCATTCCTTACCATTTATTTCCTTTCCTTTCCTTTCCTTTCTCATTGTTTCATTTGCCCTTTCATTACCATTTATTTCCTTTCCTTTCCTTTCCTTTCCTTTACCATAGTTTGCTTTGCCCATTCCTTACCATTCCTTTCCTTTCCTTTCCTTTCCTTTCCTTTCCTTTCCTTTCCTCATTGTTTCATTTGCCCTTTCATTACCATTTATTTCCTTTCCTTTCCTTTCCTTTCCCATAGTTTGCTTTGCCCATTCCTCACCATTTATTTCCTTTCCTTTCCTTTCCTTTCCTTTCCTTTCCTTTCCTTTCCCATTGCCCGTTCTTTACCATTTATTTCCTTTCTTTTCCTTCCTCATCGTTTCCTTTCCATTCCTTATCATTTATTTCCTTTCCTTTCCCATAGTTTGCTTTGCCCATTCCTTATCATTTATTTCCTTTCCTTTCCTTTCCTTTCCTTTTCTTTCCCATTTTTTCCTTTGTCCATTCCTTACCATTTATTTCCTTTCCTTTCCTTTAGCATAGTTTGCTTTGCCCATTCCTTACCATTTATTTCCTTTCCTTTCCTTTCCTTTCCTTTCCTTTCCCATAGTTTGCTTTGCCCATTCCTTACCATTTATTTCCTTTCCTTTCCTTTCCTTTCCTTTCCTTTCCTTTCCTTTCCTTTCCTTTCCCATTGCCTGTTCTTTACCATTTATTTCCTTTCTTTTCCTTTCTTTTCCTTCCTCATCGTTTCCTTTCCATTCCTTACCATTTATTTCCTTTCCTTTCCTCTTCATCTTTCTGTTCTATCATTTATGACATGTGTAACATAGAGGAACATACTTTTTGACTCCTACTGGAAAGTATTAAGTTGTGCATCACAACACTTAAGCTGATGACTGTGTTTGTCTCTCTGGCTGCAGGGCTACACAGACGAGCCCGTGTCCAAAGTCCTGTGTCACGTGGAGGACGGTTCGGTGGTGCAGCTGGACAGGTGGAACCTCCTGGTAGAGAAGAGTGCCGTCCAGCCAGAGGAGGGCACGCAGAAGGTCAGTGTGTCTGATACCAGCTACACTATGAGGACAAGGTCCACATGGACAGAGACGTTGCTCCACCAGGTGGAATAAATGAAGACTCTCACTTTAATATTTGTGTCCCCAGCTGCCTCTGAACGTTTTCAACAACTACTTCAGCCTCGGATTCGACGCTCACGTCACGCTGGAGTTCCACGAGTCCAGAGGTCTCTGAAAACTTAACTTTTCTCTTTTCATATTCCATTAAATCCTTCTCGCTCCCGTTAATGCATCCTCCTCCGTTGCTGGCGAAAATAAACATAAGCAGAATACAATAAATTATTAAAACACTTTCATGCATGACTGAATGAATCAGACCCTCTCTCTGTTACTTTACGCCTCCGTGATTTGTTTTTCCTTTTAATCCACCGTCTTTGCGGCGGGTTTAATGTGTTCTCTCATTGTGTCGTTGCAGAGGCCAACCCAGAAAAGTTTAACAGTCGCTTCCGCAACAAGATGTTCTATGCAGGAGTGAGTGACTTCTTTTTGTTTTATTCATTCTCCTTAACTGTCCTAATCGCTCACAGGCAGAAGTTTCAGCTGCGCCGCTTCCTGATTTCCCAAACTACAGGTCGAGCCGAGGGTCAAATCACTGAACATATGTGCGTTAATTGCACATGCCGGTATAAATACTACTTATGTAACTACGCCACTATCTTCAGTCTGCAGCTCGTCGGTTCTGTTGAGCTTCTCTTGAGGTCTGTGCCGCTCACGATGTGTATTTACATTTCTGGAGAGGTGAACATCAATCTATGCCGTACATATATCGGACGCAGAAGCATGAATCTAGCATAAGATGACATTTTTATTCTTTACCCTATTAAACTTTGCACAGTGTGGGTTGTTGCATTTCTCGTTTCACTGCTGCTGTACCTGCACGGCATGCATGTGATGAATAATAAACTTGGATGAAACGTCTTCAAGACACCCCAAGAAGACCAGTTGTTCTTGTTTCAACTTTCTCCCTCCTTCCTCCTCCTGCAAAACATCTCATGCATCTTCTCTCTTTCCTGTGATGCTGTGATTTAGTAAAAGTATCCGTTAACGCTGTTTACTTCCAGTCAGCACCGTTTGAAGAACAAAGAGACACTCAACAGAGCCCGACGGTGTTTTAGCAGCATAAATAGTAGAGTATAAACTAAGCTTCAGAGACGTGAGAATGAGGGGCAAGAAGAAAGAATGCAGATGAAGGCTAACTACTGTCTTTAACAGGGAGATTACTGGATGAGACAGGAAAAAGTCTATAAGTTATAGTACTAAATATTTCTACCTACTTGTTCCTGAATGAATTCTTTCCAACTCAGTGATTTTAGATCAATAACTAACAGTGTCAGTGGCTCAATATGCATCTTATATACTCCCTAAACAAATGTCATGGTTTTCAATTATTCATTTTGACCTTTTGTTCGTTACATTCATAGTTAGTGAATACCAATTGATCCAGAGCTAAAGCTCCAAACTCAAGTTTTTGATTCTCCATTGAAGGCTGAGAGTTGGAAGGAAGAAATGATGGGCGGGAGTCGTAGCGGAAGCGCGCAGGGAGCTATCTCTATTTAACGAGGGAAATGTAATGAAGCTTAATTCTGTATGATTGGGTCCCTTTCTCTGTTTATGTGTGTGTGCGTGCAGGCTGCATTCTCAGATTTCCTCCAGAGGAGCTCCAGGGATTTGTCCAAGCACGTCAGAGTGGTGGTGAGTGTTAACACACTCTCTCTCTCTCTCTCTCTCTCTCGGCGTGTATCGTCTTTCCGTGTCGACATGTCTGGGCAGCAGGTCGGCCGGGTGATTAAAACGTCCGTCCTTCAACTGCCTTTTAAACGGAGCGTCCTCCAGCAGAGCAACAAATGTCTTAACAAGTCCAACACCTCTCTGTTCTGTAACTGACCTCGACATCTACACCAGAGTTAGACGACTGAAGATGTCGAGAAGTAGTAAAATATCAGACCCTGGATATGACTAAGATCACAGCTTATTACACATTGACCTTAACTGGATGTTATAGTTTATTATACACTACGACTATACTACTTTATTATGTATGGCGTCGTCAAAAAAATAAAAAAATAAAAGACGACCTCTTGCTTCCAGGCACTGATTCTGGCTCTCTTCCCTCAAGACATACATTTTTTAAGATAATTGTCAGCGTCTATTTTATTCATGAAAGCTCATTTAAAAACAACAAAGTGTTGTACAAAGAGCAATCAGCACAAAGACAAGGAGGAAGAGGAAGAAATAATGAATTAAAACACAATTTTTAAAAAATAAGCAGCTCTCAAACTTAATTAACAGGGATTTGTGAATCAAAGCAGGTTGTTTTATTTATAGTATAGAAACAGAGAGAGGGACTGATTTATATCTTATTTATTATCTGTTTATCATAAAAGCACAAATGTAAAATTGAGCAGGAGCAGAGGTAATGGGATTATACACCAACCAAAATAAAATAAAAAGCTGTACATAAACCCTTTTCCTCCAAAGTTTTTCTCCAATTTCTTTTCCTAAGTGTATGAAGTAGGTCATCCGTCCCATGGAGTGTATGTGATTAACAGTCCTGATAAAGAGACTCGCAGTGGGACGGTCGTTTTGAAGCCAGCTTCTTCTGGTGAAACAATCTTTAAGAGATAAATATCATCTTTACTTATCTATACGCTGGTGTAGCCAGATTGATTTCAGAATGAGAGTCTTGGACGTGTTTCAGCCTCGGCCCGGCAGATCTTTAGCCAGAGCATAACTGGTTCCCAACGGAGTGACTCCAGACCTGCTAAAACATAAGTTTGTTGTGGACACAGTTTGAATAAACATGTACTCTCTAGCCACAGAGCTGACCACCAGTTTGTTTAAATGTCTGTTTTGGAGCGATATAATATCAACTAAAATCTCTCCTAGTCCAGTAGTTGGTGGAAGGCGGCTGTGTTTACCAAGCTGTGCAGAAGCAAGCGGTCATCAGTGACCTTAAAAGGAGCATGTGATTGCAGGAGACTGGACAGATTGGATTAATAAATAAATAGTTTACTAAATACATCTGGAATCTGCAGTTTTTTTGAACAAACTCAGACAGGGGGGAATTGTGCTTTTGTTTCTCTTCTGAGTATTTATAGCAGCAGCAGCAGCAGCAAAACTACAGCTCACTGATGTGTTTTTAATAGTTTCTGAACAACAATGGAGGCGAATGACGCAGAGGAATAAGATCAGGCTTGGAGACAAAGGCACCACTTGTTGCTGGGTTAGGTTTTGTGGGACAAAAAAGAAATAACCAGATTTATTCTTTAATGAGCTGAGAGGAGAATTTCTCCAAACATGGAAACAAACTTAACCCTAAAGGGACAAAGGTGTCCTGCTCAAGTTGTATTTCTTCGTGCTTTTTGCTATGATATTTGGCAACGGTGTGTATCTTTTAACTAGTTTAGATCCACATTACTTGACTATTGTTGACTATTTTAAAGCAGGGTATTCAGAAAAATAATCAAGTCGAGCTCAAAGCCACATGAAGGAGCTTAGAGTGACAATAGGCTGCTGCACAGGTGGATCCTTGAGACCCACTTTCTAAGAGACTGACTGAGATAACACAGCAGAGCAGAAACAAGTGACTCTCAGTGACGACCTCTCTGTGGTTCACAGTGCGATGGTACAGACCTGACTCCCAAGATCCAGGAGCTGAAATTCCAGTGCATAGTATTTCTAAACATTCCCAGGTAGGCGTCTTCTACTGTCATTTAATTTAATTTAATCCGGAGAGCTAGAGGTTTACATGTTTGAAATGTCTGAAATGTTTAACACGCGTGTGCAGGTACTGTGCCGGCACCATGCCGTGGGGAAACACGGGCGACCACCGAGACTTCGAGCCTCAGCGCCACGACGACGGCTGCATCGAGGTCATCGGGTTCACCATGGCCTCGCTGGTGAGAAAAACAACAGAATGAATAATTTAAAACAAAAAATAAATAAAAAACAGAAAATCAAACGCTTATTTTTGTGTCTCTTTCTTTCTCTGTCTCGTCCACCAGGCGGCGCTACAGGTCGGAGGTCACGGAGAAAGACTCCACCAGTGCAGAGAAGTCGTCCTCACCACCTTCAAGACTGTACCTGTTCAGGTGACTGTGGACCACTCACTGACAGATTATTTATAATCTATATATAATCTATATATAAGATTCAAAACTAGACTACAGCTCAACAAACGGTTTAAAAAACATTCATTCATTCATCTTCTGTAACCGCTTGTCCTCTGGAGGGTCATGGGGGGAGAGGGGCTGGAGTCTATCCCAGCTGTTATTGGGCGAGAGGTGGGGTACACCCTGGACAGGTCTCCAGTCTATCACAGGGCTAACACAGAGAGAGACAGACAACCATTCACACTCACCTATGGCCAATTTAGAATCAGCTGGAGGAAGCTGGAGAACCTGGAGAGAACCCACACAGACACAGGGAGAACATGTAAACTCCACACAGAAAGGACCCAGTCGGCCGATGGATTAGAACCCAGCACGAGAGGGTAGAGCAGCAGGTTTTTAAGTAAAGAATAATGATAAAAAATGTTTATTTTCCACCAGCTGAATTATAAAAAGATGAATAAATCAGATAACCCTAATTAAAGGATCAATCTGGTCACGTTCTGTTGATAAATCCAACAAAATCTTAACATATAATCCAAAATTATTGAATCCTGAAACAAGAGAAACTCATGAAGTTGTCACTGATTAATAACCTGCAGCTCTATTTTCATCCTCCGGTCATTACGGAGGCTCATACATCTGCTCAGCTCAGATGTAACCAGCCAACATCAACCGCTGCAGGACTATTATTACCTCCTAATGAATTATTACCGCTTTGTGTTTTCAGCAGTGACCCCGCTTCATTTTCTTTCTTTTTTCTTTCTTCTTTCTTCTTTCTTCTTTGGTGCGTAGGTGGACGGCGAGCCGTGTCGACTGGCTCCATCCACCCTCCGCATCTCCCTCCGAAATCAGGCCAACATGGTCCAGAAGAGCAAGAGGCGCACCTCGGTGCCCCTGCTGAACGAGTGAGTCACACACACACACACCGATACAGGACGAGGAAGTAGGCCAGCAGTGTTGTTAAAAAAAAAAAAAGTGAGTCATACAATCTGTTTAGTGGGAGCTGACATTCACTCCTCTCCATGCCCCACATCCATCTCTTGTCTTCAGCCAAACCAGAGCGTAGCGTTGGAGCTAATCTCAACATCAGCCACATTAGAGGTTTCCTCTCCGCTCTGGCTCTGTCGCCAGTTTTGATCTCCTGTCAGGGCTTAGTTAATTAACAAATAAATAAATAAATAAATAAAAGAGATCTGAGACTGTGTGGCTACTAACACTCCTCCGTCCCTGTAGCACTAATCATCCTTCATGTACATCTCTGTCTGTTTTATCTGTGCCTCTATTCTCAGTAAAGTTACAGTAGATTTCTGCTCTGTTGCTGTTCTCTGTGCTCTCACTGTTTGTGTCAACTTACCTCTGGGCTTCTCTCCGTCTGTCCCTCCTCCTCTTCTTCATCCTTCTCGTTCATTTTCACTTCTTCGTCTCCTTTCTTCTGTTCCCCTTCCTTCATGTCTCTCCATCCTCTCCTTGTTTATACTTGTTATCTTTTCTCCCCTCCTCCGCTTTCCTTGTTTCTTTTTGTTTTGTTTTTCACCTCCTCTTCTTCTCTCCTCTCCTTTTTTCTTCCTCCCTCCTCCTTCTTGTTCTCTCCTTGTCTTTCCTCCCTTCCTTTCTCTTCTTCCTGTATCCTCTACTTCTCTGCTTCACTCCATCCCCCTCTTCTCCCTTTCCTTGTCTTCTCTCCTCCTTGTCTTGTGTCCCCTGTCCATCCTCTGCTTCTCAACTTTTCTCCTCTTGTCTCCTCCCCTCTTCCACTCTCCTTATTTCCTCCTCCCTCCTTCTCGTCCTCTTTTCTCCTCTTCCTCTTTTCCTTTCCTTCCCATCTCTTCTCATCGTCTTACATCCCCTCCATATCTTTTCCTCCTTTTTCTTGTCTCTCCCTCACCTCTTCTCTCTTTCTTCTCCCTTTCCTTGTCATCTTTCCTCCTTGCTCCTTCCTCCTCCCTTTCTTCTGCCTCGGCTCCTCTCTTACTCCTCTCACCCCTTTCCTCCCCTCATCTCCTCCACTTTCCCTTTCTCCTCTTCCCTCCACATCTTTTCTCTCCTCCTCTCCTTCTTTACTTCTGCTCTCCTCTGTTCATCTCATACCTCCTTCCTCCTCCTCCTCCTCCTCCTCCGTCATCTGTTCCTCCTCTCTCCTGTGTGCGTGTGTGTGTGCGTGTGTGCGTGTGTGCGTGTGTGCGGCCGTAGTATTCAGAAGGTGTGTGCAGCCGATCTGCGCCGCCTCTCTGCTCCCCCCGACTCCTTCTCTGTGTAAGTACCTCAGCCCTCTGTCACGTTTATGTGAGCAGACGACTCGGTGGCGTCCTGGTGTCGGGTTCGACCAATAATTGATCAGCTGATCGCTTTTAATTAAACTAGCCAGTTGTGATATCAGTTATTCAGTATTATATTAATATTAAGTACATTTTATTTTATTTTATGTATAATAACATATTTAGTTATAATTTTTCCTAACCTTTTCCTTTAGGGAGAAATATTCGATTATTCACTTTATTATTCTATTAATATTCAGTACATTTTATTTTATTTTATTTGTATAAAAATATATTTAATTAGATTTTTTTTTTTCTTCAGGGAGACATATTCGGTTATTCAGTATATTAGTATATAATATTTTATTTTATTTTATTTATAAAAAAATATTTAATTATAATTTTTCCTGACCTTTTCCTTAACCTTTTGTGTTGGGGTGAAATATTCAGTTATTCAGTATATTATTATATTAATATTCTGTAACATTTATTTTAATGTATTTTATTTTATTTGTATTTATTAAAATATATTTAATTATATGTTTTCCTATTGCGTTAGGGAGAAATATTCAGTTGGATTGATTACAGGACATAAAATAGCACTTTTTAACGTCCCTTTTAATATAATTTATAATCCTAAAAAAAATATTATATTAAAAAACTAATACTGAATTATACTTTTTCCAATTTTTATTTTTTTATGTATTTTATTATTATTTAATTTCTTCTTTAAATAATTTTTTCTGGCATTTAAAAGTTGATGACCGATGGCGTGTTCAGATTTGATCTATTTTTATTCATTAAATTAGTCAACTTGTCGTTTCCTCCTTAAAAATCAGAACACAGTAGAACATGCTCATTTAAAATATTCAAATATTGGTCAAACCCTTCAGTGTCGTGTATGTTCTGTATGTTCTGTATGTTCTGTATAAGTGAACTTAAAGGGAGCGTATGGCAGCATGCTGCAGTCTTCCCACGTCTCTTTGTGCTTCAGCATTTTGTCTTGTCGTTTGTCCCGCTGTCGTCCCTTTGCCTTTAACTTTACCCTGAGCTCTGCTCTTAGTATTATTATTATTATTATTATTATTATTATTACACCAAGCCTTGGTTCTCACTTGATGTCCTCACCCTTCCCCCTTGAAAAGCTGCCGTATCTTGTTATCTTGCTTCAGCTTTGATTGAGAGGAATAAAAGTGGTGTTAGCTTTGATTTCACACTCTTTCTGTTCCAGGTAAGATGTCAGTGAGTTTACTGAGGTTGAAGACCTGCTCAGACCTGTTCAGACCTGGTATTAACATGGAGACCCTGAGTGATCTGATCGCAGTTAGGCAGCTTAGCGTACAGGTGTGAACATACACAAGATATTCATAATTAATATTCTTATAAAGTACAAACACTGAGGCCTTTCACTGCTGCAGACATCGCAGCGGTGACAGGGTCCAAGTTATAATCTGAGCTTTGTGAAAGTCTCTGATTGACGTCAGGGCGGATATAAACAAATAATAACTTCACATGCGGTTTCCGTACGGCTGGAGATCGCTACTGATTTACAGATTTAATCAGTGAGAGATATTTCGGTTCTGACGCAGTTTTAATTAGAACTAAAACTAGAAGCTTGTGCTATTTCCCACAATATCTTATCTCCAGTTTCACATCTTGCATCTGTCTTCATAGTTTTTAAATCCAATCAGTGAGTGAGAGTCTCTTGGTTTTTACCCACACACATGGTCCCCATGCTGAGGCCAGATACAAACAAACAGTACTGCTCATTTTTATGATACAGCAATAGATTAAACTGATCCACTGTTTAGAGACAACAGCTGTTTATATTATATACTACAGCACCTCAACTGATGTCTGCGTTTATGTGAGTAATGGAGCATGAAATCAGATTTCGAGTGGTGGCTCCAGACGTTTTATTTTATTGATAATGATATGTATGATTGAATAAGTCAGGACACTTGTTAATACCAGGTCTGAACGGGGCCTGAGTGGATCCCTGATTAACCAGCCCACCCTGGTTTAGACGCTGATATTCATCCATCCACGCTCAAGGCGACGAACTGCCCTCAAACTCAAACAGGTTCACGTGGCAGAGCTCTTTATCCTCTGATACTGAACTTCTGGAGGAAGTTTTTACTTCTTTTTACAACCTCCACGAATATTTCAAAGAGCTCAGCTAGAAAATAAGAAAATAATCAAATAAATGTTGCAGAAGATGTTGGTTTGTGACGTGTCTACGTGTGTCTGTGCGTGCATGTATGCATATATAAATATATATACGCTTCTATTATCGTATGCATGTCTGAATTGTGTGTGTGCACGTACACGCTTTCTTTTTTCTCTTCTTTTCTTTCCCCCAGCCCTCACGCCGTTCCCGATCGACTGCGTCTTCGAGTGAACCGGATCAGCCTCCAGGAGTACGACCGGCTGCAGTACGACAAGGAGCGACTCCGAGACATCTGTGAGAGCTTGGTTCTGCTGCCCTCGAGTGGCCAAACCCGATCACTGTACGGCCTAACGCGTGTGTTTGTGTTTGTGTTTTTGCAGCCATCCCTGTCGGCATAGTGGTGGTGAGAGGCGACTGTGACCTGGAAACGTGCAGACTCTATATTGACAGATTACAAGAGGCAAGTCCAGCTCATCATCACTTGTCTCTCTCCTCCTCCTCCTCCCCTTCTTCACCTTCTCTCTCCTCATTATTATTTTATGATCCACTCGGCGTCATCTCTCCTCTCTCGGTTATTTATAGCAGAACAGGCGACACGCGGAGCGCCGAGTGTCTCGCTAACCTGACTGTAACATCTGTGGAAGTTTTTGGTTGATCTAAATGCTTTACCTGTGTGTTAACTCTGAAACCTGTTTGCTGTGCTTGCTAGGATTTACACCAGGCGCCATCTACTGGCCACAGAGTGCACTACCAGGTATATGACCCC
Source organism: Chelon labrosus (assembly GCF_963514085.1). NCBI lineage: Eukaryota > Metazoa > Chordata > Actinopteri > Mugiliformes > Mugilidae > Chelon > Chelon labrosus. Next base: position 17,800,967 of record NC_140356.1, read on the forward strand.
AGGGTGTCTTTCTGCAAGGGTAGAAAAAGACTGGAACATTTGGACATGTATCTGGATTATTTAGGAGCCTTTAAAATAAATCATTAAACTCAAAACACTACAAACAAACTACCTCTTGTCTTTACAGACTGACACCCGATAAAATCCTGTATGGAATAACTTCCCTGCACATTTCTGAACTCTACAAACTATGTTATGTCCCAATCGTGTTCCTTAATGTCGTCAAACAGAAACTCTTTCTTACTTCCTCTGTCTCATTTTCTTGAAAATATATATTTAGCTGATTGAGAATAAAGCATCACAGTGTTGTTCTCTTTATCTACAGGACGAGAGCAGAGGTGTCCCCAGGACCAGTTCAACCAGTAGACTGTCTCCCAACTGGAGTTTCCTAGATTGTGAGTGATAAAAACACAGAAATAGCACCTTTGATTAACTTTATACCAAAAAAAATCAAAAATATCTATCCCCATTCCTCAGATTTCCCTACTAAGCGCTTAATTTCTCATTTTCTTTAACGTCACACAACAGTAAACCCTTTATTTTAACCTTGATGCATAAATTATTTAACTGAAGAGACAGAAAAGTCAGTAAACAAGATAAAAATTCAATAAAATCAGGTAATAAGTTTAGAAGTTGGCAGTGGCAGCAGGCTCAGTGGGGTTTTCCAAGAAACGCATTTTAGTTCCTCGTGAAGAATCCCAAAGTTTTACCTGTAACTGATACCAGATTCTATTGTTATGTCCTAGAAAACTCCAAGAATATTATTGGTGAATGAAGTAAATCATTGTAAGGCCCAGACTTTACAGATTTACACTGCCTGGCCAAAAAAAAAAGGTTGTTTTACCTCCTTCAGCTTTGATTACAGCACATTCTCTGTCACATTGTTTCCATAATCTTCTCCAGTGTCACCAGATTTATTTCCATCCAGTGTTTCATTCATTTTCCACCAAGATCTTGTATTGATGATGGGAGAGTCTGACCACTGAGCAAAGCCTTCTCCAGCACATCCCAAAGATTCTCAATGGGGTTAAGGTCTGGACTCTGTGGTGGCCAATCCATGTGTGAAAATGATGTCTCATGCTCCCTGGACCACTCTTTCACAATCTGAGCCCCATGAATCCTGACATTGTCATCTTGAAATATTACAGAGCCCCCCAGGGGACACGGGGGAAAAAAAAATGACGGACTTTTGCGAATTTTACTTTGAAATGGGCCTAAAATACAGCGAGATAAAAATGCCCACCTTGTCTCTCTTCATTCGACTTATGTCCTCTTTTGGGACCTCTCTTGAATTCAAGAAGCTCCCCAAAACGTCCTCCATTGCTCCTCTTCTTTCGTCAACGAAACGCCGGTCTGGTCCGGAATACTTTGTTTCTCGGGATCTCGCAAAAGTCCATCCTTTTTTTTTTTTTTTTTAACAGTGTCCCTCCGGGGGCTCCGTAGAATATGCCCGTGAACATCAGGGAAGAAAAAGATCCATTGATGGAATAACCTGGTCATTCAGTATATTCAGGTAGTCAGCTGACCTCATTCTTTGGACACATAATGTTGCTGAACCTAGACCTGAGCAACTGCAGCAACCCCAGATCATAGCACTGCCCCCACAGGCTTGTACAGTAGACACTAGGCATGATGGGTGCATCACTTCATCTGCCTCTCTTCTTACCCTGATGGTTCTCCACTATCCTTCCAGTTTTTAATAATGCCTTGGACAGTTCTTAACCCAGTTTTAGTAGTTTCTTCAATCTCCTTACAGTACTTTGAACATTTTCTCTGCTTGATGCATGCCAATGATTTGACCCTTCTCAAACTGACTAACATCTTTACCACGACCACAGGATGTGTCTTTAGACATGGTTGTTTAAGAAATGAGAAGCTACTCATTGCATCAGTTGGGGTTAAATAACTTGTTGACAGCTGAAAGATAATCACCCATGCAGTAATTATCCAATAGGAGGCTCCTACTTGTTTGATTAGTTAAGTCTGGGTGGCGACTTTTATTTTTTTGGCCAGGCAGTGTTTACCCTGTAGTTTTTTTTGTTTTTTTTTTGTTTTGTTTTTTTAGCACAGTCCGTGTGGGTTGGAGGTTTCCTATGAAGACTGACTCACTACTGTTTCCAAAAGTAACACGAGTTTTATCTTATTCATGTTCCTGTTTCTTCTCTGCAGCCACATCAGCTGACCGCTTCTACCGCATCGACAAGGCCCAGGTACGTTACTACCTTCTACTTCTTTTTTTTTTTTATTATTTTATAAACCTTTCAGTGAATTACAGAGTTTATATTCAGTTTTGTTTTTCCCATTCTCCGTCTGTAGGAGCACCTCCACTTTGTGACGGAGATTTGTCAGGACGAGGTGTTCATCCTGGATCACGAGGGCCCCGTGGTGAACCAGGGGGCGTCCACGGGGATGCCTGATCTGGTGGTGGAGCCTACTGGCGGGTAGGACGGCAGACACGGTCATTTTTAATGAACATTAAATAACATTTATTCAACGGGGAATGTCTGAATGAGGTCAGGATCCGATATACATACAGTATATTCACAATTACACATGCGTTGAAGCATAAATAAATGAATAAAGTAACTGTATACATGTTTTCTATGCATATATTTTGAATAAATGTCATGTAACAAGTAAAAAACAATAGTCTTAATCATTTATAGACAACAAATGCCTAATATTCATATATTAAAGCCTTCCAAATGGAAAGTTCCTCTTTTTAAAATCAGTATTGTTGTGTTTTGGACATTTGCAGATATTAGTTTGGGCATTTTTTGTATTTTTTTTTTCTATTTTATAAGTAAAATCATTAACAGATAAAAAGAAAACATGTTTTTTGTTCCAGATATAATCGATAAGGAGCTGGTGCAAAATAATCATATTGTAGAAGCAGTCTAACTGGAGCTGTGGAACATTTTTATTCACGTTATTATTTATTACTAGTCGATCAGCTAACAGGTTATTAAACAAATCATTTAATTAAAGTATGAATGAGATTAGGAACTGATTAGGTTTATTTTCTCTTTACAGTGCTTCCTTGACTCCAGAGGAACAAGGTAATTAACCCTTGAGAGCTTTGCAAAAGTTTGGGGCTTTTTTTTTTTTATAGATCACTTTCAGTCTCTTGAAGCAGCTGACTATTTAGAGTTTCTGATAAACGTGTCTAGACTTGTTCTGGACATGTTTGTTGTTGGTTTGATATCTGGAATATTCTGGGACTCTCCACTTTAATGAGCCTGTTGTTCCTTATCCTCAACTCTTTTGTTTCAGTTTCCAGTGCACTTCAATCGCTAAACAACATTCCTTCAGGCGTTTCTGCTGATTCATGTTTCGTAGAGGCTGCATTCATGTTTTTAATAGTTTAGTTTCACTTTCAGATGCTTAAAGACGTGGGATTGTTTAGATTTATTCAGCAAATCTGGTCTATAGAGGCTTGTAAGAGGTACTGAGAGTTAGGTCATTACTTTATGGTTGTTACATATTTCTCAGATGAGTCAGAAAGTAAAACACCTTTTGGTTTGAGGTGTATCATAGCCTTGACCGCGTGATAAAGCTGCTGATAATGGTCTTTGTGTGTGTTTGTTTCCAGCATTGCTGACTGCTGCCAGCTCCGGGGATCTTTCTATGGTACAGTGGACTCACACGAACAACACACTACTGGGAAAATCAAAACCAGTTTTACCAGTTGGTGCAGGGAATCACCATAATCTGCCCAGCTTCTTTCTGTCAGTTTCAGTTTTGGAGCTACGGGTAAAGACAGCTAGCAACCCGAGAGGACGCCCACCAATTTATTAATTTACACGTTTATTTATGCCGTAAAGTTGGACATTTCATCGTGAATGTCTACGGCGATTGACTCATTTTTAGAACCAGCCTCTAGTGGACATTAGTGGAACTGCAATTCAGTGTTAGCATACTGTTTCAGCTTTCAGGGTTCCTGCTTAGCTTGTATGAGTAAAGTAAATCAAGAAATACGGTGCTAAAAATAAAGCTCCTTCTGTGTTTTCCGAGGTTTAATCGAAATAAATATATACTCCTGTTTTTGATGTCCTTTTTTTAATGTTTTTCCAGCTGTCGGAGTGTGTGCGTCGAGGCGTCAGTTTGTTGGTCAGAGACTCTGGAGGTTGTTCGGCGCTACATATAGCGGCGCAGAACGGACACGCGGAGCTAGTCAGCTACATACTGCAACAAGGTGGGGTTTAATTTAAATAAGACATCTTTATTACTGTAAACAGTCAGAAGAAATATCAAAAACATATCTTGTCATAGGAGCAGCTCTTCATCTAATGGCTCACTGCTGCTACTCCTCCATTTAATAAATAAAAGTAAAAAAAATCCAGTTGACGGGTTTTTGATTATCCATCCCGGGCAATTCTAACCTCACTGACAAATATTTTGCGTTTCCTGTGTCTCCTTCACAATAAAAGCAAGTGTTAAATTTTCATTTTGCGCTAGTAGTCGATAAACAGCTATGAAATCTGCACCACGTGACTTAAATCAGGTGTCAGAATGGCTAACTTCACCACTACCGATGAAAATAAGTCATGTGAGCTTGTAGTTATGACATAGGAAGCCTTGCACTCCATATGTTTGGCGTTTCTCAAGCCAGCGAGGCTAACAGCTAGCAAGCTAACTTAATGTAGCAAATACAAAGGCATTATAAAGGGTGATGCCCATTTTAGTCAGTCATATTATAAAATTGAAGAAACGAAGAAACCTACACGACTAAATCACAATATATTAACTAATCATTTACCTCTGTCTTTTATGAAAACGTTTTGGACTCAGATCTTAAACACAACCTCGTTTAAAAAGCATTGCATTGTGGGTAATGTAGCCACCGTGTTTGAATAAGCGAGAAGAATGTGTGGGATTAAAAAGATGATATCGTCACGAGAGCGTTTCCTGGTTTTTGTTTCTTTGTTCTTTATATCTTTTATTAACTTTTATTGTATGAGACTGTTTGGAAAAGTGCTATCATGATTTTTATACGTGTGCAAAGCTAAATAAGTGTTTTAAAATGTCTTAAACGATCTTTCCTCTGTCTCATGTCAGGCTCTAAGGTTCTTCTGGATTTAACAGACAGAGAGAAGTACGTCGGCTGCTTTTATTTTACCTTCACACCTTTTTGAAATTTACCTTTGCATTCGCTCCGAGCATGAGAAACTGCATGCCCTGGCACCTCTCCGTTTTCTGTGTAACCTCAGTGTAATGAGTTTTAAAACCACAGCTCCCTGCTTTGTGTTTTTGTAGAGGGGACACTGCCTTGCACAAAGCCGCCTCAGAGAAGCAGCACGCCGTGTGTCGGTTGTTGGTGGAGGCCGGGGCGTCGCTAGAGAAAACCAACTTTCAGGTAAGAGCACAGTTCAGGCTGCGCGCAAGGATGTGCGCATGGCTGACGTAAACTTGAGTCATATCGATAAATGTAAATGATTTATATGGAACTGGTCGTCTGGCTTTCACTTTGGCACAGTTCGTTGACCTTTTGTGCACTGGGAATAGTTAATACAACACAACTTTTCTTTTCAGGTTCCTCTTTTTTGCTTTTGTGCTTCTTTATTCTGATACCAGAGAATAAGAGGGAAAGTAAAGAGGGACACAGAGAACGAGGATAAAGATAAATAAAGTTTCATGTCTCTGAATGCAAATTATAATAAAATCTGAATAAATAAAATCTTCTTTAACTTTAATCTCATGCACTGAATGTCCAAAGTGTTTCTGGTGCATCTTAAACCATTTTTTGCACGTTTGAAATAAAGAAACAAACTTTCCTTTCAGAGCAAAGTCTGAAACCTTGTTATCGCCGACACAGCTGTTACTAACAACACGTAATAATAATAGTGTTAGTAAAAGTGAAAACGCGCGGTTTTCCAAATAACAACTCAACTGTAGTCATACCAGTACATAGAGAGCTTCCAGGGAAGTTTATTCGGGCAGAAAGTATGACTTTACGCTTGAGTCGTGGATGATGAAGCAGATGAAGGCCTCTTGCTAAAACGCCGCTACTTCCACAAATTGTTCTTTTAACCGCTTATAACCGAATGTATCCCCGGCAGTTTGTGAAAGTCGAGGTGTGGCACTTCACCAGTATTTTGAAACCACAGCAGTTTCACTCGCGCTTCTCCCGGGAGGGTTTTACGCCCTGGTAACATGGAGAAAATTATAAATAACTGCCCGGAATTAAAAGCCAAATGGGAAATGACCTTATCACAGGGACATTAGTTGTTTGACCTTTATATATATAAGTGTTAAAGGGTTAAGACAGTGACACACCAAGTTTATGGACGGCCGGTTTGCTGAGGCGGTCAGTGCCTGATTGTGACCTTGTGGTGATCATGGGTGTTAAATACACCGATCAGGCGCAACATTATGACTAATATTGAGCAGGACTTACTCATCAGAGAATGGACATGGGCCTTCTGAGAGTGTCCTGTCGTGTCAGGGCCTTTGAAGGGAGGGTCCTCTGTAGATCATCCCACAGATACTTGACCAGTCTGGGATCTAGTGAATTTGGAGGCCAGGTCAACACCTTGTGCTGTTCTTCATGTTTTTTTGAGTTGTTCCTAAAGAGTTTTTGTGGCTGGATCCTGCTGGGGACGTCTGCTGCCATCAAGGAGTGTCATTGCTATGGGGTGGGGGTGTCTGGTCTGGTCTAGGTGGGTGCTACATGTCTAAGTAACATCCACATGAATGAGTGAATGCCAGGTCCAAACTTTTCCCAGCAGAACATTGAATTGTCACAAGATGCTCAATGCGATTCACTTCTTCTGTCAGTTCAGTGGTTATAATGTTGTGGCGGATCATTTAAAAATACAGTAAATAAACCAGGTTGATTTAAGCCTTCGTTATTGTGTGTTCATCAGGGGAAGACGCCGGCGGACCAAGCAGAGGGAGACTCAGAGCTCGCCACCTACCTGAGCTCCCAACAACACACGACGTCGTCCACCAACGAAGACCTGGAGACGGCCGTCTGAGGCGCAGACACACACACTCTGTTAATCTCTCTCTCTCTCTCTCTCTGTCTGTTAATCTCTCTCTGGACTCAAACGCGCTCGTGGCTCGGGAGAGTTACAACGAGCTGTAAAAAAAACAAAAACAAAAAGACTTTGCAGACGGAGAGATGAAAACCAGAGGAACTGATTTTACCGACTATTTATTTGTATTTATTTATTCATATTCTATTTATTGGTCGTGCTGATCGAGTGGCTGATTGTAGGATGTCGATGAACGGTTCAGGATGCAAGTGCAATTTGCCCAAGCCGTCACAGTTCACCTGTCGTTTATCTTGAAAGGGATTAATTTTTTTTGGAGGGAGGCGGGGGGGGCGGCATATTTTACTCAGTGGTAAGCAAGTAAGCGTCGTTAGGAAATGAAGAGAAAAGCCTAATTTAAGAACCAAAATAGTTTATCTACTTAAACCTGTGTGCCAAAGACATTACACTGATGTAGTGTCATATCTAATCCCCTAACACATTCTTCTGAATAAACAGAAAGTATCACCCGGTTCCACGATGGTGACATCTCAGTATCACATGCTGCTTCAGAAAAAACAGGAAGCAGAAAATTTCACAGACTGCCAGGAAGCTTTTATTTATTTAATTTTATTTTATTTTCTAAGGAAGTACGGGTTGTTGGTAACCACCTGCTAAATTTCTGCTCTGTGCATCTTTGTGTTGCATCACAGCCGCTCTTTACTCACATCCAGTCATGTGGCTCATGAGTCATACCTTTTATGATTCATGACCCTGTCTCTCTCTCTGGAGGAGATAGTTAGAGATACAGCACAAGCTTTTAATATGTCGCGCTGACTCGGCAGACTACAGCAAAATATTAAAAAAACTGTCATCCTTAGCAACATGCAGGGAAAACAGGGAGCGGCGTAGATGACTCAGACGCAAAACATTCATGTGAACCGAAATCTTTCTGACTTTCATTCTTCAACACAAACGAGATCCAGGATTACATTTAATTATTCTTTCAGTCAATACAAAATCAAACGCATGCCTTTTCTTCTTTTATCCTTTTTGTAAAGATGAAATATTGCCTGTTTTCTTTCTCATCGTTAACATTTTTTTGCTGGTTTCAGTCGAACCGAATAAGACTTTCCGACACTTTAAAGACCAAATAATTGATCTCGACTAAAAACAAATCAGATTTTTTTTTTCTTTGTGTTCAACAGAGGGCTTCAGCTCTTCCTGTAAGGCGCCAGTGTTGCTGGTTCTTGTCGTAAATAGGTTAAATACGCCTTGAACAGTCATATCACTGACTGGAACAGAGCGTGTTATTGATAGGGGACCAGTATTTGAACCAGAACAGACCAGTTCAATCATGAATCCTACCAGAGCCCAGACCAGAGGAGGAAGAGGAGGAGGAGGGGTATTTAATGCATAATCAGTAACCTGTTAATAAATATATATATATATATATTTGAACTCTTCACAGCGGGATAGTGTGTATCTGGTACTCCTGACCCAACATGGCTTTTTACATGCAATGTGTGTGTGTGTGTGTGTGTGTGAGAGACTCATTCCATATCAGATATAAGTCAACACATTGAGATTGTGTGTTGTGTTGCCGTATGTGTGTGCGTGTGTGTGTGTGTGTGTGCATTAATCCAAGAAGAAGAAGAAGAATCTGAGCCATATTCAATGCAATATGAATAGAAAACGTCTTTTTCTTTTTTAATCGCTTACATTACATTAATGTTTTTGGACACAGTCGACCGTTTAACGCTGAGGAGGAGTATCGAATGTGCAATTTTACTTCAGTGCTGGTTGAGTATATGATTGTTGTTATTTAATGTTTTCTTCTTTTCTGTCTCTCGTCCGTTTGGGAACTCTGACTCTATCTGCCGTCGTGATTCACAAGGTTAAAAAAAACCTTTTTCATGAGTCGCCGCTTTCTTTTTATTTATGATTTTTCCTTTTAACAGGGAAGTTTTTTTATTTTTATGGTTGTTTTGCAGAAAAGCGCCTTTTTATGGTTTAGGTAAAACATTAAAAGAAACTTGAGTAAACCATCAACTATGTAAATATGGACACAGCGAGCGATTGGGTTTCACTGGAGTCAAACAGAAGGTGAAATGACTCATTTAAAACCTGATTAAAGCAACGAGCTAACGTGTACGGCCTCATTAGCAGCTTAGCTAACAGTACGTTCCCCGACAATTACATTTTTTTGAGCGAGTGGAGATAACAAAACAGAAAAAAAAGTGTGTAAATGAAATCCTGAACTGTTTGTGAATGGTGACGACGTTTTGCTATGATGTGCTAATAAGCTAAGTCTGAACGACACACACACACACACACACACACACATGCTTCTTATCACTCTTTCTAATGGGTAGGATATTAATCTGTGTCTCTCAGCAGCGTTGGGTCATGCATGGCATTTTCTTACCTCCTTGGGATTGTTTTCTGGTAATGGCATAACACGAAAATGGCATTATTGTTGTTTAAACTATTAAATTATTATAGTTTTAAAATGATTTATACCCGAGTTTCTTCTGAGGTTGGTCATGTGTTGGGTGTTTCTTTTGTATTTTATTTTTCTGATGATGATGATGATGATGATGATGATGGAATTACTTGAAGCTTGATGTTTTATTTTATTAATTTGGTTAAAAGAAGATGTGACGCTGTAGCTTCTTGTCTCTGACCTCATTATTTATGAGCTGGGGAAGTTCTCTGCGTGTTGCCAAGCCTTGTTTCCTCGTGTTAGAGCGTAGAGCGGTAACAGAAACCAGTTTCTGTTTTGAAAAAGCTGCTTATTCATGGTCACCAGGCATTTACATGTGGCGGCAACAAGGCACGAGATGAGACAAGACAAGACAAGACACAAACCACGAATATGCCCGAGTTACCACAGAACATGAATAAATAAAACAACAGAGTCCATAAAACGTCAGAGTTTTCAGTCGTGCTAACAGCCGTATGAATCTATACTAAGCCTCAGTAATTCTTTGAGCCAGCTAATATCCTTACAGTAGCACTGCTAGCATGTTATCTAGCAGATATAATGTTTGTCATATTTGCTTAAAAAGCTAGTATTGTTTTTTATTTTTATTTTTTATTACTTAGCAATAGTTTTAACTAACATTTTCCCAGCAGCAATGCTAAGATGTGAATGCTTTGTCGCACATTGGCTTAGCATGCTAACATACTATTGAAATCCTTAGGTCCTTAGCATGCTAACATGCTATTGACCTCCTTAGGTCCTTAGCATGCTAACATACTATTGACCTCCTGAGCATGCTAACATACTATTGACCTCCTTAGCATGCTAACATACTATTGAAATCCTTAGGTCCTTAGCATGCTAACATACTATTGAAATCCTTAGCATGCTAACATACTATTGACCTCCTTAGGTCCTTAGCATGCTAACATACTATTGACCTCCTGAGCATGCTAACATACTATTGACCTCCTTAGCATGCTAACATACTATTGAAATCCTTAGGTCCTTAGCATGCTAACATACTATTGAAATCCTTAGGTCCTTAGCATGCTAAAATACTATTGACCTCCTTAGCATGCTAACATACTATTGACCTCCTGAGCATGCTAACATACTATTGACCTCCTTAGCATGCTAACATACTATTGACCTCCTGAGCATGCTAAAATACTATTGACCTCCTTAGCATGCTAACATACTATTGACCTCCTGAGCATGCTAACATACTATTGACCTCCTTAGGTCCTTAGCATGCTGACATACTATTGACCTCCTTAGCATGCTAACATACTATTGACCTCCTGAGCATGCTAACATACTATTGATCTCCTGAGCATGCTAACATACTATTGACCTCCTTAGGTCCTTAGCATGCTAACATACTATTGACCTCCTTAGGTCCTTAGTATGCTAACATGCTATTGACCTCTTTAGCATGCTAACATACTATTGACCTCCTTAGCATGCTGACATACTGTTGACCTCCTGAGCATGCTAACATACTATTGACCTCCTTAGCATGCCTACATACTATTGACCTCCTTAGCATGCTGACATACTATTGACCTCCTGAGCATGCTAACATACTATTGACCTCCTTCGTATGCTAACATACTACTGACCTCCTTAGCATGCTAACATTGGCTAATTAGAATAAACAAAGGGGCAAAGGAGTCAGTGGATTTATCCGACCGCGCTGCTAGCATGGCTAAAATTCATAGATCGTCACATAAAAACATTTAAAATACACTTAAATAGATACACAACAACAAACATTAAATACACACATCAATTGAAAATGTTTACTCGTAAATGTTGTGTATTTTTACCGGCACAGTCAACGGGAAATGTTTCTAAAAGCATTATTAAATTATTTTTTAAGAATATTATATTTAGCCAAGCTCTGTAGATATTCACATAATTACATGAGTATAAATGTGTCATAATGTAGTGGCGGACTGTGCATTTTCCACCTAGGCCTTCAGTGACCTCCAATGTTATTCAAAACACCTCTTAATACGATAGTTATGACACCACTGCTACAGAAACCATCAACATCGTACAGATACGTAATAAAACAGGACGTAGCATCGCAGACGGGTGTCTCATATAGCGAGAAGAATGTCAATACTAAAGCAAGAAACCATTCATAAAGTCTCTCACTCACTGCAGCTGGGCACCAGCGCCAAATATGTCAAATGACAAATATACATAAAATATAATGAATTCTTCAGAACTTAAGAAACTATTTAGAGTTCTCCTCTAGGGTACACCCTATCCCCGGCTGGGTCAGGCTAGCTAGCTCTGGGTTTGGGCGGCCTTTCCTCACAATATCCAACTTTTCCTTCAAAGTCCGCCGTGAAAATGTCTTTCTACGAAGATCCGCAACCAAATCGATAGCCTCTCCTCTTTCCGCTACAGTCAGTTCAACAAATAGCTATCAATACCCGGGACAATTTGCTTGCGCAGAATAGATGAACATGGCCCTGACGGCCTACCACCATCATAATGATTAAACTCACTGTACCTGAAATGATGCAGGTACAGTATCCAGTATACTGGTTTATATTTCTAACTGCCCAGAGAATATAATGACAATATATGACTCAAGCATTAGTAATGCAACATTCACAGTAGATTTATCTGGAACATAAAGGGTTTCCTGTAAGAGGTAATTGTTGCTGCAGGATGCGTGCAGCTACTGTCTTCTCCTCTGAGAAAAAGATTTTTCACCACATCCTGACATTCTCTGCCGTAGTGCTTTGTTATAAATAGTACTTTGAGTTTGACCGACTAACTGTTTAAAAAAAAAAAAAAAAAAAAAAAACTTGTGACATAAGAGTGAGAAATTTCACAGGCTGTTGAGCACATAGTCACGACAGGGAGTTCCCATTTAAGCAAATATGCCTTTAGTACTGTAAGCTGTGTATTAACTGTTGAATGTTCAAAGTTCTTTCTCCATTCTCCGTTTTAAATTAAAAAGTTACAGAAGAACCACTAAATGGACTTTAACACTCCCTCTAGCATACAATACACTTGTAGTTTCCCCAGTGTTTCAGGGCTTCAGAACATGTTGACGTGTGTTATTGTAGTAACAGATTATACTTGCTTTTTGTTTACCCAAAAGCCACTGAACAGAAAAGTCAACCTGCGACAACTTGTTTCCCGAACCAACAAAGATATACGTCCTGTAATCCACACGCGACAGATGAATCACCCGAGTCATAAAATCAAGAAATTCACACTGACATTATCTCCGAGTTTCTCTTGAGGAAAACGTCACTGCTCGTAAGTGTCTCGTTGCATTATCCCGTCATTGATGCAAGTTCAGATTTGCTTCAGGTATTTGAGATTTTGAGGAGTTGTAGCAACTGTATCTTCATTATTTATACTGTACTTTATTAAATGTCAGCAAAAATGGGACTTCCTCTATTTAATTATAGTCTGTTTGGTAATAGTTCCAGTTTTCATCTGAAATGCTTATAGAGACCTCAGTCAGAAAAAACAACAACTCAATTTTGCTAATAGAAAGTCAGATTCATCCTTTCTGACATTTTCTGAGGCTCCATTACAAAAAAATATGTCTGGATGGATTCTTTTGGCATATAAATTGTGAAGTTTTGTATGAATTGGGCATTAAATATAGATGTCATGTGCTTCCACAGCAGATTTCTTTACATGAAAACATCGCCTCTTGATAAAGGGGAGTAAAAGCTGACCTGCTGTTATCAAAAATATACGACATCTTCCTATTTTGGTCTGGAAGCAGAAGTGGGAACTTTATATTGTTCCCCCTATGAGCCCTCATTGGTCATGTAGTTTTAACAAATAAATAAATAAATATCAGTTTCGTTTTACCTTTACACAGGCATATTCTGGAAGTTTCTGAGTGAGTAAAAACCACTCATTCTGTATTTTGGCGGTGAATATCAGTTCTTTTATTGTTGACGGGAAGCAGGATACTAACGAAGATTTAGGACGAATTAAAACCTGAAAAGCTCGTTTTGCTTCCCCGAAGTTTGTGTCGCTTTCACGTTCGTTTTTTAATGTGGCGAAACAAACGACTAAAAAATCGGCTTATAAGCGAGGGAGCCGGCTGTTTGAGTTTTAACACAAATGATAAAAGTTTAAAACAAATAGCTAGCTTATTTTCATCTGTGGTTGACCAGAGCCCGCTGACTCTTTGGACGTTGGCATACTACGTCAGTGCGTCACATGACACTGGCGTGACGTAATCGCGTAGGTTATTTTACTCCACCGGCTACAGCTGAGGACGTTATTTACCCAGAGGACTTGTTCAAGCGAAGTCACGGTGGATATTTTATCTTAATTTAACGTCTTTTTCGCCGCTTTGACAGTAAGTTATCTTCTGTTTTTATGTTTTCAAATATCACACACACGAGCTGACTTTCTTTTAAAGACTGTCATTAAGTTGTTTTAGTGTGTTTTAGAGTTCGCTTTACCGGAGAAAAGTTTTCATTTAACAAGCTAACTAGCAAAACTAGCTAAACCAGCCGTCTGAAATCATGTTTTATGATGCTAACATGTACAACTTATGACCTAATTCTTAACATTTACAGCCGTTTGTGTCATATTAGCATATTAAGTTTCATTTCTGGCACACTGACAGTCGTAATGTAACTCTTTAAGGTATAAATAGCAGCCAAACTAGCTTTAAACCTCTTTAAAGTCCGACTTTCATTGATTAAAAATGTCTTACAATGGCTAATAAACGTACTTTTTAATGCCCTTTGCCCAAGTTTTGTTTAAGGAAGTAAACCCTCAAACATGCCCAGACAGGACTCGAATAAAACAGACCCCATAAAGATAAAACAAAGATGACTTAACAAACATACACATGAAACAAGAGCTGTTGAATGTTTATCAAGGAAATAAGATTATATAATTTGTTTACGTAGAGAAAATGTAGATATAATACATGTTGTAGTGTGTAGAATAGAAGTATACACCAAAATAATTCATTCAAAGAGCTGAAATATAATTTAATAATCAACAGCATATTAATAAGAAGCTTTTATGATTGAGTTTGGTCCTTTGGGGAATCTAACTGAGCAATTCATTCATTAAACAATGATCATAATAGTTTATTTATGACCAGATTTTGATTTAAATATATATTAAAGTCAGCATTATGCTTAGTAAATCTCTGCATGTTAAGTAGTGAAGGAGAGATTTGGATCACGCTTTTTAATTATTCATTTATATATTGTATTTTGATTTGTACAAAACTTACTGATTGGAAATTAGGTACACTAGTGAATATAAATCCTCCTTCATGACTATTCTAATGTTCAGTTTAAACAGCGTAAGAAAGGTGGTGATTCAGCTTTGGAGGATGCTGTTAAACCGTATTGAATTAAAGACTTAAGTTTCTTACTATGATCCATTTCTTTCTTCATCCACAGTAAATCAACATGGATAACGGGCACATAGAAATCCACGACCCCTTCTCCAACCACAACGCCAGCCCAGACCTTAAATCTACCTCAGACTCGCCCAGCATGGAGGACACCGTGGAGTACAGAATCATGATGGCCTATGCGAAGAGGAGACGACCCAAACGGGAGACTTCTCCGAGTCCACGGGGCAGCCACGTTGGACTTAATGGCGTTGTTGCGAATGGAACAGTCGGTCCAGAAAAAGAGGAGACGACGACGGAGGAGAAGCCGAAAAAGAAGAAAAGGAAGATGAAGGGATTGAAAGCTCTTCTGAACATTTTCAAGTGTGTCAGACCTCAGACTGAAGATGAAGAACCACAGCAAACGCCTGATGACGATAATAACGTCAGTTGCAGATTATTTAGTCCACATGGTGAGTTTAAAGCCTCAGAAAACCCCTGTTTTTATTATCAGTTCTTTAAAAAAGTGATGCAAAAGAAATCCAGACTTCTATTAGTGCAGCTCATGCTCAAGTGGCAGCTCTCAGTTAACTTGCTGAGTATCGTCTTCACACCAAAAGTCTAAAAACCTGTAAATATTCAGTTTGCAAAGAGATAGGAGTAAAAAAGGAGCAAATATTCACACTTTAGAAGCTGGAACCTTTATAATTTAGTCTTTTTCTTCCTTATAAATGACTCAAATCAACTAAAACTGATACAGATCTTGGTAAAATTACAGTAAGTATGAAATGTTTTTACAGTATGAGAAATGAGAGTAGTACTATAGGATTTACTGCGGTTATTAAATAAATATGATGTTTTGTTTGTTTTTTTAGCATCATCTCAACAATACAGCTGTTCATTTTCAGTTCAAACCACAAAAATCTCCACATTTATTTCAGTATTTTCACTAACCCGTTGACAGTAATGGAAAACTTTACGACTATTTATATCTTTTTATAAGGTTCAGATGTGAAGCACAGGTTTTTCCTGCTCTGTGACGTTCTTCCAGCCGACGGCGTGTGATTTCCTCGTCAGATTCTTCATTTTTTTTTATTTCTTCCAGATGAGACAGAAGAAAATGAGGACGAGTCGGGAGACGTTGCCGAGCGACTGATGGAGCTCGCTGAAGAAATGCAGTTCATTCCTGTTGAATCGGACATTGAAGCGGACTGTGAACACGGTGAGTCTCTTTCCTGCAGAGAAACAAGAAAGTGTTTCACTTTGAAAATAACTGATTGTAATTTGATTAAAGCCTCCGCACAATAATAATCTCAGCAAGGAATGAAAAGAATGAACTCAGATGCAAAAGCAAGTTTCTTGATGAAGTTTAAACTAACTAAAGCTTCTCGTTTGGGTTAATTGAAGAGGTATCTGAGTAGTTTATCTGGAGAATCATTTTATATCAGAGTCGTAAACCTTTCCTCATACATTAGTAGTATATTCACCAACAAAATGTTAGAAATTAAAGACTCTAATGTGTTCCCACATCTCTTGTATCCAGCTGGTACGTATGGCTACTGGCCAGTTCATTAGGTACACTAGTAAAATCTAATGTATTATAACAATCCTGCTCTAAATCTTAGCTTCATGACAATTATAATGTTCAACTGATGTTAATTCAACTGGATGATCATTTTGGAGGATTAAAGTGTTTCTGTTATTTAGCCACTGACTCAAATGTCAAATTATTAGAAACGTGCAGCCTCCACGATGAAGACACAGTTGAATCGCAGCTGATAAGAGTCAATATTGTTGTCTTTCTGACGTCTAATCCTTTGTTGTGTCTCTCTAGATGACGTAGAGAAGATAATCGGTCTGATACTGAGGGAATCTGGAGACAGCCTGAACGAGAGGGTACGTCACTACTGCTTCTTCTTTGATATGAGAAGCTGCAGAATTTACTTAAAATGTAGAAAACGTTGACACTCGCACGTCCATATTCTACGTCATCAGGCAGGTGTAGAGTCCAAAGACCGTTTTACAGCTTGTTAATCATCAGTGATGAACTCTGATGGCTCTGTTTGAGTGTGTGAAGGTGTGAAGTAAATCTTAAACTGACCAGAACATGTTTGTCTCCTTCCCCCAGGAGCTGAAAAATGCCAACATAGCCATGGAACTGTTTTGGAACTACGACTTCTTTAATAGGCTAATGTCAAGTCTGCTCACGAGGATGGGCCTGAAGTCCTCCAACCCCGACTCTCCGGGACCAAAAGCGTCACCCAAAACCCAGATGGCTGTCATGTGCGAGGTATAGGACGACCACGACAGTTTTATTTTAACTGCAGGACTCCTTTATGTTTGTGCTCTAGTTTCAGACATGGCAACCTAGAAATGTCAGATTCTTCAGGATTAAAGCTGATATTTTATTAACTGCTACAGGTGAATCATTAATAAACTCTGAATCATGTTTTCCCTGTCAGGTCACGAGTCGTCTGTCAGCGGTGAACACGCTGCCCATGAACCGCCTCCTCGACCACGGAGCCAGATATCTGCAGGACTATTACTCCCACTGGGCGGAGCAGCAGGGTGGATATGTAAGTGGAAAAACCCTCGTCTTCTGCTACAAACAAGCAGTTTCACCTTTAAATCTCCATATGTGCTTATTGAATATTCTTTCTCTTGCAGGAAGCCGCCTTTCAGGAGGATGAGGACGAAGTTCAGTGAACAGACGGAGGGAGATGTTTTCCAGCTCCACAACACCTTCTGCAGCTGGTCGCTGAAAACTGCCACAACGATCCTTCGGGACCTTCACTGTCGCCCCGTGACGTCTTAAAATCAGGGTCTTAAAAAATCACTCAGGACATTTTTTACTCTCCTTGTCGAGCATTAAACAACTGCAGCATTAGAAGCAATAATTATGATACAACTCTCAGAAACTAAAACTAAAAATACTTATCTGAATGGTAGTGTATTAAATCAGCATTATTAGTTTTGTAGCTTGATAAAACAAAAAATAAAAAGTATTCCTAAGCACTTGCACTTTTTCTTAAAAAAAAATAATAAATAACGGACACTTTAAGTTTCTAACTTATGTGTAAAAGATCAATTTGCATATCTTATTCCTTTTTGTAATGCAATATTGTATGTACTTTGTCTAATTGTCACGTGCTTACGACATGTTAAAGAATTGATGCCAGCTTGTTTTACTATTTATTAAATAGTACCTTAACAGCAAATACTTAATGAAAGAATAATGTCATAACAAATGTTTACATGTATTAAAAAGGGAAAATCTCAGGTCATATGTGTGTGCAGGAATATAATCAGGATCAAAGATGTTGACAGCTTCTTGTTTCGCTGCTGAAATCAGAGTTTGTGTGAAGACAGCGCCCCGTGTGGAAGGAACTGTAAACTCCACTTTTATGGAACTCCAATAAAATGTATATATATAGTTTTTTAAATTCCGTTTTAATGTTTGGTTTTTTATCTTCATGGAGAAAAAAAAAATGTAATATTTATTTTAATAAACTCATGAATCCGAAAAACATTTGAGGTTTCATTCAAGAAAGAGGTATTCTGACACGAAGCACTAACAAAAATAAAAGTACGTGTTTATTATGCGTGTGCTTATAGACGAATTAAAGAGTTCAAACGCGTGAGTTTGATGAGGGGTTTAAGTTGAGCTTGCGGAGGTGCAGTTTGGTGCAGACAACGCGAGAAAGTTTAAATTAGCTGTTTTGTGAAGGGAGTTTGGAACGCGGGTCCTTCCAAGAACGTGCCGCGCTCTTAAGTGAAATGAGATCCAACCCGTTCTCTGGCGGTCACACCTCGGACTGCCTCAACCTGCTCCCCGAGAACGAGCAGCCGCCGTACGCCGGGACAACACGGCTCATCAGTCGGTGTCAACACAACGCGGACGCTTCACCAGTGCTGGTTTGTTGTTGGAGGAGAATGCGCAGCGTGCGTAATGTTTAACGTCCAGGGTAGGAAATACGCCCCCGTGGGCTCTACGGACGACTCTCCGTTGACCGTGCGGGTGGTTCATATCATCAACAGCGCTCCGGGTACGCTGGAGGAGGCGACGTGGCCGCCGAAGGACGCCAGGATGCGGGTCTCCAAAGCCAACAATCAGATGGTGGTGAGAGCTCCGCGGCGACACACGTCTCCTCACCAACCCAGCCTGGAGAGCCTGGAGGCGGCGTGGAGCGAGAGAGCGCAGCCGGAGATGAAGCCGCGCAGCCCCGAGATGAGAGCCGCTGGAAACGCGCCGGATGAGGCCGGAGGAGGGCCACCCCGGAGCAGGAAGAAGGGGTCCAAGCACGCCGATGTGAGGACCATCTTCACAGAGAGGGACCCCAGGGTGAAGGAGGAGTCCGGGGAGGGACACAACTTCGAGCCCTGCGGGGAGCCCACCTGGTGTGACGCGTGCTGCTGCTACATCTTCGAGCATGGGCTCACCTGTACAGGTAAGGCTGCAGGTGTTTGGGTGGTAATTAGGGTGAGTCCAAAGTGAAGAATAGTTTATTTGATCGGTGAAACTAGTGTAATATTAGTAAAGTTGCAATAAATCTGCAAGCAATAAGGAAGCTGTTATAGTTGGAAATCAAACGGATATCTTGAACTAATATTTAACAGAACTGAGGGCAGATTAAGGACAATGAAGTGTGTCAGTATTATTGCTTTATATTTAGAATGTTTACAATGACAATAAGAGGACTTTGCCACTAAATAAATACTAGGTGTTGATAGTTTATGTGTTTTCTGGTCAAATACTGATATGATATAGGCCATAAAGAAGACTAGATGACGTTTTGTTAAAGCAAATAAAATAAATTTGAATGTTTTTTTAAAAAAAAAAATACACATAAACGTTGAACAGAGTTTGGTTTGTGACGTCTGTCTACTTTCACATTTTATTCTATCTCTGCACATCCATACCGCTACTTTGACAGATCATCAGACATTTATCAAACAAAACAAAATGCCAAACATGAAAGTGAAGATTGAATAATTTAAAATATGTCATGATGTCAACAATTCTTGACATTTAATTGAGTAAATGACAACTACAAACACTAAAAAGGTTATCAATATTCATAAAAAATACAGTTATAGATGCACATGTCCAACTGAGACGCTTTAAAGTGACAAAAATAAGCTAAATTCTGTAGTTTAATTCATAATAATAAGGTGTTTGGTTTAAAGTAGGAACCATGAAACAGTAGTTTACAGTTAGACTTTTGAGGAAGCTAAAATCATTTGAATGAACTGGTTATTATCAATGTTTCATCAGCATTTCTTTAGGTAACGCATGTTCGAGTGCTGTCTACGACATAATTGGTATGTCACAGAAACAATTCCTCAGCCCATGGAATGCGGTCGGTATGCAGACGCACCAGTTCAGAGCGAAAAGATAAAGACACCTTGAGTATGAGCTCTGTTTCCACTTCTGTTTGACAAACAATGGAAGGAGGGAAGTCAGAGAAAGGCTCATGTGTTGGCCTCCAAAAAATGCCGCTGTGTTGTGTCTGTTGGTGCAGTGATGGAAATGAGACTCATGAGACAGTTTTGAATATTCAAACATTTTTCTATCTTAAAATCTTCATTCACAATATTTTCACTCAACTTCCTCAGTGTGCTTGCTTTATACCATTCTGTGGCTTTATATTGATGAAAAAGACCAACAGATGCTACGCTATGCTACGTTATTATGTCAGTAATGTCACTAATAATTAAGTTACTGAAGTTTAACTTTAAAAAAACATCATCCTTCCACTTGTAAAACAATTTATTTTTATAATTTTGTAAAAGTTGAACCCCCTTCTTCATTTGACTGATAGCTAAACATGCTAATGTTGGCTAGCTGGAAAGCTCAAGAGGTATTGCTGCTGTTTAACCCACATTATGGAGCTAGCTAAACAAGCTAAAGTTAGCTCGTCAGTTTAGCTAACAGGCTAACAGGAAAGCTCGATAGACGTTTAACCCACATTATGGAGCTAGCTAAACAAGCTAAAATTAGCTCGTCAGTTTAGCTAACAGGCTAACTGGAAAGCTTGGGAGACGTAGCACTGCTATTTATCCCACATTATGGAGCTATTTAAACAGGCTAGTGTTAGCTAGTCCATTTAGGTAACGGGCTAACTGGAAAGCTTGAGACGTATTGCCGCTGTTTAACTCACATTGAGGTATTTTTTAAACAACCCAGTATTAGCTAGCTTTTAATGTGATCAATATATATAATGCAGTGAAACAAAACCAACTCTAGTATTATTTTACAATTAGTCTGTTCTAAACTTTAACTCTTGCTGCTACAAAGCCATTAGCTATTAGCTAAAACAGGCTAATGTTAGCAAGCTCTAGCTGGAAAACGTGAAAACTATATTGCTGCTGTTTAACTGACGTTACTGAGATTCAGATTTATTTGTCTGCCCTATTCATGGCAACCATTAATATTCACATTAAAAAGTATATTAATATTGATATACTAAAAGAAGTAACGGGCTAACTAGAAAGTCTTGTGACTTTATGTGAAAAAATAGGTCAAATTGGCGAATCAGATTGAATTTCTTAAGAGACCAGAAACAAACAGTATAATAAGCTTGACACAGAATCGTG
The DNA here is from genome assembly GCF_963514085.1 of Chelon labrosus. Taxonomy (NCBI): domain Eukaryota; kingdom Metazoa; phylum Chordata; class Actinopteri; order Mugiliformes; family Mugilidae; genus Chelon; species Chelon labrosus. Next base: position 17,822,385 of record NC_140356.1, read on the forward strand.
CGTTACATTAGAAAATATCACTTAAAATCAATTTCATTCCCTATTAGTGATATCATACCCATTAAACACACATTAAGTCATACGCAGAACTAAAAGCTTCCCATAAAACACAACTTGATGAGAAACACGATAAGATATATAGCCTCCATATGTATATTTTGTCGGTAAAGATGTATACCAACAAACTCAGCTGAGTAGATCTGATTTTAATATCATTATTACTGATATGTTTAAGCATAAAGCACATACAGCGCTGAATAAGAAGCTGAAACAAGCCTGACAGAAACTAAACAAACAATCTTCCTCCCCAGCCTTCGTCCATTTAGCCTCCTAACTTCATTAACTTTGCAGACAATGATCCCACACAATGCACTCTGTGTTTCCAGCGGCTCTGATTGAGTGTGTGTGTGTGTATTAGCTGATGTTTCTGCTCATTTAAAAGGCGTTTCCGCAGTCAACTGCGACTCAGGAAGCCCGTTAAAGGCCTGTTGCTCCATTACAATGTCAACAGAGATGGGTGACCCTCCTCAAAGGGATGCAAAGTGGAAAATAAAATTTCCTGTAGCTCTCCACAGAGGACATTTAATGTCTGCATCGGTCACTGGTTCACTTATTAACACACAAACAGTCACTTATAAGCCAGCTTTGCTCAGGTGTTTCCTTTAAAAATTAATTTCTCGTCAAGTTGCAGAGGACTTCATGCTCATATTGTGCCCTAACTGGAATTAGATTGCTATTATTGTTTCAGTGCAGGTAACCCACAATGAAAATCACAGAAAATAACCTGATAGATGAAGGAATTTTGAGGGTGAACACTAGTCGGACATGCATTTTGATTAATTCAAGATTAAAACATCCAAAAATGTTACTGGTAAATGAAAGATCTATTCAATAAACCATTGTAAGGTTCAAACTGTGCAGATTTATACCCTCCAGTTTCATTAAAATCTTAAACTGCAACTAAAATATCCACTGGAAGGACATTTCAAAGATGAAATGAATCACGATTATCTTGTTTTCATGGAGCCTGTCAATGGGTGGAACATATTGAACCCACATTGTGATGACTAGACAACCAAGTCCAAACTCCAAAACTGCAGATCTTGTGAGGTGTTCCTTGCCTGCAGTCGTCTATATCTGTTAAAAAGTGGTTCAGGGAAAAGAGGCTTGCTGACAAATGTGAGAAGTGAAGGATCTGATGGAAAGGTGTCAGAACACCAGAGTGGATCATAGTTTGTTTTGCATGGGGCTGTGTAGTTGCAGACCAGTCAGGGTGTCCATGCTGACCCCTGTCCACTGATTAAAGCTCCTACAACATATCCAAAAAAAGCTCTAACGACCCATTATCAGTCAGAGTCTCCAGTCTCAAGGTGTGAATGGGGTTGAAACTTCTTGGGGACAGTATTAAGTATTAAGACTGTATTGTAAATTGATGGCAGGTTAAATCTCAGTCCACCTTCTCTGTTTAGAGATGTTTTTTCCAGTCTGACATAGATAGTAAGTAAGTAAGTAAGTAAATTTAATTTATAAAGCACATTTAAACACAGCATAAACTGACCAAAGTGCTGTACAGGGGATAACAAGGATTAAAACAAATAATACAGAAAACACATTAGACCATTAGTCATAAAAACATAATTAAAAGGAACCACAGAAAATAAGCAGGAGTACAGGATTAGGGAACAAGGAAGGCCAGGGAGTAGAAGTGAGTTTTTAGCCTGGATTTGAAGGCAGAAATGGAGGGGGCAGATCTAATATCCAGGGGGAGCTGGTTCCACAAACGTGGAGCAGCAACTTCAAAAGCCCTATCAAAAGCCCTATGTCTTCCTTTACTCCTCTTTCAAACCATCTGTCTTCTCTGGCTAAGATTTGGACGTTGGTGTAGGTGGACCGCTGAATCGTTTCCTGATGAGCTGGCTCTCCTGTGTTGGTACATGCGTTTGTGGATGGGTTGTTTGGTTTCCCCAGTGTACAAGTCTGTACAATCCTCACTGCACTGAACACCATACACCACATTACTCTGTTTCTGCGTCCTTCAATAGGCATGTGAACATCAGGACTGGACCTGTGATTCACGTGGGTATTACATTACATACCTTCAGAGGACTAGTGGAGTCCATGCCTCAACGGGTCAGGGTGTATTTTTGACATTAGTTATTAGTTATCCAAATGAGTTTAAGTGAACAGTGCAACAAGTTTCTGTGTTTCTACTTGTGTCAACTGAGTCTCTATTTGTCTCTCATCCCATCGTCTCTTTCTGTACTACTCAAAGTAACAGAAAACCTGCAAAGAGAGCAGGGGATCTTTGTCTGATTGCGTTTAATGTTGCATTAGCGTCCATTAGTCATGTGTTCGTAGAAAGCTCCTCTGCAGCTTGATTTCACTCTGAAGGGACTTACATGCAGGAGGATTCATTTCAAGTACAAATAAATACTAATTAGGTTGGTTTTAATTAGAGGTCATGCATCTGAGAAAAGGGACAGTGAACTGGTGTCATATTATAGAGGCTGTGAGAAATACCTTTGCTGATTGTCTACAGTAAAGTCTGCCTTCACCTCCTCTGTGTCTGTCAGCTGCCGTCCTTTTGTTTGTTCAGTCGCTGTGGCAGTTTGGCTCCACAAGACACACACAACCTGTGGCTTTCAATGACACACACACGTTTATGCCACAAACAAATACGTGTGCGAGGAGTGGCACCAGTGTAGTCCGGGCCACAGTCAGAGCGGCATCATGGATGGAGGTGAAGGATGAATATCTGTTTGGATTTGAGGATTTGAACAATTTAGGAGCCTGGAAACCTGGAAAAATAGTCACAGATTGTGTGTCTGTGACGAAGAGAGTGTGTGCGATGGGCTTTGCCAAAAACTTTGGCCAAACTTTGAGGAGGATGTCCAGATTTTTCTACCGCTTTCCGAAAGCGATGCGTCGATCCGGACGTCTGGAAGTCAGTCTTCTGTGGAGAAACTCCGGTGAGTTGTGATTCTCCACAAGCAACCTCTCTCTCTCTCTCCTTTCCTGTTTCCTCGTCTGCTGTAAACTTATCCGGAAGAGTTCACTGTAAATCAACCTGGACAAGAGCTGTCTGGTAACAGGAAACAAAAAAATATCTTCCATGGAGACATAAAACTAAACACATTGAAGTATTGAGGTGTTGCTTGGTGAAAATGAGCTAAAACAGAAATATAAAACCTGCAGCTCTTCGTGTTGCGGTAAACCTCTCCTTAATTCGTTCTTTTTATTCTCACTCGCTAAAGTTTTGGTTACATAAAAGAGCTGAGCACGTGTCCAGACATGTAGAAAGAAAGAAAGAAAGAAAGAAAGAAAGAAAGAAAGAAACATCAGAAAAGGAATCAGAAGACTGCAGATGGCTGATGTATTCAACACACACCTGTCCTCACACACCTGTCTTTGTCTTCATGCTCTTCTGTGAAAGCATTTGCACCAAAGGAGTTTCCTTTTCACGTTAAATTGTCGTATCAGTTGCTTTCACGTGTAGTCATGCAGTGTTCAAATAAGCCTGATGACGGCAGCTGATTTTTAGTTGTTGTATAATATGATTAACGGAAAATATGAGTTTTAACTCTTTAATTTAATATTTTCCTCGTGTACCAAATGTCAAGCAGATGCATAAAACTTCTAATTGTTTGATGTACCTCATCCAATTGTAGGCAGAATATTTGTAGCTTGTAAGCTGCATCTTGTTGCTCCGGAGTTCACACTGGACTCCAAAACTAAGAGAGAGTCTGAGGACCAGTCTTGTTCCTGTGCATCCCACAGATACTTGGTCAATTTTGCATCTAGTGAATTTGGAGGCCAGGTCAACACCTTGTGCTGTTTTTTTTTTTGTTTTTCCTAAAGTGTTTTTGTGTGTGTCTGTGTCAGGCTGCATCCTGCTGGGGATGGCTGCTTCCATCAAGGAGTGTCATTGCTATGGGGTGGGGGTGCCTGGTCTGGTCTAGGTGGGTGCTACATGTCTAAGTAACATCCACACCAATGAATGCCAGGTCCAGAAGTTTCCCAGCAGAACATTGTATTGTCACAAGATCGTCAATGTTATTTACTTCTCCTGTCAGTGGTCTTAATGTTGTGGCTGATCGGTATATATGTTTCTCCAGTTAAGACCAGAAAAAAGCAGATCAAAATGTAAGAAGCGAAGAAGTTTTTTTCAAAAATGTTGTCATGACCAGTTTGTGGATGGTAAGTTATGGTCAGGCATGGTTAGGATTTAGGAAATGCATTATGTCAATGAAGGTTCTCACAAAGATACAAACGGTGTGTGTGTGTGTTTTAGCAGGTGTGTGTCAGAGGACCTGAAGCCTCATTGTCTCTTTTTCTGCACACACAGACCCAATTATAGACCTTGTGCTAAAAAAAGTTTCACCCACAAGGGAAAGAGTCGAGTCCAACCCTTTTGTGGTTTCTGACCTTTGACCTCTGGGCAAAAATCCTTTTTTTGCCAGGAGTTTCCAGAATAAAGACCTCTCTGTGTGTGTGTGGTGATTCACAGTCTGCTGTTTGAAACCTAAACTGAGGCGGAAAGAGTATATTTTATCAGCAATTCAATTAAAACAATTATTACTGAATGAACCATTCATACAGTTTTCACTCAGTTTTAAGTTTAAAATGATCAATTCTCTACCGTCCTTCCTGCTTCTATAGTGCAAAGACATGAGAGTTTTCCTCTGCTGGACTGATTGAGTCCGATCGATCTGTGGCGTCTGGGAAATGCTTTTATCCCCGAGACAGGAGATGAGAGACGTAGCGAGGAGGCGGTGAGAAAAAAAAAAAAAAAAAAGGAGGCAGCATAAAAGGGGAAGAGTGGAGGAAGAGCAGTGGAAGAGGAAGATGAATCACAGTGAATGCAGTAATGTAAGCGCTCAGATACAGATCAGTGAAGTATTTGTGATCAGGAAATTATTTTATCTGGCATTTCTGTCACTGTGGTGCAAAAACTGTGCAAATCGTTCACTTAGTTACAAGCAGTAATGACACACATTCAGAATTTGACCTAATTATATTATTGTTTAGCAAGATTAAGTGTAGATTATTAAGAGCAAAATTACTCATTGTGCAGAGTGGCTCCTGTAAGGGTTATTTATAAAATCAGGTTATTATTTCTCATGTACTTTAACATTGTAAGAGCTACAATATTAATATGTGAGCACTATTTAAATGCCGTAGCTGATTAAAGTGGAGGTAAACTAAGATAAGGATAAACAAATGTCAAAATGTAAGTTAAGTGTTGTAATTTAACAGTAAAATGCCACGAAAAGGGTCTTTACTATCATTAGAATGTAGAGAATAGGAAAAGAGTATTGTATGAATTAAACATATGACTTAAAAGCAGCTAATGACATAAAACCTCTCGAATCCCACAAGAGTCCAAGGCTAAGCTAATTAGCTTTAGGGGGGATTGCCTTATCTTACTTTATCTCCTCATTATAGTTTTCAGAATTTAAGGAAACTGGTAAATGTTGCTAGATTAGCTTTAGCAACATCTACCGGTTCATGATCAAACATGATGATGGTGCTAAAATGGCTAAATTTAGCTTTGTTGGGCTCTACAGTCATTTTATCTCTACTGTGAGCTACATGCTATCACCAGGCTGCTAACACAGTAACAATAGCTATGCTAACACACTCATTTTTTAGAACGAATCATATTTTAGCATGCTAGCCTGCTAACATTCACTAATTAGCAGCAAATACAAAATGTCAGATATTCACATTCAGATATTCATATCATTTTATTCAGCTGTTTTGACCTGACGATGGTGCTAAATTGAAAATAGCCTATGCGGTTACTGCTATTTAGCTTTGTTAGCTCGCACAGTCATGCTATCTCTTCTATGAGGCTGTATTTGAGCCGCAAGCTAACACTGAGCTGCTAACATGGTAACAAAAACAATGCTAACACTCGTTTTTTACTAATACAAACAGCTTCCAGTTCATGCTATAAAGGCTTATAAAATGTCAGGTAGTCACATTTAAATATTCTTGTCATATTTATTCAAATATTTCGACCTGATTAAGATGCTAAATGGAAAATAGCCTATGTAGTTGCTGCTCGTTAGCTTTATTAGCCCGCACAGTCATGCTATCTCTTCTATGAGGCTGTATTTGAGCTGGAAGCTAACACAGTAACATTAACAATGCTAACACTCGTTTTTTGCTAATTAGCAGCTAATATAGAGGCTTATAAAATGTCAGGTAGTCACATTTAAATATTCATGTTATATTTATTAAAATATTTCGACCTGATTAAGGTGCTAAATTTAAAATAGCCCATGTAGTTGCTGCTCTTTAGCTTTGTTAGGCCTTCTATGAGGCTGTATTTGAGGTGCAAGCTAACACTGAGCTGCTAACACAGTAACAATAGCAATGCTAACACTAGTTTTTGGTAATTATCCGCTAATATAAAGGCTATGTCAGGTATTTAAATATTAATATCATATGTATTCAACTGCTTTGACCTTAATTAAGGTGCTAGAAATGTACAACAATGCTATCTCGGCAGGAATTTTAGTTTAGCATGTTAGCCTGCTAGCATTTGCCAATAAGCAGCCAATACAAAGGCAGGTAAGTTAAACTACTTTGACCTGGTGATGTAAAATTAGGCCTACTATAAAAATTATTACTATTCACCCTATATATAACTTGAATATGTGTACAGAATTTAATAATAATTCATGGTATTTAACACAAAACCAGAAAGGCAGATCCCATATTAGTGTCAAAGTCATTAATTATTTCACTGCATGTTCTAACATGACAGAACACGGAGCTTTTGTGTTCCCTTCTGCTTCTTCTTATTTTTGGTAAGACATATTTTCCACATCTAAAAATAAACACTGTACATGATGTTATGGATGGATGGATGCAGAAGGTTCTTTGTGTCTTCCTCTGTGGATCAGGTTCATTGTCAGCAGGGAGGGAGGTTTGTGAGTGGGTAGATGCATGAATGGACGGACAGGAAACCGGGTAGACGGACACACGCTAGTCATAACAAGCTACGTAAGGCAGCAGAGAGGAGAGAGTGTAGATGACTGAGTCAGCAATCCTCCAGCACCGCCACCACCACCATCACCACCACCCCCCTCCTCTGTCCATCACATTGTGGCCTCCATTTGACTGTTAAATCACCCCACTCAGCACAACAACACAGAGAGACAGGGGGAGAATGGCAGCAACGCACATCAGCATCCGAGGTCTGAGCAGAGCACGCTAAAAAAGGCTGCAGAGACAGAGAGACAGAGAGAGAGAGAGATCGTGATAGTGTGTGTGTCGGTATGTGCAGTTTGTGATGTGTGGCAGATCTAAGTGAGGATGCGGAGTTTAAGATGAAGATGGGAGATGGGAGCAGCCATGTGCAAACTGTCGGATAAAGTTGGACAGCACGTGAGGAAGAGGTCGACAGGTAGGACTATGGGATGTAGACGTTTGTTAGCGTTTTGCATTGGCGTGAAAGTAAATAAGCGTATTATCGATGCCGGTGCTTAATGGTGCTGATGGGTTGTGGCCAGTTTTGTGTGTTTGTGTAGGTCTGATACACAAATATTAGTGAGTGACATGGATAAATGTATTAAAGCATCAAGGATGTAGTTAGGGATTGATTAAGCCCTAAAATAATTTTCTTTTGCATGTAAAATAGAATAAAATAGCAACAGAAAAGTGCCTTATAATGTCCAAGAGGCAAATGCAATGTTTTTAAACCTTTATTTAAACCCTCAAAATACAAAATTTACATTGAATATTTGCTTGTTTTGCTTGATAAATGACTAAAGGTTCATTTGGTTAGCTGATTAAAAGACTGAGCTTTTGTTTCTAATTGTTATTTGTGTTGTTTGTGTCCATAAACTATCGCTGTATACAGGTGTGCAATTAAAACAGTATGAAAATGTTTGCTTTTAAGCCCGACACTGATTAATTTGGGTAAAAATTCAACATTGTTTATTCACCTTTTCATCCAGCCAAGCTAAATCTTAAAGTTTGTGTTACTATAGTTTCTACTTGAGGAGTGTTGTTGCCCTTATCCATGACTTCATGTCCCATAATGTTTTGTTTTTGGTTTAAGGAGGCAGAAAACTTCATGTATGTCCATATTTAACACACTTTTAAACCTAAAACTGCAGTTTTGACCTAACTATAATAGTTTCTTATTGATGTATCTAATTTTTCATCATAATTATTTCTATTTTTATCCAAAATATATCAAAGTATATCTTCTGATTGTGAACTTTGTCTGTGTGCCTCACTTTTAAAGCTTCTTTATTGGCATTTTAATGTAAAAATATATGTCAATTGTGCATGATTTAGTTTTTTAAACCTTTTCCTCCGTCATATTTGCCCCATGTCAGAATTTGCATGTTTGGTTTTAATTTGCAAAAAGGGAACTCGGACCGTCGGTATCAACGAGATTATTTGCATATACGTTAGGGAATAGTCTGAGTGCATTGTGTACGTGTATCTCTTACCGCCATCTTTATCATCTCTCCTTTCCAGTGAATTCAGTCATGGTTTAATTTGTTTGTCTGCAGGTTGTAAGTACGCGTGTCACACTGCATGTCGGGACAAAGTGACGCTCGACTGTCATCCTGCATCTTCGCCCATCTCTCAGGACCAGCTCAATAACAACACACCGCCTCATGTGAGTAAACGCTGCACTGTGATTTTCATTCCCCTTCACTTTTTTGTTCAATTCCAGATTTAGTTGGACAATATTAGTGTCCAGTAATGATTGAAATGAGAGCCTTTTCCACCCTGAGTAATGTGGTATCATCTACCACAACACACTTTAAGGATTTCTCATAAATATTGGCTGAAAAGTAGAAAAGTATATCAGCCCCAAGCTTACAAACTGCCAATCAAAACAGAAATGCAAACACAGGAGTATGTATTTGAGGCTGAATTTCTGCACAAATGTGTTTATTCTTTAGTATTTAAAACTACAAACACAACAACAGACGTGATATTCATGGTTAAACCAGGATATTGAGATATAAATTTAACCATGAACACTATTAAATAGGGAAAGAAATCGTCTGCAGTACTGTGCATCACCACTAGATGGTACTGTAGGCAAACGTTTTGGCTGCTATAGTTTGGTGTTTCACCCTTGAGTTTTATTACGACAAAGAGTATTTTGTAAATATATATGTTATATATTATTACATGCATATTATGTTAAATTTGGGATTAAAGTTTTAAATTAAAGTAATAGAATATCGCAGTTTTTTCTGCAGTTGATGTAGAAAACAGTTTGAAAAGACAAACGATTCAAGGAAACTAATTTAATAATTTATGTTATTTTTAAAGCAAAAATATCAAACATCTCCTTCTTTTAAGATTCCCAAAAATAAGAAATCATTGTTTGTCTTTGTCTTATGTGATAATCATAGCAAATCAATAATTTGAAAGCTTTCTGAAGACATAAAATTGGGTTTCAGGAAATTTTGATGTCTGTTGACTTGGAAAATAATAATTAATCAATGCATAATTAATGTAAATAATTGGTAGTTGCAGCCCTACAACCAAGTGGTGAATGAGACATGGTGGGATGGTGGTATTTGTCTGAGCTCTTCCACTGAATTTTCTGTAATTTCTCAAATTCCGTGAAACACTGGACCCCTGCTCACCATACACACCCACGATGCATCACTCACCAAGAATGGTGTTTGTGTGTGCAATTCCTAGAAGACAACTGGGTGTGCAGCAGGCCTGGTTTGTGTTAGAGTCTGTGTTACAACATCTTACAACATCTCTGTCTATGTAGGGCTTTAGTAACTTAACGTAGAGCTTGCAGAGTCAGACGGGAGTGAGACCGAGGTATTTCCCTCATACAGGAAACACATACAGGATGTGTGACACCGGCACAAAGAGCTGCATCGACGTGCAAACACTCTGGTACATGTTTGACATGTCACACTTGCATATGAAAAAACTGTCACTTGTCTTCCTCTGGTTGTGACCTGCAATACAATGATCCACAAACTGAGACAGAGAGTTTTATATAATGAGAGGAGTTATAATGGCATGTTATGTCAGCGAACATCTACAGGTAAATAAAAATAGTGTGTTATAAGGAGATAAAAAACTAAACAGAAGGACTGTGGAGTTAAAGGTACTAAAATATTCAGTTTTGACTCATATTTGCCATGTAACAGTCAAAAAATGAAGCTTTATCTTTGAACCATTAAAGTCCCGATTAAATAAAATTCAAAATGTTATTTTATATTTACACATATGCTAAAATTTTGACCCAACACTGACAAATAATTCATATTGTAGGGGTTTTTGAAGGTATTTTACAGTTTGTCACTATCTAGAAAACGTTTAAAGGCTGTTGATGAGTCATTCTGCACTTGGGGGCGTGTCCTAATGTTTGTCCAATGAAAGGATGGCTTGAATTTTCACGTCTCTCCCACCCCCCTGCATCTCTCCTTCACCAGCAGCTCCACTGGTTTCGGCTCCAGAGCCCGATCAGGCCACTGGAACTGACCAATCAGAGCAGTCTTGTCTTTTTTAGAGGGGTGTTGCCTCCCTACTTCATTTTACACAGGCAAATAACACTTAGCTTTCATTGGGAACATTAGAACAGTCCAAAATTTGGGAGAAAACGCTTGTTTGACAGCATAAGCATATTAATATCAGTGTAATGACATGCTTCAGTATGGACATAACATACTTCCTGGTTCCATATTCACTATTGTGATGCTAAAAGTAGCTAAAATGTCATTATAATCTGATATTAATCTGTTTTTGAGAACCTTACTTATATAGTTGATTTGAAAAAATATTCCCCATTTTCAACAGTTTGATGGTTGTTTTTGTATTTGCAATCTTTGAGTTTCTGTCACTTTTAAACCTCTGCCTTGTCAGATATCACCATGTTACAAACCAACTTCACACCTCAGTGTTTGCATCCCAGCTGCTGTTAAATATTTCCAGTCTTTCACAGAGTGAAGCGTGGGTTTGGCTCCACCGCTTGTCAACACTGATGTGGTTTTATTCCTCCAGCAGGAGGAGGATTAGCTCAGCACATTTCAAACCAGTGCTGAGCACAATCAAACACCCCAGTGGTGCTGAGTAATGCTGAGCACAGTGCTGTGGCTTTTTTAGGTATCAGTTATTTCATAAATACACATTTTCTGGGGTGTTTGTGGTGGGGTCAGCGTGTCTGTGTGTGGCTACAGATGTGTAGCAGGGAGCTGTCATGGCTTTCCACAGATATTCAGTGCAAACTTAGTATTTTTCTTCACAGATGCAGATATTATGCATGCTTAAAAAAGAGCATTTGATGTGTTTAAATGTTGAGTTAAGTGCTGAATTAATATTCCTACATTTAGCATTTAGCTGCGTTTTGAAGATAGTATAACTCTGGTTGAGAATTATAGGGTAGATATACATCTTCAAGACAATTGCATGAATCAGCAAACTGACTTAGCAACCGTATAACATCTCTCTGAAGTTTGCTAACATTTGCTAGCCAAGATGAGCTAATGTCATGTAAAATGTTGTTGTAATTTTGCAGTAAAACAGTTCGTATTATGTCATTATATTGTATATGTATTGTGTAGGGAGAAGGAATAGGGAGCTAAATGCTACGTTTAGCATGTTTGTATACGCCGGTTAGCCTAGCATGTTTGGATGCTATGTGATCTGATTTTAACTTTGCCTGTACCTGTGCACTTTGCCAGCTAACAATATTAGCTACATGCTAAATGTTAAAGAAAAAGTAAATATTTAGCTATAGCTTATGCTAAAAGTTAACATTAGCTTCAAGCTACATGCTAAATTGAGATTCCAACATGTAGCATGTAGCTGAGTTTAGCAAGTACAACTCTGGTTGAGAATTACGGCATAAATGTTTATCTTCAAGACAATAGCATGAGTCAACAAACCAACTAGGCAACACCACTTCAAAGCCAAGATGAGCTCATATGTAAAATAAATGTTGTAATTTGGCGCCTCATTACACTGTATACCTCTGGTAGCCTAGCATGTTAAGCCTAGCAAGTCAGAAGCTTTTGTGTAAACCATCACAGACTTTATTAAGCGTGTAATTTGATTTATTACATTACATCATGTGGGATCAGGGAGCCAATTAGCAGTGAATCCCTGAGCCTGAGAGTTTTGTTATGCGCATAGACAAATTGGGTGGAGTTGTGTGTGTGTGTGTGTGTGTGTTTAGCTTTAAATAACTTGTTCAGTCAGCAGAGCCTCTCTTTCTGGACGTCTGTCAACGCTAGCTGATTTACACACTCAAGTAAACACACACCTGTGTCAGTTATCACAGCGACAGTGTTCTCACACAGCAGCTCGTCGACATTTTACTCTCCTAGCACGTAACACTAGCGCAGTGCAGCCCAGTGACTCTGATTGTATTTACGTTGGTGGCCAGACAGTATTAAGACCTCCACCTTCCACTGACACTTTGGAATAGTTATATCTACTGCAACTAATCAAGTTAACATCCAGTTTGAGACTGAAAAAACACCCGGGTTAAGGTGAAAACAGCCTCTCCACAACAACAACAGATACATAAGATAGAAGTTTGACGTCAGTCCGGGTTATTAGACCTTGTTAGCGACAGGCCTCAGACTCTTTTAATAAACTTCTAACTGACTAATATGATCAGGAGTCAATTTAATCAGCCGCCCGGAGTCTGCAGCACAAGTACTTGACAAACCTGCCTTTTGTGCTGCTTTCTGGACAGTAAATTCAATTTAAGTCAAAAATAATGTGGTAAATTATCATGGTCGGTCATGAAAATACAATTATAACTTAGTTTTTGGTTCTATGTTCAGTAAATTACCAATTTGAGCATTGGTTTCTGATTGTTTTGCTTTCTTCTCATAATCTCTAATTTGAAGCTTGTTTGAGGCCCAACGAGACAAATGTAATAAGAATTTTGCCAAAGGTGTTTGCCAAAAATGTGAAAAACCCATGAAAAATAATTGTAATTTTATTTATTTGTCATCTAAAATAAGTTCCCAGACCTCTTTCTGGTGTACTTTATTACACTTTCCAATACAAATTACAAATATGTTACATTTGTCAACATAAATATGAAATTACTGAAGATTAAGAAGTGTAATTCCTTAGATTCCTTGACTTCTGATTGTTGTACAATTAATTTAATTCAATAAATTTGGTAGAAATATTCTACAACAACGGCTTTGCTTTCAGTTGTAGCATATAAAGTGTATAAACAGACATCTGCTGAGTAACGTTTGAAATTAGAAAAGCATACTGAGCCATTTATTATCTTCCCTCTCTGTAAATGGATGTAATATTTGTTTAACCGTCTCCTGAGTGTCTGTACAGCATGAGTTATTCTCTGCTCCGGCTCCGTGTGATTGGTTTAACCGAAGGGAGAGGCAGCAAATGACTGACAGCGAGAAAGAGAGAATAAGGTCCACTTCCTGTCTGCTGGGAAAAACAAACACAGACAGAGGAAAGGAAGCGAAGGCAGCACGGGGAGGGAGAACAAACAGCAGGTCCGGATAGGGAGGAATGTTCATGTGTTTTCTCTTTGGCTCTAATGGAGGCTCATTGACACCGCCGTGTCGGAGCAGGTGATAATTTATCCGAAGCGTCCGCCACGTCACATTTAAGGCCTTGTGAGCTTTTCAGGAAAACGTCAGTGCAAGCTCACTGTTATACAAGAAATGATTGCACTTCTTATAAAACATTATAAAGTTATTGTGTCATCCACCTCTAGTAAATCTGATAAAATATGACACCTTCAAACAAAGTAGTACCAACTTATAAGCTCTTATCACACCACTTGACCTTTATGCTGCGTTTAGGTCACCTGGGTGAGATCATAATGTTGGAAATATTTCCGTGTTTATGGCTAGGGAGCGGTCACTGCTGCTGTTTCTCATTACAAGTGGCTTCAGCTGTCTTAATCAATAAACTTTGAACACAGAAGATTCAAGCATCAGAAGCCTTTTCTAAATAACATCTTGCTCCCTAGCATAAATTTCTAATTTATTTTTATTTCCTCCTTTAACACAAGACTGTGTCAGTTTTTGCTGTACTCAACGCAAAGTTAGACATATCTGAAGAAAAATGCACAAGAATTAGTCTTCCTCCCTAGAAGTACAACTATTCAACTCTATGGAGTATATATGAGTTCTCAATTTGCTCAAGTTAGCCTGTTGCTAATGTTAGCTAGCAAGGATGAGCTAATATCATGTAAAACAGAGTTGTAATTTAGCAGTAAAACCTCATTATTTCACTACACTTCACATATACTGTACTATGTGCAAAGAGGGAGCTAAATGCTACATTTAGCATGTTTCTATACCTCTGTTAGCCTAGCAAGATGTTATGTCAGGTTAGCATCAGTCTCAAAGTACAACTGATAATACGTTTTACAAGGTATCCTGTCATACATTAATGTTATAGATCAAGCTCTTGTCTTTTTCTGGCACTTGAAAATGTCATTTAAATTTAAACCTACATTTATTTTGTACAGGGAATGTGTATGACTAAAGGAAGTTACATTAATAGTGGTAAACAAGTGTTCAAATATTGGTTTGAACAGGTTTTGCTTTGGCTTTGTTGGAAGGAGAGCTGAGGCTTAGCGCAAGATGTCGGTCTAAAAGTTAGAAAAGTAACTTTGAAAAGGAATGTTAATGTGTTTTCCCCCTGAGTTTTATGGCTACTCATTAACAGTTGTATGGGTAAGGCTGGGGCGACAGTAAATATACAAACAGCCACACAGGCCAAAACCAATAAGAAGGGAAACAGCCGTAAAAACTAGAGAAAACATATTCTACTGTGGGAAAAAAATCCTCTACTCCTTATCCCTCCACTTCTCATTAGTTTTTATTCCTCTCTTTCCCCTAGCTTGACCTCAACCCTGTAGTACAACTGCTGTCTTAGTTTAATCTTAGTTTATGATCTATTTACAATTCTGACCTATTTAGTGTTTGGGACTTAACTCTGTGATGTCAGCTGTCATTAGGAAGAGAAGAAGAGTTCGAGTGATACGTATATATGATATTTTGAAGTGCTTTAAATTGATTTCAAAGGTGTATATTGATGATAAACATAAGCAATGATAAATAAAGTCTATGTTTGTCAAATGTGTACCAGTATGTTTCAGCTGCTTTTCAAGTTATGTTAAAGGTTTTGAACATTCAGTGTATATAAAGTAGCCTGGTCATTACCATCCTACGTTTCCGCCCGAAATTTGATTTCGGTCTGGCACGTTAGTCTGGCCCAATGTAATAGGAATCTGTCTCCGTAATGGGCGGATGCTTATTTTGAGGTTTAAAATCATTGGAGTTCCCTTAACCAATCAGCAACGTTTGGTAATGACGTATATTGTGCGCCGGAGTTCAGGCTCTTACGCTTACCACTTCTGCTTCCAGTTAAATAAATCAAACTTTTCCCAAAGCCAGTTGGAAGGAGAGCTACGACGTCCTTGCCATTTATAAAATTGACAAGACAAGCCTCTTGTTCTGGTTTTAATTCCGTGATGCTCTCGAGAGTTGAGACAACTTCGCGGATGGCTTCTAGCGTCTCTTCCTCCGTCGCCATTGTTGCTATGCTGTTGAACTACAAGCTTCGCTGGACTACAAGCAACTCGGCATGCGAGTTCCGCGTCATCACTCAACTGTTCGCTGATTGGCGAACCGTGGAAGTGCAATTTGGCCAGACTCCGTGCCGGACCGAAATCAAATTTCGGGCGGAAACGTAGGATGGTAACGACCAGGCTATATATAAAGATGGACGCAACATCATTCATAGGATACCTGAAGAATGGTTTTGAAGCTCAATGTGGGTGCACTGGTCATAGCCAGTGACTCCGCCCAATTCCTGGCTTATCCAAAAATGGGCGGGGCTTAAGTGGATATATAGTCACAGAGGAACTGACGTTTATATCAGGCTGTAAGCATGTTTATTTCTGTTGTAGCACTTAATTTTGACATGGAGATCTATGAGGATTGACTCACGTTTGGAGACGGACTCAAGTGGCCGTTAGAGGAACTGCATTTTCTTTTAGCGTTATCTTTGTTATTCAGCCAAAGGGGAGTTGTGCCTTGAATTTTAAGGCCAACTTGTGTTATTGTTAATGCTACTGGAAACAAGTTGCAATCAAGATCCCTATCTTTGTCTCATTATAATACAATTTGAAATTATAGACATTAACATTATTACTAAGCTATGTGAAACAGGCTACAAAAGTAAACATATACTGATAATAACTGATATAAAGATTATCTTAAAGGATTCTCAGCGGGTCTTACTGGCCGAAAGCAACAGTCAAGACACGTGCACAGACACAGTATGAGTTTAAGATGCAAGAAGTATAATTTAAGCTCACATGTAAGCCTTATTATTCTTTAATGAGCAAATATTGCAGGACAGACCAATAGACAAGTGGAAGTTTTGCAGATACTGAACATTATGTGTGATATATTCTCTAAAATATCTTATTTTATTGTTGCGTTTGCCCTGCTTACATCTTAAAAATGTCTAGAAACCTCAAACTGATCAAACTTTTTGGAAGAGATGACTCATTGTGCAGCTAAGACAACAATATTTAGACTTCTGGCAAGTCTTTCCTCAAGTGTATCTTTAAATAAAAATCAGCAAAGTGAAAAAATCTCCTTTAAACACCTTAGCTGGAAAAATATCAAACCAACACATGAATGTGGCACCAAAATGTGGAAATTCAGCAAAACAACTAAAGCCAAACACACTGGGTTGAGACACAGAAGCTAAAACCCATGACTGCAGCCACTAAATCATCTGGGGGGTGAATAAAAAGCCCAGACATTGTGTTATTCGAGAGGCTTCACCTCCACGCAACCTCCACCCACTCCCTGTTTTATAGCTTTAAATAAAAGTGAGATGAGACACTTTAACTCGACAAGTCAAAGGTCTCATGTTCTGTTTGATGTTGGATATCCCTCAGCCGTCCCATCCCGTCACTATCAAACATCTGGATTCTCACAGTCGTTTCATGTAAACAAACATCATCGCCATCTGCTTATCAAGCCTCTCTTCCTCTTCATATATCTCTCCTGATCTCCTCTTCGCTTCGGGCCTCTAATCAGCCGACTATTGTGTTAAAGGAAGCACAAAGTGGAGGCTTACCTGCCAAACGCAGAGATGGAAAGGATGGATAAAAAAACCGGACTCGTCGAGATTAAACATGTTGATGCAAAGGGGAAATGTCAGCTTTGCAGTTTTCATTTTGACTTATACACTAATATGCGCATATCACATGTCTCAAAGCGAAGTAAAACTTTAATTTGAAATCCAGCAAAGACATTAAGACCCCAGCGTCTCCACAGACACCAAACATGCTCCCTTCGTTAGTTGGAGGATCGGTTTAAAGATACATACAGATATTTTGGCAGCACTGAAGTGCCTCAGAGGGATCATGGTGGCGTCTGGAACCACAGTGTTTGTGTTTGTGTGGTTGCCTGAACATGGGGTGTGTTTCAAATAAACACTGAACCTATACTGTGAAAAACCGACTTCGTTCAAGCAGATCAAATTCTCACTCTGAATTCTGGATTAAATATGTCAAAGTATTCACAAACAACAATACGTCCCTACTTTGTAGTAACATAAACTGTCATGTCTGGTTTCAATCTATGAATAAAGCCGTGCAGACAACAGTAGCAGAGGGGTGAATCACAGCAGCCAGAGTTGCTCTGTAATCTTTGTGGATTGTGGCGGATTAACTCTCCAGTCAGATGCTGGTCTGACAGACAAAGCTCCCCCATCCTCAGCTGCACGTTGCAGAAACAGGACACCAGTCGACGGCTTAGAGACCCGACAGCAGACGAGCCCCATCGATTCGTCCTCTTCCTCCTGACGTGTCCCGACACG
This sequence comes from Chelon labrosus, assembly GCF_963514085.1. NCBI lineage: Eukaryota > Metazoa > Chordata > Actinopteri > Mugiliformes > Mugilidae > Chelon > Chelon labrosus. Next base: position 17,840,247 of record NC_140356.1, read on the forward strand.
GTCAACGGTGCGGCGCTTCGTAGGAGTTAAACATCTAAAAACGTACCTTAACACCACGTTAGCACAAAACTCAACAGCGCAAAATAGTAGAAATCTTTGCTTTTCGTGTCAAAGACGTCGCCTCATTTCCAACAAAATGCAGCCATCACGTGCATAACCTATGCTAATGATTTTATTAGTATAACCAACAGGTTTACTTCTACAAATGGCAGAAAAGGCCGCCTTATTTTATGAGAATTATTCAGATCTGAGTGCACCACACATGTTAAAATACAAGATTTACACCAACCAGAGAGTGTAGGGGCCTTATGGGACATCCAACAAAATATTCCTCCTCGCTCAGAAGCTTTTTTGCAGACGTACTGTGCATGAGCTAAAACTTAAACTCCATCTTGAGAATCTTTCACATTTTATCTAAATTATCACACCGATACGTTGGTGGTCAGGGAATTTCTCGTTGTTGTGCTTTAGCTCTGTTTCAAAAACTTTCCATTGTCGCAGATACACTATATTACCAAAAGTATTCGCTCACCCATTCAAATGATCAGAATCAGGTGTTCTAATCACTTGGCCTGGCCCCAGGTGTATAAATTCAAGCACTCAGGCATGCAGACTGTGAAACAAGACATTTGTGAAAGAATGGGCCGCTCTCAGGAGCTCAGTGAATTCCAGCGTGGAACTGTCATAGGATGCCACTTGTGCAACAAATCCAGTCGTGAAATTTCCTCGCTCCTAAATATTCCACAGTCAACTGTCAGCTCTATTATAACAAAATGGAAGCGTTTGGGAAAAACAGCAACTCAGCCACGAAGTGGTAGGCCACGTAAAGTGACGGAGAGGGGTCAGCGGATGCTGAAGCGCATAGTGCAAAGAGGTCGCCGACTTTCTGCACAGTCAATTGCTACAGAGCTACAAACTTCATGTGACCTTCAGATTAGCCCAAGTACAGTACGCAGAGAGCTTCATGGAATGGGTTTCCATGGCCGAGCAGCTGCAGCCAAGCCACACATCACCAAGTGCAATGCAAGGCGTCGGATGCAATGGTGTAAAGCACGCCGCCACTGGCCTCTAGAGCAGTGGAGACGCGTTCTCTGGAGTGATGAATCACGCTTTTCCATCTGGCAATCTGATGGACGAGTCTGGGTTTGGAGGTTGCCAGGAGAACGGTACATTTCAGATTGCATTGTGCCAACTGTGAAATTTGGTGGAGGAGGAATTATGGTATGGGGTTGTTTTTCAGGAGCTGGGCTTGGCCCCTTAGTTCCAGTGAAAGGAACATTGAATGCTTCAGGATACCAAAACATTTTGGACAATTCCATGCTCCCAACCTTGTGGGAACAGTTTGGAGCGGGCCCCTTCCTCTTCCAACATGACTGTGCACCAGTGCACAAAGCAAGGTCCATAAAGACGTGGATGACAGAGTCTGGTGTGGATGAACTTGACTGGCCTGCACAGAGTCCTGACCTGAACCCGATAGAACACCTTTGGGATGAATTAGAGCGGAGACTGAGAGCCAGGCCTTCTCGACCAACATCAGTGTGTGACCTCACCAATGCGCTTTTGGAAGAATGGTCAAAAATTCCTATAAACACTCTCCTCAACCTTGTGGACAGTCTTCCCAGAAGAGTTGAAGCTGTAATAGCTGCAAAAGGTGGACCGACATCATATTGAATTCTATGAGTTAGGAATGGGATGGCACTTCAGTTCATAGAATGAGTAAAGGCAGGTGAGCGAATACTTTTGGTAATATAGTGTATCTGTATCTTCCCATGTTTCAGCTGTGACGTCAACCCATGACTCTTTCTCGAAGTTAGAGAATATCTTTTAACTGTTAATAATGACGTTTTAATCTGTAAATAAACTCTCGTTTCTAATATATAGTTGCTCCATATGCGACAAGAGTTCCTGACCTTTTTATTTGTCTTCCTCTTCCTCTTCCATGCATCCTTGGCAGTAGAGCCAGAAAATGCTATTTCTTATAAACTCATTTGAAATAAGTAAATTTCTGTACAAACAAGTCACCATTATATATCAAGATGCCCCTTGTAGTCTAATTTAAATCCAAGATCCAGGCTCCAGTGTCTTGCCAGATCTGTCTAATCAACTCGTTGGACTTGATTAAACACATTTATAGAATGCTTGCGACAAGTGGATGGTGTTTGCTGATAGAAAGTAAGGCCTCGTCTTCTTAGCAAGCGTTTCAACATGAAAATAGTGATTTATTCAGCTGCAAACAAGAAAAATGTTGCGTCACCACATTCGAGAAGTTAGGATTTGTTCGCCTTTATGTGGGTGCGTGTCTGCAGGTTCGTGGCCACTAAAAACAGAAAAGTGAATGAAAACCCGATTTAATCTCGTGCACGTGTGCAGGAGTCAGGGGGGTTAAACCGAACTCTGTAAAAGCAAACGGCAAAGTAATTTTTTCAGCTTAGCTTGTTGGAGGCTCAAAGGAAAACAGATCTGTATCAGGGTGGGACACTGCAGCAACAGACTCTGCTTCACAGTTATCTGGAATCCCGTCCTTATCGAGGCGCACGATCTCGGCCCGAGATAGAGACGAGCTGGGATTCACTGTAAACGACGTACATTCACCATTCATACAGAGTGGCCACACAGTGACCTTACTGTCATCAGAATGAAATCCAGAGATATGACGCTTCCCAAATCTACGCTGAGAGATTAAAACAACACACACATGAAAACAGAAGCACCACTGTTGCTATGATAATACATTTCCTCCTTTATATAAATGTTTGATTGAAGGTTGTTATTTTAAACTGAGTTCAGCTGGAACCTGTACAGGAAGGAGGGATGGTGAAAGATGTGTGTTGGCAGAGTAAAACAGTTTTATCGGGACAATAAATCTCCTCGAATTGAATTAAACTGTGAGTCTGTGAGTTTGACTGCTGGCTCTATGTCTCTCACAGCTCTATTATTGTGCTGCCACTGCAAAACAGGCTACTTCCAGCTGCTTCTCCTTATCCTGTTAGATTTAAGTTCAGTAATCAGCAAAAAGAGAAATTATGTTTTATTAATGCCATTTTTTTCCCCCTGAATTATGTAACTGTCGTCAGAAATACTTGTTATAATGTGCATGTTGAGCTGAAGCCATCCTTTCTGCAAATTACCTCCACACTGGTGCTGTGACGTTCATGCAAGGGCCTGATATGAGCGGAGCTGATCTCCCTTTCATTTGTTTAAGCTAGCATATCACACTGGGGTTAATATCATAAAGTTCTCTTGACCGCACCAGCTCCATTTTCTTCTCTGTCCTTATTTACAGCTAGCTGCTGCATTGTTGATTATTTATTTGAATTTAAAACCATTATAGATTGTGATATCCACATAAATAAAGTTAATAATGTTCCCTTTATGTCAGCCTTCTCAAAGTTGACCCGCAAAGCTAATTCCATTCCCATTAGCACACGTTAGCTGTATGCTTGTAGCCGTTAACTAAACTATAAAATAACTGACGTCAAGGTGGAGATAATAAATAAATCATCAGTTAACGCACGTGCTTTCAACAAGAGAGAGAAACTTTACAACTTGTTCCAAAATATGCGTCGTTTCCCCAAGTCATGACACAACTAACAACTGTTCATGGTTCTGAAACAGCATTTGTATACAATGATATCGGACCTCAAGTGTTGGCTAAGGACACATGTGGAGATACATGTTAATGGGCGGTTTGAACACAGGTACTTAATGTCGGACACTTTAATGCGATTGGTAACTTTTGAACACATGACCTGGATGACTCTCTAACATGCCCTTAGTTGCCAGTGCTAAAGACACACTGCTACTGTTTTATCTTGTTATTTTAGCATTGTTTTAGGTTCTTTAACTTTGCCAAACCTCAACCATAGAGGTGACTTATCTTTCAGTAACGGTCTTATGGGTCATTACAGAAGGCCAGAGCAGTAGGGTTGTTGTGTTTAGGTTTTTGCTTCATATCCTCTTTGCGGCGTGGAGCATTTTTCTCAATCACCGTTGAGTCAGTCGATAACTGCATGTTAACAGCTTGAGGATAACTCTCCAGCTGCAGTGTAACCTACACGGCCGCAGTGTTTGACTTTAAGCCTGCATCCCTTCCTCTCGCTGTCTGTCAGTGATTATGTGATACACCGAGGCTGCATTCCTGCGCTCTTTGATCACAAGACATTCAGTGTTTTGTCTGTCAGGATGAAATACTGAGCCTCCGGAGGCAAAAAGAAGAAGAAAAAAAAAAAAAAACAGGATGCTGGGACACACAAAATAATATCTATCGGGATCTGAAATCCTAAAACTTAGTATCTGCTAACAATGAACTCTACATGGACGTTATGCATGAAGTGAGCCTTGTGGATCAGTTTCACTGTCCCCGAGGCAACGTGGGGCTCAATTTGGATAGTCGACACCTGTAACACCAAAACTAGTGTGTGTCCACACACACCGAGAGGACTGTGAAGGCCCCACAGTGGTGTGCTGCATTACTGTGACCTCCTGCTGCTTCCTGTGTCCTTAAGCGATGAATCTACTTCTTCGTTCCTTAATCTATGTTTAATGTTTGCACCTTAAGGCTTTGGCTGGATCCTTTCCTGTACATTAGTAGTTTGAGTATTCCCAGACCACATTAGAACGGTATTTGAGGACATCTGATGCGTCAAACACCATCTGTGGCTGACAGCTGCATGTAGTTGCCAGGTGGCTCCATGTGGCCAACTTTGCCCCGAACATATTCCTCGTTTCTCACTTAGGTTTTATTGCCTTGGTTTTGTCTTTGCCTCATAGGTTTAGTGACTAAATCATCTTTTATTTTGTATTTCTTTCTTCCATTTGTTGTCCTAATTACTTCAGTCATTGGTCTTGGTTTGAACTAAATTGTAAAGAATCTGAATTATATCAGGTTCCTTACACCCGTCCACATATAAAGTGATTTGCTTGTCGCCCAGTGCTTTGTCAGTGACAGTCGGTCACTAGTGGATGTTCGAGGTTTTGGTTGCCATGTGAAACAAGCAGAACAATGTAAATACTACTAGTTTATGGATGGAGCTTGTGCTTCTTGCCGTCACTGCTCAAAACTGGACACTATGGCTATAAGCATAGTGAATATGGTGGTAGGAACCAAAGTTATGGATGGTGTTTCTTGGGGTGCTCCTGTTGATCATTGTCCCAGTGGTGTCACCCCAATGTTAAGGTTGGAGGACTTTTCAGGTAACGGTTGCCTTGCTAACCCCCCGTATATTTCCCCAACCCAAATGTTGTCCGAGTTAAACAAGCACAACGTAAAAATGGATGGAGCTAGCTCTTTTTCATATGATGGGAAAATACCCGTCAACAACACCCCTGCTCCATCTGGGTTCCTTTAATGTTCCAAGCCCGCTACTAGCTTTGTGAATTTGGTGGAAGGATCCTAAGCTTTGATAAGGACATAAAGGCGTTATTCGACGATATGCAGATGATGTTGTTCTCTGAAGTGCGGAACTTCCTTCTTTAGAAACCCATGCGTGTGTTTGCGTCACATGTAAATCAAGAGTCAAGAGTAGCTCACCTTACCGCCCACTTCACATTAACAAAGTTTTGTTTGTATTTCAGTGAGCTACAACTCACTGAATTTCATGATAATTCCATGGTATCTTTTCACTACATTGCTGCTAGTCTCTTCCTGTGAGCACTGAGCTCTTTCATACAGATAGCTGTCAAATGAAACACTAAAGACAAACAGGAAATGTCTCACTAAGGTGTTGTGTCTGCTGTGAGCTTGCAAAAAACTCTTAGTGTTTATTGTCTTAGATAATGTAAAAGCCTCTGTAGAAGTCTCAATCTGTGTTTGTAAAAAAACAGTGTAATATGTTTGTTTTCCCTCCATATAATTGGTTTCTTCATACAATTTGATTTCAGATTTGCGGTCGGGAGTTTCCCAGGTTCCCACCTTTAAAGTATTTTTAAAAGACACCCACCCACAACGCTGCCTTTCAATTAGACGACGGACACACACACACCCACCGCCAGGAAAGACAATCAATCCCCATTTACAAACACACACCTGCACACTTACGCAAACAACACACACTTACCTGCGCATGGTAATAGCATCTTTACTGAGTGAGATCATCAAAGCCTGAGGCGAAGGTTTTTTTTTAACAACCCTCTCTCCTCTCCATATCGCTCTCCATCTTTTCTTTCCCTGTCTTCTAAATATGACACATTCCTCAAAGTCTGACCTTTGACCTTTGAAAACCCTTCAGTAACCTCTGCCCTAACCTCTCCCATAGTGTGACTTCAAGCCTTCCACACTAATGCAACGGCAACCTCCCACAACCCCAGCGACCAGGCCTCTGAAGCCAAAATTAGCAGCCAGTTTGAATGTAAACAGAAACCCATCTCCCCTTACTCAGTGCTGCGATGCTTGTCTAGTATCCACACTTCTGATTCTGCACATAAAACGGTTTAAAACTATAATGGTGACATGTTTTCTTGCTTTAAAACTGTAAACAAGCAGTGCTTTAGAGAGAAACTCCAATGTTTTGTTGACCCGTCCATCCACCTTGACCTCCTCCCTATTGTAATGTACTTGTGAATTTGTTCCCGGGGGAAATACATTTACTGGTGGTGGTCTTTATATGTCAAGCAGGCTAATAAAATATTCATGTTAACTATAAACTGATAAAGAAACAGTGCTTTCCAAATGTTTTGTTGACCCGTCCATCCACCTTGACCCTCCCCCATATCGTCACTTTATTGTAAATGTGTTCAGGGGCAAAAGCTGCCTGAGCAAACAACCATAAGTTACCGGTCAAGGTCTTTAGATTGCGAAACAAATATTCACGTTACTATAAACTGATAACATACAACAGAGCAAATAACTCCAAATGTAGTTTGGATGAAATTCATCTTCGCAGCCGATGTTTTGATGTTGTTACTGTCTCATCACCTGGGATACACAGAGGTCTGTTAGAGCCTGTTATGGCTTCAAACTCAGGTTAATGTTTAACTGGACATTTAGCAGCAGGTACACACCGTTGTTTCTCACAGGATCTTTACAAAAAGCAAATACAGATTCCGCACCATGAAAAGTTCAAATGAAACACTTTAGAGATTTAACATTAATTGCTTTTTAAACCCGTCTTATTAGTGAATCAGTAATTATAGTGTGAAATATTGTAAAAGTCTGGCACATAAATCAGACAGGATCGCACAGATATTAAGTCATCAATCATATAAATCATCAATACTGAAAACATCTCTCACTGAGCACCACTGCAGGCTGTATGTTGGAAACATTATATGACCTGCCTGCACTGGAATGTATGTAATGTGTAACTATGAGTGCAGCTCTGCAGATCATCCACCTCAGCGAAACCCCCAGATCAACTTTCCTCTGCAAAAAGCCTCACCATTTCCACACATATCTCATTATATTACCTTTATCAGAGAGGCTTTCCTGCTTTTCAAAGAGTTTTAATTGCAGTTTTGTGTGTTTTGTTGTTAACCATGCCGGTTTTAGCTTAAATCTCTGGATGTTTGTGACATTACCTTTCTGATAACAAATAATGTTTTGGGTAGATTTTAAGTGGTAGGATATCCTTTTTTTAGGCCACAATACAAATCTGAGAGTGGTTATTGTTTATAGCGCCTGGTTTGTAATGATTTGGCGGCATATAAAGAAAACTTCAGTTGGATCTGCACTGCAGTATTCAAATAAAGCTATAAAACAACTATAAACTTACTGTATGTGTATGTTTCCCCATACCCAAAAATAAAAGAGGTGAACCATGTGTTTTATATACCGTATAGTGGCTATATGTTAGTTCGGCGCCGCCCACACAGGAATGTCAGTAATGTTTAACCGGACTGGCTCCACGCCAAACTGACTGGACGGCAGATTAACACCAGTGACCACACACACATATTCATTCAGCTTTCCTGGGACATGTGTGTTTACGTGTTTTCATTCTGGGTGCGAGAAACTTTGTCAGGAGCGATTTCACACATCCCCGATCAGTTACCTCCAGGAGTCGTGCAGGGGACGACCGCAGACGGTGTGTTAATATCATAGACTGCAGTAAAAAATGTGTCTCCACTTCCTCTGATGAAGTGATAAAGAAACAGTGCTTTCCAAAGTTAAAGTGCAATGTTTTGTTGACCCGTCCATCCACCCTGACCTCCTCCCTATTGTCACTGTAAAGCTACCTCCACAAACAACTATATTTTCTGGGAAAATATTCATGTCAACCATAACCTGGTTAAGAAACAGTTGAAGTGCAATGTTTTCTTGACCCGTCCATCCACCTTGACCTCCTCCCAGTCCTTACGTATTGTTACTGCGCTTATTTTTTTCTTTTTAAAGCAAGCACCAAAATGGAATCAGACTATGTCAACTATCGATTGACGAATCTCGTTGCTGTTTTAGCTAGCTAGCTAGTTAATGACGTCAATTCACTTCCTTGAGGTTGGTTAGCACAGTTTACAGCACAACGTCTAATTTTGTAAGTTTGTTGGTCACATGTCAATCAACAGTTTCAGTCGCTCACCTCAAATTTGAGATTACGTCAACGCGCCTTACTGCCAAAGGGTTTTTTTCTACTCTCATTGCTGCAACGCATTACATTTTATTGTCTCTTTTGTTGCCACATCACTCTTCTTGTGTGTAAGAGTGTACTGCCATCTGGACAGTCCAGTGAAACGCGGGACTAGAGTGTGGCGTGCCTCCTTATCTGTGTACTGTGTGTGTGTGTGTGTGTTTTGGACTGATCTCTGCAGCATTTTTGGTTTGGCGCTCCCAGATGTGCCATATTTATTTTTGGTCTCTTTTCTAACCCTGCTGGTTTTCAAATTAAAGCCTCTATGTCTGAAAAAAAATCCCCCAGCTCATCTTCTGGTTGTTTGCAGTGTTGTGTGAGCGGGTTAGGCTTGATTTGGTGCAGATGTATCATACATTTCACTCTGAACCTGCTTTACTGATGTTTTTTTGGCCCCTTTTTTTGTTTTTATTTTGAAGCTGGGTGGGCTTTTTACATGAAATCTTTAATTCCATGTGCAGTGGGGAACAAGACCCTAGAAGTAGCTGAAAACAGAAGGCACTTACACTTTTAACTGCCTCTCTGCTCAGTAATAGGTTCCAGTTGTTGGCCCGTGAAAGGCTGATATAAGAGACTTTACCATCACCCGCTGAGTGAAACTCTGATCCATTTTACAACCACATAAACTCAGCAATAAGTCCGGGTTTCTCTGAACTGAACGTAATGTATTACATGCTTTCAGTGTGTATTTTTGGTTCTCATCCATTATATGACGTAGAATGACGACAGCATTCAGGCTATAGATGGATTTCTGCCAACACTTAAACTAAACCATATATAAAGGGACACAGGTACTGATTATAAACCCTGACTCCGCCTAACTGCAAGCTAATGCGGTAATGGTCAAAGTGGTTTAGCATAACTGGAGTTATCAGCTAGCAACCTGTGACTCAACCACGCCCTTAATTGTGTGTAATTTTGGGCCTATGGATTTGTTTTTGGAGCCTCAAGTGGCCATTTGGGGAACTGCAGTTTTTGGAACTTCCTCGTTAGCTTCATCTTTTAGTACTGGAGGTTGTTGCATATAATTATTACAAGCACTTATTTTGTAAAGAATCAGGGAATGTGGTGTTTGACAAGCTTCGGCCCAAAGGTACTGGCATCGATCTTTAAAACTTTTACTGATTTAACTCCGTAATAAGTTGTTTTTTCTTTTCATTTTAAAGACCCTGCGTCCCATTCTTACTACTTGCAATGTAAAATGTAACTGACGGTAAAATGGATGTCCAGCTGTCAAGGGAGCCGCCTCCTCTTGCCTGAGGCACCTTCTCAGGTTCCTTGAGCGAATTAGAGGCAGAGCAGAAACAAACTGACCATTAGCAAATTCCACGAAGGCCTCAGCTAATTTTCAGAGTAATCTAATTCTAAAAGGAATATGGCAGAAGAAAAGTCCTCACAGCTTGGTTTAAAAAAATCTGTTTTTCACAATCTTCACTGATAATCAGGCTTGAACGAAGGCAATTAAACATTAAGTAATGAACGCCACCGGCGCTAAGGCGTCATGGAAGCTTTAAAATGTCTTAAAAGTCCGGTTCCACCCAGTGAAGAGCGTCTACGTTGGCCTTAGCAATTAAACACACTCACATGAAATGCGTCAGTCCGGCAGCAGTAGCTATTAAATGCCTTTGGTGTTTGTATTTTAGGTTTACTTGATGCCAGCTGAGGCAGGGAAAGCATGCTGCAGAGGAAAAAGCTAAGGAAGCTAGCGTTAGTTTGTTGCCTGTTGATTGAGGTAAGAACCAACATTTTGATTATTTGTTGCTATAGCTAAAACATCTGTGAGCTTTTTACGAGATTATGTTTGCGACTTTATTCTCCGGCGGTTTGGTTTTCAACACTGTTTGATGACAATTCTTCTTGCCTCTAGAAGTATAGAGGTTAAAGAAAATGCAAACTGGAACCTGGTCCTAGTGTGTCCCAGTGGTCCTAGTCAGCATTTTGTTGCATTTGTGATGTAGTTGGAAACCTCAGAGAGAAAATAAACAAGGAGACTTTAATTTGGGATCGGTTTGCCACATAACACACACATAAATGACTGTTTGTGCTCAAACAAGGCTTTGTGTCTGGTCTGTTTTTGTGTGTGATCCGGCTGTTTATGAGAACAAAGGGCAAAAGAGCTCATAATGGGGGAGCCCTCCATATTTACAAGCTGGCATGTGACCTAGTTTGTAATTCATTGTTGACTTTATCATGATAACTCATTAAATAATTACATATCCTTGAGCAGAAGTCCCTGACTATAAATGAATCACGTGTTGATATGCAGCCTTATCTTACATTAGCTGCTTGGCTGCTAGGTTGCTAAGTTGCTAGCCTTCTAGGCGCCAACATATAATTTACTACTTTAATTTTAAAAATATGGTTGTTTTACTTTTGCTGAACTGACATTTTGAAAAAATATGACTCTACAGTATTTGAAGGCAGTGTAAGACATAGTAAGCGGTGTATGTTTGATGTTTACGTGGTAACATCATCTGCTCTAAGTCATGAGAAAACCACAGCTGTTGGCATCTATGCACCACAGAGGCTAACAGTTTAGCCCGCCCACGACTGGATAACATATTGCAGGAGGTAAAACGAAAGAAAAACAGATGAAAATTTGTGTTTAAGAGGTTTAGAGCAGCCGTTCATATGGTCTTTTCCGTATTTCCAAGTTCAATTTAAGGGCAGCATAAGACATAAGACATTGTTTAATTATACCACATATGAGAAATTTCCTGAAAACTGAACGATATATAGAGAAAAATAGAAATATAAAGACATTCTGTATGTACATTGCGGTGGATGGAAACTTTACAAAGAAATAATTCCTGAGATGGTGAGGTAGTGATATAAGGCAGTGTAAAAAGCAGATTTAATTTGTGTAAAATAAAAGTAAAGCAAAGTAACTAATGGCATAAAGTGTAACATGTGCAGTAGAAAAAGAAAATAGAAAGAAAAAAATTGTCTATTAAAATGTAAACATTAATATAAGGCCATTTAAATACAAGTCAAATAGGTCAAATGTAAAATAAATCATCTTCACTTCCTCTCAAACTGGCCGTCGTGACGCTGATTGGCTGTGGTGTTATATTGGGCGTGGATTTGTTCAACGGTCAGTCTTGTGATTGGTTACCCCGTGAGGTCCTGCTCGTGGTGGGCGGGGCCTTACTGTAGCTGGCTGTCACCCTTCAGACCAATACATTCAACAGTTTGACGGGGACCGGCGTCGCGTTACTGGAGCTTAAAGTGGGATTTCTTTCTTTTTCTTTCAATATTAGCGATTTTAAAAAAGTTTGAAGACATTTTTTTTCCCTTTTTTGTAAGTGCCGGCACTGACCGTTTCTTTTAAAGTATGGAAACTTTTATTTTTTTTCGGCCCGAGCCGTTGGAGTGAAGCGAAGTGAAGGGAAGAAGAGGAAAGGAGGCTGGGAGGGCAGTTGAGCGGATTTGAAAGAGGAAATCACTCGTGTTCTGAGCAAACACAGGCGGACGTCGGTGATTTACCGTTGTTTGGAGTTTAATTCAACTATCTGAAGGTGATTTTTGGGTTTTTTTTGATGTGGCCGGGTCTGAGTCGAGGAGTTTTCCCCGCAAATGACGTGGAATAGCACGATGAGCAGTGGCTACAGTAGCTTGGAGGAAGACTCCGAAGAGTACTTTTTCACGGCCAGGACATCTTTCTTCAAAAAACCAAACGGCAAAGTCACAGAGTGCAAGGTAAACACACGTTAACTGTCCGTATAACTTCACTGGAAGCAGCTTGCCTTTTGTAGTCATGCAAATGTTCCGCAGACAGCCTTAAATGTCCACTTGTCGCATGCAGGAAGGGGCTCCGAACAGAACTCCCTTCAAAAATCTGTCAAATCAATATTTGCTCTCTTCCTAACAAAAACCCGTGTGAAATATTATTAATCTTAACACATTTTCAACTCATGAGTTGCCATACTTTAATTCGGCATGTATGCAGTATAAAAAAAACATCATTTAACAAATACAAAGCGCTTTTAGAACTGATTCACCTGTTGTGTCACACTAGCTTCACACAATCACTTTTAAGCTTGTGCTATTGTTAATTGTTCTCTGTGCTGAATTCATTAGACGAGCTTAAATATTTAAAAAATTTACACTTTTGAATTCTACCTTTGTCTTTAGATGCAGTGGGAGTTAGAAAACCTTAAATCGCCAGAAATGTCATTGTTGTTTGGCAGGTTTTGGAGCCAAGTTATGGGAAAATTTAAATAACAACAGCTTGTTTTGTGGCTTAATCTTGTTTTGGCAGTTTTAGCAGCAGATTTAAACTACAAATCTTGTGATAATGAGTTGTTACCCTTTCGGGACCTCAAGTCTTTCCTTCCATGCAGACTGTGAGAATAAGGTCTCTAGACTGAGCATTGGATTGAGGTGAAACCATAAACATTCGGCTTTATCATGTCTGGAACTGGAAAAAATTAGGTCACTCCTCAGGTTTTTGACCAAGTACTGGCCCGTTTCAGTCCTCGCGGATGCATTTAAATCACACAGCCTCTCAGACAGACACTCTCTTGCAAACACAGCTGGTTTGTTCCACACTTTGAAGACTCAGCATAACAGAATCGGGCCATTCTTCGCCTCTGCCCACTTAACATTTGCGACATGGGTTGCTTGCGGATTCTGCAGCAATTCCGTGACCTTTTTTCATGACAGGCCAATAACGCAGGTCCTCATTCCTCATGTCAGCGTGGAGTGGAGTGGAGTGCATGCACAATGCGTCCCATACAAGCTCGCAAGAGAGAGGTTGTGACCTGGTGGTGTTTTAAACTGTGGCTCCGGACCTGAAACGGGGCGCTGGCTGGCTGCTGTGTGGCGGTTTCCCACACGCCAGCAGTAATTACAACCAAAGATGGGGACGCGTCCTTTTGGGGGGAAAAAATGTGTGGGACCGCTGCATGAAATTGCTGGTTGTGTGTCGTGAAAAATAGAAGGTTATTGAGAGGGACGACGTGTATTTATATTCACCGCTGAGTAATGGATTACTGTAAATACTGGAGCTAAGGCTCAGAAATTTTGAGAATGCGGCCGCTGCAGTTCAGCTGGCAGGATCCTCTGAATGAAACTGTCAGCAAATGCCAGTGTACCCGCTGGGACTCATCATTAAGGGATATTGGGATATTTATTAATTACCTAGCTACTGCTGATCACGCCAAAGTGCTTTGTTTAGTTACAAAAATATGATTTTAAATGTATTTATAGCAGTGTTTCTGTTTTGTGTAATGTTTTGTCATTTGAAGAGCTTTCTAAATGAATGGTGCATTCATGTTTGCTTGCATGAGATAAAAAAAAAAAAATAATAAAAATAAATGAGGAAGTTAGCCTGTGAATGGATAGTTACAGTGACAGTGCAAACAGTAGCGCTATATAACCGGCCCGTTTATAACACAAGACGTTGATCTCATCAACTGTACCAAGCAGCAGTTTGCACGAGAAAGTGAAGTTTAATAGGGTTGAGTGTAAATAGAGGAGGAGGAGGAGGAGGAGGGGACAAACAGAGGGGAACACAAAGACTGGTGAGTGATAAACAGACTCAAACTCAAGGAAATGCCGTGAAACAGTCTGGCAAGAGGATTTATTTGCAGCGTGAAGCCGGGTTTATACCCCACACATCCACCTTTTCAACATGTGAATGGCGTTTCTGTTTGGAAATGTCACGCTGACCACTGGGTCGCATGAAAAAACAAAAAAGGGTAATCCCACCCCACCCCCAGAACACACACACACACACACACACACACACACACACACACACACACACAGTAGAGCGTTAAAGCAGCTCATCTTCATTTCAAATCATCCTGGCAGACTGTGGGCTTACTGTAGGACGTTTTCATCATTTTTCCAGACTTGATGCTGATAGCCACGCCGCTGCAGAGACCCTCCCGTCCCGACGGCCAGAATTAATCTTAACTCTGAGCCACATTCAAGGATTTTTGCTGTAATTTGCATTGCTACCAAAATACGACACTGTTCGTTCGTCGGTTTTTATGTTTTGTGCAGAGCGTCGAGCAAACACTGGAGCTGTTTTTGGTGGCACGACTTAAAATAAATCATCATGTGGTTGCTAAAAAAGATAAAAAACATGTCTCATGGCAAAGAAGGTAGTTACGGGCTGTACTTTTGAGTACATCTGTAAGGTGTTGTTTTAGATTTGAGTGTTTATTTGTGTAATTTTACTGAAAACTTGTCAAATGCATATTGTATTTTGGTCTCTGCATGAAAAGTCTCAAGGCCAAGGTGGAAAGTTTTCACGACACTGACACTGTGTTTGTGGTTTTCTTCTGTACGTCACACACAACAGCACGGTACACGACTAATCTAATGTAGTTTGCTCCGACAATGGTTGCGTTGTGAGAAGTTGGTTCTTCGCTCTGCGGTCTCGTTTGACCATGAATTAGTTACCATGCCTCCAGGTCAAGTATCCAGAGCTGTTTTCAAGAGCTAGGGGATTCATTAGAAGACACGGCCTTTGATTCTGCTCGTTGATTATTCAAAGGGTGGCGTTTGAATCTGCACACGGCATTCACAAAATAAAAATGGACATGATTCTGAACCGGGCACTGCTTTAAAGAAGAGATGAGCTATATCATGGAGCATTAATTCCACCATACTACCAAACGCTGAATCCACAGCCTTTAAATCAGCTTATGCTTTTAGTTGTAGTATTAATAACGTCTTGTGTGTGCGTCACATATTCACAGGAACATTGCGTGTGTCAATCTCGAGAAGGAAACGGCGATAACTCACAAGTCAACAACAGCTTAAGCAGTTTCAGCTTTGGTTGAAAGTAAAGTGCGGAGTGTGTTTGTCTTTAAAAAGAAACGAAGAGACCTGACATCATTGTGTACAGAACAGGGTGAGATAGTAGTTTTTGTTTGGATCCTTCCCCCCCACACACACACACACGCTGGTAATCATTCACTTCCACTGCTGATATATTTATGACGCAATATATTTACCTGACCGCGCCCTGTAACCTTCTCCCACTCGTTCAGTTTAACTACAGTTTAGGGTTTTATTTTATTTTTTTACAGAAAGGTCTTGGGAATCCCAGAACATGCTAAACACATTCCCAACTGTTGAGCTTTCTGCTTCCTTATCTGTTTTTGTGGGAAAAGTACCTTGTAGTTATTATCTCCAAGGATAACCCGATAGACAGAGTGACTGGTATAGCGGTGGACCAATACAGATCTTATCCCTCTTATCTTATTCCTCCCTCACAATAAACTTCTTTATTGCGCTCTCCAGTTTACGAATTAGTCAGGCGGCATTTTGCAGACTTTTTGCATTTTCCTTCATCTGAACTTCTCTTTGATTGTCGTTTATTAGCGTCTGCTTATATTTTATCCAGACAACCAAAGCTGAAGCAAGCATGTGCATGTTTTTTGGGTGTAATTGGGTCTTAGTTCAACATAAACGTCAAGTAACCGAATTCCTGCAGCAGAGCAACATCCCTGGATTATTTATTTTTTTTATTGAAAGTTCAGCTTTTGTTTAATCCGCTGTTGTTTTTCCTGTCCTCATGTACACGTGAATCCAAATCTGTCCTTTCTCTCATCGTCCCTATCTAGATTTCCTTCCTCTCTCTCTCGGTCCAGCTTCACCCCCTCTGTTCTCGCCTTCCTTCTCTCCCTCTCGTTTTCCTGGTTCCTCCGCTATTGTATGTCACTTCCTTTCTGTCCTCAGCTCTGCGTCCTGTTCTCTGCTCGCCATCAAGGCCACCACACAAGTTTTGTTGCCCTTTAGTCTGTGACTTGCTTTGGTTTTTGTCCAACATAATCTTGCATAAATACTTTACAAACGTTACTTCAAGTCGTAAGGGACATGCATACATACAGGAGCAGACTAGCAGCAGTTGCAGCGATGATGATGTATGGAAAAAAACCTTTGGCGACTCGGAAGTGGAGCCGTTGAAGTTGACGTAATCAACAAACTGAGTCAACACAACTGCGGTGACAACCAACGGGATTGACATATGATGCAAACAAAGAGTTTTCCAAACGTTTACCCCAAAGGAAACACATGTC
The DNA here is from genome assembly GCF_963514085.1 of Chelon labrosus. Classification (NCBI taxonomy): domain Eukaryota; kingdom Metazoa; phylum Chordata; class Actinopteri; order Mugiliformes; family Mugilidae; genus Chelon; species Chelon labrosus. Next base: position 17,856,847 of record NC_140356.1, read on the forward strand.
ATGTTTTTTTTTCCTGTTAAATAAGAAAAATCTGCACTTCACCGAACAGCGTCGTCTGCGTATAGTCGAGTAATGCCAATCGTGTCATGAGCAAAGCACGTTCCCTTTTGTAATCTGTATTTTAAATAGTTTGCTTACCTGTGACATTTCATACAAAACTGTATTATTATATATGTGTAGGAGTATTCGTTCCTCTTATTATAACACCACCTGCTTTTGAAACCGGATTTCCACTCCTCTAAATACTTATTACCAGTTTTAGAATTGCGGCAGCTTCCTGTCAGACGCTGCATCCACTCCCTGCAAGTCCAAGTTTGAGTTGAGTTGTCCTGAGCTGCCTTTGCTAACCCTGCTAATGACTATTAGGCAACGTCCACTGATGCAGATTAAGCTCGTGACCCGTTAAACGCTGCACCGTGCGAGCTGCAGAAGTGGCATTTCATGTTGTGGGATCCAGTTGCGTGTTAGAAAAATAAGAAGAGTCATCCTGTTGCCGGACTCAATGAAAGACAGAAGGATTAAAGAACAGTCTGTGATTATAGTTGCCTCAGTTGCCACAACAGGAGGCCACAGGTTGGTCATCTGGCAGATCAAACGTCATGTGAGGGACTTGTATGAGCCTTATGTGTTTAAAGTCCTCGCAATTAACCGTCGCTGTGTTTACACTCACAATACTGCCGTGCCAACCCAAAACACAGGACGTAGTCTGAAGAAATCTGCTCTTTTCATGCCTGTATGTGGTGTCAGTGAAGGCCTTGTCGATTCCATGCAACTTGAAAATGTATTTATTCCTTAAGACAATGAATTTCCATTATTATATCACTTTTGTCTTTAATATATCTGTAGGTAATCTCATTCGGCTGTTACTATGACTGTCGTTTATAATATTTTGGGGTCTCTTAATGGACTCGGGTGTTTTTTTTCCACCCTGAAACTACTACAGTGGGTTTCAAAGTGGGTGTTAAAACCTTTAGCGCTACAGTGACCACGTTGATGCTGTCTGTAAACTACTTATGAGTCCATTAAACATGTGCAAACAACTGTTGGTCTAAAAAAAGCACGTTTTAAGACGCTGGTAACATTAGCCGCTGTGCTAGCTGCCTGGCCGTGTTTTCTTTAGCGTCTGTTATTCTTCTGGTTCTGTTTCTTCTACTAAAACTAAACAGTTTGTCCGTTCAGGATGCAAATGCTGCTTCTGTTGCTCTTATCCGCCTGATAATATTTCTCAGTAGATATGACGTTAATCCATCCACGGCTCCACACATGCGGCGCACACAAGATATCAGTCGGTCTTAGCATTTGTGCGTGCGATAAGAGACCAATTGCAGCACAGTGTTTTGCATGCTCTGTTCAGTGCAGGTTATATAAAGCTTTTTTTATGAGTCTCTTGCCTTTCCCTTTGCTCTGCTCTTAACGAAACACAACTGATATTGTTCTTAACTGTATGGCCTTTCGCTATCTCTTTAAACAGAACCAGAGTGCTTTTATGCCTGGAAACACATATATACACACACACACACGTATACACACAGTAGTGTGCTGTGTTGTATAATAAGATAAATCTGCCTTTTGAAAGGAGCCACCTGCGTCATGGAGAATATGAGGTGTTTGTCAGGACCGTGAAGTGTGTTAGAGAGAAAGTGGAAAAGAAAAAGATGGGAAGAGTGTGACAGGAGACGTTAAAGGTGCTGCATATGTAAAGTATGCTATGGTTTTTGCAGTGAAGACATGTAATTTTAGTATTATAAGAGTTTGATGGATGGATTTTGTTTTAAATATAAAACACTGCTGTTTAGATTATTATTGGTTTGTAAATTATTGGTCAGATTCTTCTAAATTAAGAAACTTTTTGGACGTTTGCACAGAAAATTGGGTGAAACCATTACTCAAATTGCATAGCGCTTAAAATGATTTATAATTGAAAGTGATTAGATTTGATTCATCGTATCAAACCTTTTCCAGCTTGCGCCTGTCGGAATGTGAGGTTTTGAACTTTTGCTGCCGGGTTTTCAGTCTTTTACTCGTGCGGATTAATCTGCGGTGAAAGTAAACATTAGCCTCAACCCTGCAATAACTGCTTCAGCCAGACTTAATTGTGGCCGCTGTTAATGGAGCTTGTCAACAGTGATGAATCACACAACCAGCTGCCTTGAACAGACCCTGAGCTGTAAGACTCTCGTCTAAACTCCCCGAACAGGTGGTCGAGTGGCTTCCAAAACCCTTCTTTCCCCTGCTAGGAATTTATCAAAAAAAAAAAAAAGGAGACGCTGACCACCTGTAGACTCATATTACAGGGGCAAGGGTCACCAGGTGGGAGGTCATAACCTTGTAAATCATTTTAACAGTACACGAGCACAAGTTCATCATGCTTTTGTTTCCCTTTTCTTCTTGGTGTCTTTATTTTGCCCACTGATTATGTTTAATTGCATGCATCTGCAGAAAATGCCGTGATAACTTTGTACCAAAACCTCTCACCAAAGTAACCAACCCACATGCAACATAAATCAAAATCAACACAACGACGTGTAATCATTTATGTTTGTTTGTTGGAAAGCGAGCTGCCTTGTCTGCCATCGCCATCTCCGTGTTTACGCGATCGGTAATGAAGCGAGCGTTCGGGTCGGCCCGCGCTCTTGTCGCATACCACCCTCCAGCTAGACGCTCATCTGGGAGCAGTTTATGCCGGCTGTGATCTCCGGGCGGCCATTATCACCAAAACCACAGCGCGCTTTGAGGTGGTCTGACGCTCCCCTTTTGATGTGGAGAGGAGAAAGTGAGCGGTTGAATGAAGATTAATGGCGAGCAAGGCCTTCAGAAAGTGTGCGGTGACATGATGAGGACGACCTTCTGTGGACGGTTTTTGAGGATTTGCACATACCTGAGTTTCAGCCAGTTTACGTGTGAGAGATCTCGTTGTGGCTAGAGTTTGGAAGCTTTTTTGGAAATTCTCAAGATTAATGTGTGATCGTGACGTTTGAGCAGCTAAAGTTTATTCCCATTATTGATATAATCTAGTGTTGTATTACACTACTACTAGCACTCTGGTTGCTGTGATACAATGGGCTCACGATGTGGATGTCCAAAAAAGCTGGACAACCCAAGTCCTGATCTGATCTTAAAATGTTCTGGTCATCCAACGCCATGAACTCTGTAACCTTCTCTGTAATATTTTTCTTCTTGACCCTGTCTCCACAAAACCTTTCTCTTCTTTTAACCCTCGTGCTACCCTCTTGCATGATCGCTATCTGTCTGTCCATTCGCTTGGGGTCCCAGAGATCCCAAAGGTAGCACGAGGGTTAAACGTTCAGTGTTTGTTGTTGTTGTTTCAGATGTGTTAAGTCACGTGATTTTGGTTCTTCTTCAGTGTTTTGGCAGCTTTGACGCCAACCAACTAACCGCCCTTAAAACTGAAGTAGAAGACGTTATGAAGCCACAGGGACATGGTTTTGGTTTATGGCAGACCTAACATAAATAACCATAAAAGACGGGGCTTGGCAGAAGCCCGATACCGAGCCGATCATTTTATAAATGCCTGGCCCGGCCCCGCTGCTGATCGGGACATCTCTAGTAAAGATATTTCACTTTTGGCACTGATTGGCAGCGGCTTCTTGTTTCTAGAGCCACTAGTCTGTCCAAGAGTATTTTAGTGCAACAGAGACATAACCACATTTGCGGTAATGGGAATGTAGCATGCCAAATACTGCTGACTGTGGGAGTATACACTTGATATGTGATACATCTAGGATGGGCTGATTGGATTTTGTCACCTTCACAAAGACTAGACTGTATTCAGAAGGTCACGGTATTTTCAGTGTTTGAGCAACCTTCAGAGGCTCTATACGACTTTCCTGTAGGAGGAGTGTCATACAGCGGGAGGGTGATTTCCTAATAGAGTTGTCAGATATGACTGATGGTGACTGGCTCCTCGGTCTGTTGCTTCATATGCGAGTCACTGAAGCCTCTGTCTTGCTTCCATTATCGTTCATTACTGCCGCTGTGTTTGCTTTTGCTTTCTTTGGTCGCGTTTGTTTAAATTATGTTTGGTCGTGTTGTGGCGTCCAAAGAATTCAACCATCTCGTTAAATGCTGTGACTTAACGAGGCCGCTTCTGACGTGAAAGTTGACGATGTAGCTGCAGTTTTGCAACAAGCATTAATCTTATGAAGTTGTGTGTATGTAATGTCCGTTTTAAGACTCCAGGCATGGGGCTTAAAAATATTTCTGATTTACTTTTTGCAGCTTTTGGTTATGTTTGGTCATATTGTCAGAGAGCTGAAGTGTTGCTAAAGCACTCGTCGTCATCTGTTTAAAAATGAAACTGTGAAACAAACAAATGTGATTGGTTGGTGCATTGATGAAAGGTTGATTTGTGTATTGCACTTTCTCCTGTTGAGAGCAGTAATACAGCCAGTGGCTAAAAACTTTCCAGAACCTCAAAAGAACATTACAAAGTGGTTGCATACTTCCTAAAATTAAAACTATAGCTGAACTGATGAATATTGTATTACGCTGAATTTAGTCTTCATGTTTGGTTGGTGGTTGAAGCCTGGGAGTCGTTGTGTGTGCAAGTTGTTTTTGGAAAGAGAACTCGACAGAGCTGATGCTAATGGAGATGCTAATGGATAGCATGGCAGCGCTACTTCCCACATGGTGGTCAACGGAGCTTGCTTTAATAATCATATAATTTAGTCTTAGTCTTATTTGATTATTCATAGCTCATGTGAAAGAGAAGCCTTGAATTACAATAATGTAGTGTCATATATATGCAGCACTACTAGTTGTTGTGGTACAATGGACTCAATGAGGACGTCAAAGGAAGGTGTGTCTGGATGAGGACTGATAATGGAAACAAAGGGAAACAATACCTGTGAGATGTGCTCCTTTGAGTGTTTGCAATGAGTGTAATGTCACTCCATAGTCAGACCAACCCTTCAGCTCAGCTACTGTTGGAAAATCCCTTTAAAAAGTTCAAATAACCCCCCACACACGCATACAAAAAACAACAACGCATCAAACTAGCCAAAACACAGATTGAAAGATATGAGCCATGTCCTAATGTTCAAAACCGCACCACAACACGACAGACGCTGGAGTTTTTTTTTTAGTTTAAAGATGTGTTTGTGCGCGAGAGAAGTTCAGGGTTGCTCTATTTTAAGCGTCCCGTGAAACTAATGACACACAGGGTGATGGGGTCATTTGACACGCAAGTCTGTGAGTCTACACACCGTCATTATGTCTAAACCTGTTATCGAGTGATGAGTGGGGCGTGTGGAATGCCATTTGCTGCTCTGATAGATCAATTACACGGGTTTACATTTAATCTTGAGGATCATGGAATAGTACTCGTCGACACTAAGCGGAAACTTACCGGAATGAAAGATGACACCGACACACAAAAGTGACGAAATAAGTTCCTCAAATTACCACTTGAGGCTGGTTGCAAAAGAAAAATAAAAGAAGGAAAGAAAACAACAAAACTATTCTTATTTTACATTTTTGCAAAATTTTACTTAAAAATAAACGCAAAATGAGCATCATAAACAAAACTGTGAAGAGATATCTCTTCTTTACAAAACTGTGCATACATACAACTAATTTTTCACCACTCAAGCGGAAACCTCAAGGACTAAAAGACAAAACTGCAGTTCCTCACATGGCCACTTGAGGCTCCAAAAGCAAGTCCACGGATGGTAAAATGTCCCAACTTCACAGCACAACTACACATAAGTTTGGTCTCTAGAGCCCATTCACCCCTTTCAAGACAACTGTACGGGTGTGAGTTTCTATAAAACTCACCTATTTAAATTATATCAAGGCTTAAAATTATGCAATATCAAAGGGCAGAGATTCTTTGTGTGACAGGTGGGCGTCCTCACAAGTTGATAGCTGCTGTTTGCCTAGGCGTCACTCAAGCTCCACTTATTTACCCATTTTTTAATCAGCTGGGAGTTAGGTGGAGTCTTATGATGGCTCTTATTTGTCGTCAAATTTAAATCTCCCCCACGCGTGGGCTAGATCTCGTTGCGTGGTCTTGCAAAACCAGGATCGCGGTTGTCTAACGAAAATCAAATCAAGATCGATTGATGCAATGATTTAATTAGCTGTACATTAATTACTGTTTGGGATTTTGGTTGAACAAATTTAATGGCCAAACTTAAAACAATGACGTTTTACCATTAGTTACTTGTCCATTGTGTAAAGTCTTAGAGGAAGTCTGGGTTATGGTTGGCTCGCACATTCTCAAACACACCTCTTTCACCGTCTTCCTCCTGGGTCTGAACCATAAAGTTTCATAATATCAGCCCACACATGATTACTCACCATCCACACACACACACACACACTCACATCTCTGTTGCTCAATTCTTCTTGTGTTAACAAATGTGAGCTCTGCGCAAAGCTATTTAGCAATCATTTAACTTCAGGACTTACTGATAATAAAATACATGAACGGATATATGTTTATGTGTGTGTGTGTGCGTGTGAAGTCGGATCAAGCAGTGTCTTTCCACGGCGTGTAGCTGTTCTCATTGAAAGCCATTTTTCAGGCTAATGAGAACATTTCTCAGCAGGACGTTTGAAGTTTATACGGTGGCTAAATGTTGTATTTATCTCCAAAGCAACCGAGTTAATGGCATGACGAGAGCTTGAAAGGAGGACGGCTACAGACACTTTGGGTTTATTAAACATAAAGAAAAGGTCTGTCCGTCTTCTTGTGCCTTGCCTCACTTAGTCCTCCCTCTCCTCCCTACATTTTCTCTTCCTCTTTCTTCTTCTCCTTCTTTGCCCTCCCTCTCTTTGTTGGTGTTGCTAATGGAGCGACATCCATCTCTGGGTGGCCTCTCCAAACAGACTTATTGTGGTCTCCTCACAGGAACCATAACTGGGTGTCCTTGTTGTACTTTCCCAACCACACTGGAGAAAAAACAGTACAATATACGGTTTAGTTCACATCACTGTGTTGAAGGCAAGCCTCTTGTCTCCATGTAGTCCAGCTAGTTTAGACTGCAGGTTTCACTTCTTGGTTTACAAAGACAATAGGCATTGTTTTCTCCTTTTCTTTCTTCTCCTCTGGCGAAGCTTTAAACCGTTTGTTTTTAGGTCACAGACTACCACAGTTTTTGTTTCTGAACTTTCTGACTCAAAAAGCCGGTCAGGTATTAATAAATACTGGTTAGACATTTAAAGACAGTAGCAAATACAGTAGCTAGCTATGCATAACAACAATATTTTCTCACATTTATATACTGATTTGGGGCTGCAAAGTTTTAATAACTCTTGCAAAAAAAAAATACAGCCATGCACTGTGTATCTGAGCGTCCATTAGCTCAGGAATGTCCACTTAAGAAGAAGAAGAGTATGAGCGATTGTGTTTAGCGGAGGAAGGTCTGGTACTTTGGAAAGGTGTGAGCACTGTTGCAGGTCCTCTACGTGGTATCGTACATGTGTATGTGATCCCATTAGAGCAGGAATGCTGGGAGGAAAGGTGTGGCCGATGTCGACTTCCCCCCATGGGCTGAACAGGAAGTTACACAGAGTGTGAGGCTGTGTGGGCCATGAGGGTAAAATAGTGGATATGAAAAGGTTTAGAAAAAAATCCAGATCCAGATTTTATTGTAGGTGCATTTTCAGAATTTGTCTGTATGAAAAATGAACTCGCTTTTAAAGGCAGTTTGTGCAAACATTTTGGAAACATCATTTTAGTTTTACTTTATTTTGCTTGTCCGTTACATAATAGTACTAAATATTGTTAAGGATGCAGGAATATTCACATGTGGCACTTGTTTAGTGATTCAAATGACTGCTAATTTAAAATAACCTTTAGTGTCCTGCAGAGCAAAGCAAATAATGTGTAAAATGTGACATTGGTCTCTGTGCAAGCAGAGTTAAATCACTATGTTTAGTCTGCCTGTAGCACCCATAACACAAAAACACACAGTCCAGTGGTTTAGGGTGTGTTTGTCGCAGCGTATTTATCTGCACACGCTTACACAGTGACGTCTTCTATTTAAAGACAGGGGGATGCACAAGAGCGTGACTGTGCCAAACAAAGACAGGAATGCTGCAGGTGTGTGCACACGATAAACTTAAAATCGTCAAGGTTATTTTTGAAACAGCAGCCAGAGAACAGGAGGAAAGACGCTGAAACCTGATATGATTATCCTCCTGTGCTGGTTTCATTATACGCTCTTCTACTTCTGGTCTCGTCACTCTTTATACCTTCTTTCTCTTCTGCTTTTTCCAGTGTTTCCTGGTATCTCGATTGCAATAGAGTTCTGCTTTTCTTTTTAGTCTTCCTGCAAGTGCAGTGTGAAGACATTACATTACTGATCCGATATAGAGTTTTATACAGTGAATAGAGGTATATGAAGCCATTACTCGACTATATACAGATGATGTCGCTCTTATATTGCTTTTTTAAAATGCAACAAAATAGGAAATGGCCAGACCTGCAAGTATTAACAGTTTCAGACATATGTACTTAATAATACATAATGCAAACTGCACTTTCTGCATGTGCATGGTGAATTTGGTGCTAGGAACTAAAGTCTTCTATTTAGCCTTTGCAGTAAAATTGTAGTTATTGTATTGGTTCTATCTGATAATGTGCTTTGACGGTGACACAAAGCCTTTATTCGACTATATGCAGATGATGTCGCTCTCTGACGTGCGGCGTTTCCTTCTTTAAAAAACAGCAAATGTGACCCTGTTTCATAGTTTAAACATTTAATTAACTGTCAATCATCAGTCACTCCCATTGGTCATTGCCACAAAGTTCAACTGGTTTCCCACAGTTTTTGCAACGTCGACAACGTAAAGACGTGTGAACAGATCATTTTCTGTTTCTAGCTTTTCTAGCATTTCTGTAGAAAGCCGGACATGAATGAGATACATGATGCTAGTCAAGAACTTCCCTTGAATCTCACTGATATCACTTCCTCCTGGTTATTTATTCTTTCTATAAGAACCAAAGTCAGTGAGTGTGTGGTCAAGCAGTAAGTTGAACTCTAAAGTTAAGAAGCCTTTGCATTTTCTGTTCTCCTCTGTCCGTTCAGTCCAGTGTTGTTCTTGTGGGAGGATTCGCTGCGCTCTTAAATAGGACCATGACCTCATTGTGTTGTAGCTCTGTTTGTTTAGATTTGGTTGCTCTCACCCTCCCAGCTCCCTTTTAACCCCCTCAGTCCTGGATATGACACAGCTCAGAGTGGACACAGCACTAAACATCACTGGTGATTTAATAACGGCTTTATTCTCATCCTCAAGTTTTAAAATACAATTTGCAGTCTATAAGAAAAGCTAAGAATACTATTCAGGGTGGTGTAAGAAGAACTGATGTAGGTCACCATGTTTAGCCTCTGACTTCCCTCAGCATACACGATTAAACAAACAAACACGGTCACGTGTAGATGGATTCCCCCCCCCCCCCCCCGAGGGAGTGTCTCTTTTCATGAATCCCTATTTTTGCCACATCTTCCCTTTTCTTTTGCGCTTTCTTTTTATTTTCTCCTTCCTCTCCTCTTGAAGTGGACTGTACGTTGACAGATAATCTCCTTACCTGTCACTTCCTGGTAATAAGCTTTGACTCATCGGACCTGGCAGCTGCTTAAAGTCGAGATTGATCGTAGAAAAACAAAACAAACCTCGGGTCAAACTCGTGAAACTGAAGTTTTATGTACAAATAAATTAAAGAATCTGTAAACTTTATATTCGCGCTGTCATGACTTTGTTTCTGTTAGTGTCCAGATCTGTCGAGGGCTAATATCCTTGTATGTCCAACTTTAATCCTGATGAGTCAGTGTCTCTCTCTGTTATACTTATCAACACAAGCAGGTCACCATTGCTGCGGGTGACAAGGTGACGAGGAGTGACGTAAGGCTGGGAAAACCCATTTACAGTCACGCTAAATGCGATTTTATTTTATTGAAGTCAATATAAAATGAATCAACAACTGTTTTTATTGTCCTATGAGATGGTAAACTAAATATTATGACATTTGAAGGCTGACTTGTGGTTTAGGCTGTTAGAATCGCAAAATATTTGTGGTTTTTAGTCCAAATCATCAACAATGTCAAGGTGTTTAGTCGCCAACATGTCAAAAATATTCACAACTTCCTTGGTCACCATCACTGAGGAGTAGAGGAGTGACATATGGTTGGGAAAGTCAGACTGAATAGGATTATGTTCAAAATTATTTAATTAATGAATGCAGTAAGTCAACGTAGAGTTAATATGCAACTATTCTGACAATCTAATAATCAAAAAATGTTAAAGGAGTGTTAATTTTTATTATACTCAATTTAAAAATGGTAAGGAGACTATTTGGGGAGTTTGAGACTATTGGTCAAACATTAACTTGTGCTTTAGGGTGTTACGATTGCAAGAAAATGTGTTTTTTAGTCAAAATAATAAAAAATGTCAAAGTTTGTAGTCACCGACATGTCAAAAAAATAAAATAAAAATGACATTCAAAAGTTCCCAGTGTCCAAAATGATCTCATTAAAAATATATATTTAGCCTAGAGGGATAACAAAACCGGGAAAAGCGGCAAATCTAAAAATATAATATTTGCATGTTTTGTCCAGTAGCAAATTCTCACATTTGTGAACCCAGACACTGACTCACTTGAACTGTAAATTAAACAATAAATAGATCATATTCATCATTTTAAGTAGCGAGAGCACACGGCTCACTAAGCTTATAATAAAAGACAACAATGCTGAAGTGAGAGTCTTCATGTTTCTCGCAATTGACCGAAGTCACACCGACGTTCCTGCTCTCTCTCCTCGCTCTCGTTGGAGTTTCAGTGGACGCGTTGCAACGCTAGAAACTCTCAGACCTGCAGCAGAATGTGTGTCTGCATTGCTTGCACATGCTGTATTGGCACCTTGTCTTTCACTGTTATCCATATAAGGGTTGGTGTGCCTTCAAAGCCTCCCTGGATTCTGCACTATGTGTGTGTGTGTGTGTGTGTGGTTTTTTAATAGATGCAGAGGGGAGCTTCACTATGCCCATGTAAGCACAGACTACACTGGGGAATTAAAGTCAGTCTTAAGAGTCTGCATTGGCGCTCACATACAGTACACATAAAGACAGTAGATATAAGACGTAAGGGATTGTTATTGTGATGTAAACATCTGGAATCTGTGTTTTTCGGAAGCTTAAAGAATATCTATAAAAGGCCATTATAATATTTTCAAAATTTTGTTTTATTAGTGAACTGTATAGATGAACAAACCCCAAGTGACGTCAACCGTAGGATTCCTTACGAGCAGTTCTGAAGCTCAGTGTGCCATCTCTGGATGTCGCCATCTTGGAATCCACCTAACCCAGCTCAGAAGGGTTAAATGGGAGTAACTTAAACTGAATGAGTCTTTTATTGACATATCAGCAGTTCGGTTAATCCAATTTAAGTTTCCCCTTTGTGCTAAAATTTCCCTCCAGTCAGTTGACTGTATTTTTACTACTGATTACGCAACAGGTTGCACAATCAGTTTCATGTGCTCTGAATTATAGTTTTATGTGTGTTTGCGCTTGTAAAACAATAACCAACTCAATGTGTAACTCAAAGATGTTCAAATGTTCAGTACACATGTGTCTGTCTGCCGTCTTTCATCTTGAACTTCCTTCTACTGTATCAGCTGACCTCAGTTGCGACCTTACCCGCCCTCTGGCTTATCCCACCTTCTACGCTTATTTATACGGAACCACAGAGTCGCCTGCTGACTGTGGCTCTCAGTGTTCAGTATACAGTAAAGCCTCACATCAGTTATTCACACCCTTCAGGTCCACGTGGCCTACAGTCAGTCAAATGTTTTCTCTCCTTGGAAACGTTTTAATTTTCTTTCTGCTTCTGAGCATTATATTGTTTTTAATATTAGAAGTCAGTCGATTAGCATGGGACCCAGGCTTATTAAAATTGTGTTTTCGTCATGTGCTGACCCTCCAGTACTGAAGGAGAGTGGCGGCAAGAAGCTTCGTTCTCTTGAATAACATTCATATACAAGACGGTTAACCAGTAGGGATGTCCTGATCCACACCAATCTATTAATACTGAGTATCAGCCGATCTGAGTCCCGATCCGATCTTTAAGAAACACTGTTTCCTCCCTTGGAGATTCGTGAAGGCTGATCGCATGTGCTCCAGTAAATATTTCTTTCAAAGTTAATGTAGTGTGGAGAGGGTACCTCGTACCTTGGCTCCAGAGAAACCCTCTTTGGAATATTTTTCTCCTTGACGCTGTCTCCAGGAAACTTTTCTCTTCTTTTAAATGCAGCGTTCAGTCTCTGTTGTTTGAGTGGGCTAAGGCAAAGGCTGCAAAGTCTCCGTTTGGTATTATTTTGTAGGTGTTGAATCAAGTTTGTAGTATTGAATTCGTCAGACATCCACATTGCACAATTTACAGTTTGCGGTAGCAGACATTTCTAGTAATCGAGTTTTGGTTCTTCTTCTTCAACTTTTGTCAGCTTTGAGTCCGGTCAATTACCAGTAATACAGAAGAAGAAGAGGAAATGTCTTCTTCTTCTTGTGGCAGGTTTGACATAAGTCAACTGTCAGTATAACAGAAGAGGAAGAAGACGTTTTAATGTTACAGAGACGTGGTTTTGGTTTCAGATGAAAATCTGGTTTGGCTGAAGGCTGGTCTCAAAGAGATCCAGTCTTTTTAAAAAAATTCCTGGATTTGCTCAGATGCCGATCTTCCAATACCGATCGAGACATCCCTATTACCTAGGCAACCGGAGCCTTGAACGTCCACTGTCGACCAACTATCAGCTACAGAACAGTTTATATGAGGATGAGGATTAACACCAGATTTGTTCTTGCACTTGATAGAAAGGACAATAACATAAGATCACATATACATACACATTGTTAAGTATGTATGTCTAAAATTACAAATATCATTAGGTCTGGTTGTTTCCCATTTTGAATTTCCTTCTTTTACAGAAGGAAATTCTGTAGTTCAGAGAACAACATCATCTGCATAGAGTCGAATATTGGCTTTATGTCTTGATCATAGCACACAATGAGACACTTTCTGTTTAATATTATCTTAGGGTTACTTTAAACCCATCAGCAGCGACACTTTGAGTCATACACTACCTTGCCAAAACATTAGGTACGCTAGTCAAAACGACGTTCAGTTCGAAACAGCGTCAGAAAGGTGGCAGTTAAACTGTATGTTCATTCTGGAGGATGTAGTTTCTGTTATTTAGCCTTACCCGTTGACTAAACAGGAGTTCTCAAAATAATAGTACCACATGTCAGTTCAGTAGTATTACAAACCACTGCCTTGAAAATGAAAACACACATAATGAACTGGCCAGTAGAGTTTATTTTGAAATAAGTGGGTTTCACTCTTTCCAGCACATGTCTCCACCCCCCTTTTCATCATGTGAGTTGGTTCGGGCCTCATAATACTCAAACACCATAATACTCTTCTGTATTGTAGAGCACTGTGTAATGCTATATAAGACATACAAGTATGTGCAACAAGCTGCGTCAATCCCTGGCCTCAATGCCTTCACGTCATGTTGTGGTTTTTGCCCGAAAGGTAAAGAATCAGCAGCTTCCTACCTTCTGAAAAAAGATTTGATCATTTGTTTTGTTCTTTTTCTTGTTTTCCTACTTAAAGAGTTTTCTGTTTACATCTAAAAAGACTATTATAGTATTGATAATGCTTAAAGAACATATGGGTACAAATAAAGATATGATGGGTCGTTGTACATTTTCGCAACTATGCAAAATCAGAACATGACTAAACGCAACTACGACACACAGCTCCCTTCATTCTTAGACCATTGATCTGGATTAGGAACGTGTTCTGCTGCCGTTGCCTAACAGAGATGCCATTGTTTTAACGATCTGTGCTGACTTGTGACTTGTTTCCTCTCTCTCTTTGTAAGGATGTGGAGAAGGAGAGGGAGTTGCGGACGGAGTTCAGCAGGGAGGATATCAGGCTGAAGATCGAGCAGTACAACTTGCTGACCAAAGACCACCTGAAAATGACGCTGGTGAGACCAACACACAGGGATCAGTCTTTAAGTCGCATGTGTTTGGCCTCGGAGCTCGTTTCCTCCTTTTTTAAATATAGAAATAACTATCAAACAGTGCGCTCTTTATCTCCTCTAGATCGTGAAGATATTCTCTGTGTTGCAACCGCTATTTTATAATCAATTTGTCCGATCGACGCAAACTCATGCAGTGTCTTGCAGGCTTTAAAACTTCACATTCGAGGTGTGCTGATGTTTCAACATTAACTCCCAGCATTCCTCAGCAGTCGCATCAGTGTGATGTGATGTTATTCCTGCTATTGTTCTCCCCCACAGTGTTTTCCTTGGCAAGGTGAAAGGTGTCTGAAGTCATGTTCACTATAGCCCAGTGAAATTCATGGGAAATTAACAGGTGGCTCACAAGGTTTTATACAGCCAGATGGAAAAATTTAGATATCTGACGATCAATAGTACAAAATTAAAAAGGATTTTCTAATATATATATATATATATTAAAGCATTTTTTTTAGTTTTCCATCAAGGGAAAGTTAATTAAGTGCCAGGAAATATCAATAAATAAATTAAAATAAAGTTGTTCTGTATGGAGGAGAGACCCTGGCAAAATCTTAATTAATTAAATAAAATTTAACTTAAATTAATTTGTTTACCATTGCATTTATATATTTATTTATCAATCTGGTTATTTCTACACTTAAATATGTATAAATGTTTTACGCTTCTTTCACATTTTACATTTATCTGTTTGCATTTAGCTTCAATTTCCTCATTTAAAATAAAAAAACAGTGCAAAAGTTTTCATATTTACGGTCACAAACAGCCTCACATTTGAAAGGCTCAATGTTTTAGCATTTCCGGTGCAACATTAGAGACAACACATTGTCAGAATAGTTGCGGATTAGGCACGTCAGAGCCGATAGTTTCGCAATGTGAAGCTCGCAGGTGTGTCACTTTGCTGCGTTTCTATCGTTCCATCTAATTCCATTGGTCCTTTTTTTATCCCTTCATGTGTGACGGTGTGAGTTTCTCACCGGTCGCCCCGTCTAGTTTCAGTCTGGTGTCGTCGATCTTGTTTTTCTACCTATGACCTGCACACACAAGCACTCATAAACTGGAACGCACCCTCCTCCGGGCCACATATGGAGTAATGAGATTAAAATGCTCTCCTGCCGTCTGGACCCATCTGTCCTGCAGGACACGCTGGTCTTAATGGTTCAATTGGTCTCCTGTGGAAAGATCATGTAGCGTCAGCCTCATTGTTTGCATTTACATTTACAGTACGTTTTATTCGGGCAACGACAGTGTTCATTTAAGCACTTAGTTTAGCTTTACTCCTTTATTCTGCAAGTCTTAAGTTTGAGTCTGTCTTTCTCATATTTTTTTTGTTCTCAGGCTGTAGTTCTTTATTTAGGTTTTCATCAGATAAAAGATTGTTATAATTAAAAGTCCATCGCCTTTATTCACCCCAACAAACACAGAGAAAAGAACAATTAATAATCTGAATCATCAGCCGTATCTGTACATGCATTTTTTACAGATTAAACAACAGTTTCAAACCGAGTTTCAGTTCAGTTTGTGGTGCTTGGATGAACTGTTTTCGTCCTAGTTTGTCAGATAAAATAATTTGTCATAGTTTGGCGTCATAAAATAATAATAATAAAATTTATAACAAGTCATATAATCACAGTGTTGCTTTAATAACTGAATAAATATGAAAAATATTCATTAAATGAATCACAGACACGCTAAATCCATTAGTCGTCAGATTTTTTACGTCTGGATTTGTTTTGTTTTTGACTGGTGGTCGTTTAAAACAAGAAATCTCAACAATTTCTCACCATTATCTGTAAATTTACAAACTAATGAGGAGATTAATGGATTATAACTTAGTTGCAGTTACAGATTGATGTCACTATTTCAATGTGTGACAGCAACTGTTGCAAAATTTTACCTAAATGTAAAGATTTATTTTGCACGAACTGTGTTTATAAATTGCGATTTAAAGCTAAATCTCTTTCTCTCTCAGGGTCCCACTGGTGTGTACACTGGTTTCATCAAGGTCCAGATGGATTTGAGGAGGCCGGTGACGGTGAGGGGGTCTCAGAAACCAGCAGGAGAAACCGTGATGGGGGAGGCCTTCTATTTGCCCCGAGGAGTCACCAACACCCTCCACATCAGCTCCAATAACACCGTCAAGCAGGTGGTGTAACTCACAAGCTCATCAACACACTTCACAGCCTGTGGAATAACTCAATTAGGATGTGATGACAAACTGGTGGAAGTTGGGTTTAGACCATAGACTGTATATATGTGGACGGCGGAACAGATCCTCAAAAGTGAAGCCAAAGCAAGTAGAGCTCCCCCTGGTGACTGGCTGCAGTATAGGTCATAAGCTCCGCCCCCTAACTAAAACACTAAAATACACGTTAGGTAATGTTAAAGGATGGTTTCTGTTATTTTAGGTAGTTAGTATAACGTTGATTCATGTTCAGGTTTTGTTTTATTAATTAAAAATGTGAGTTGAGTCTGGAGGAAGTGTGGTCGAGTCATCGATATCGTGGCTCCACTCTCGGACCAGACTGATCAGACTCTGGCTCCAAACTCGCAAGATGGCGCCGCCCGTATCCCCGGGAAAATAGCGTCAGTTTGGCCAATGCAAGGAAGTGGCGACGCGTAGTGCATATTTATATACAGTCTATGCTTCAGACAGAACAGAGCAAATTTTTTTGCTTTCGTCCAGCTCTTCTCTGTCGTAGTAGCTGCCGTCACATGGACTAATCCCGTTGCACGATCTCGCAATAGTCATGAGGAACCCGTCTCAAAAGATGGCACCAAGACTTTTGATGAGAGGATGCATCTTTCAAATGAAGATCTGTTTGAATCGGAAGATAGTTTTTTCCTCCAACTGTGCTTTTCATTGTTCTCAAACAGCAGTAGATGGATAAAACAACTATTTGCACAATGGCCTAAGTGTTAAAACTGTGATTGGATCCCAAGTGGTGTAAACTTAAAGCTGGCCACTTGCAATCAGATCTCTCAGGATGCATATGTTAATCTATCTGAACTAAAATCATCATAAAATTAACGTGTCATATCTGGAAATTAGTTCCCGAATGGTATTCACCTTGAAACGTTTGGGTCTAGATTCAGATTTTAAACCATTTTAAATGCTTCAACAGTAAAATAACAACACAGCATTAGCTTGACTCTTTTGTTGCTCCTGTTTCAGGTGATCGTCGCCCTGCTGAACAAGTTCACCGTCGCAGACAACCCGGCTAAGTACGCCCTGTACAAGCGCTACCACCGGGAGGAGCAGGGTAAGACGACACTGAATAAGAGACGGCGACAGGAGAGGAGGCGGGGGTTTCGTTCCTCTCATGCCGAGCTCGGTATCGAATGCTTTGACACTGACATAGTTTTGATGCCGCAGGGCTCTCCCCGCTGCTAGCGGCTCGCCAGGGATACCCAGGAGTACACACACATGTATAAATACAGCCCGTACACGGGACGAATCAGCAGCTGTTGGGTGTTATCTTTCAGGCTGTTTAGCAAGAGACGGTTTATTGGTTTCATGAGTGAATTTAAACTATAAAACGCGACCAGACGTTTGAAGTGTGTGAGTCATTTCACCCCCAAAACCTTTATAGGGATTTGGGGTATATATATATATATTTTTTTTTTACCCCATCATCACTGAAGACTGCAGCTTATAAAGTGTCTAGACAGAAAGTATATGTCGACTTTTAAGACTTCTCATGAGCAGAATAAATGTAGACATGTCTGCAACCTTCAGCTTTAAGACGACAGACTCCAGTTGAGGTCGAGGAGGCGACGGGACGGCTGAAAGAAAAACCGTTAACGCAGAGTTTCACTTTTTCTCTCTGTAAAAGACATTCAGGGTGATATAAAGAAGGTTTCAATTGATTTTTATGCGTCTAAGTTAACAGTTTGAGCTCGGACTAGAGGAGTTTGGAGCTAATTTAAGCCTGAACTTACCCCTCCCAACAGATTTAGGAGTTAATCTGATCGGGATCTCGCTCTGAGGCGTGGTTCAGATTACCTTAGACGACTCTTCGGGGCCACGCCCCAGGCCAAATCAAACATGTCTGACATTTAGGGTTTAAAATGAGATAACTAAAGAGCCTACAAGGTCACGCAACAGCAGCTGGCGGTGTTGCCAGGCGACAGTAAACATTCTAGCTCTCACGGCTAACGTTAGCTAGCATGCCGTTGTTGACTGTTGACTAAAACAGTCGGTTAAAATCACATCTTTGACTTTTATGGAGTCCAAAATGTGCCGAAAAACTAAATGTACGCAATAAATTATATGAATAAAAGCAAAGCAGTAATAAAATGTGAATGTAAACTTTTATTAAAGTCTGTTTTCATAATGATAAAGTAGAACTATAAAACGTTAAATACATATACGCGTTTTGATATAAAATGAAATACAATGAAACGTTTGTTTGGCACACTCGGGACTCCATACATGCAGTCTTTCCTCAGCTTTTCTAATTTAATCAGCCTTTTAATGTTCAAATTTGATTAATCTGAGCAAAGGAAATATAATTATCTCCCTCAAATAGTCATATATCTGCTGGTCGTTAACGTTGAGCACTAACTGGACTCAGATGTGAATACTTTCCTGTTTTTTTCTAAACCGCCGGTGGTTAAACCCGTCCTTTCATCCTCGTCTGTTTATATGTACACACAGCGGCATGACTGTGGTCTGATTAAAGCGCACACACTTGTGAATTTAAATGTAAATTAAATTGAATGTGTGCGTGTGTGTGTTTCAGTGTATGTGTGTAAGCTGGCGGATGGCGAGCAGCCGTTGTTTCTCCGTCTGGTGGCCGGACCCGACACCGACACGCTCAGCTTCGTGCTGAGAGAACAACAGACCGGAGAAGTCATGGTAACGCCTCTCTACCTACACTTAATTAAGTTTCTTCCTTTCTTGTTTTCCTTCCTCCTCTTCCTCATTTACGTCCTCCCTCTTCCTCCATCTACTTTATCCACTTATGTTTTCACCTTCCTTCCTTCTCTCATTCATCTTTATCCTCCTGCTCTTCTTTCCAACTTATTCTTTCACACCGTCTTCATCCTTCTCTTCTGTCCTTCCCTCTTCCTCTTTTTTCCTACATGTTTTTTTTCACATTGTCTTCTTCCTTCTTTACCTCCTTTTATCCTCCTCTTCCTCCCCTCTTCTTTCCTACTTTTTGTTTCACACATCTTCATCCTTCTCTTCTGTCCTTCCCTCTTTCTCTCTATCTTTCTTCCTAAGTCTTCCTCCTCCTCCCATCTCTCCCTTCTCTTCTTCTTTTGTACTTTTATCTTCCTCCTCTCTATGTTTTCTCCTTCTTTCTCCTTCACATTCTTTCCACCTGTCTTCTTCTTCTTCCTCTTCCTACTATTCACCTTTCCTTCATACTTCTTCTTTCACATCGTCTTCATCCTTCTCTTTAATCCTTCTTCTTCTTTCTGACGTCTTCCTTCTTTACCTCCTCTTTTCATCCCTCTATCTATCAATCTATCTCCTTTAGCTTTCACCTGTCTTCCTCTTCCTACCTTTTCCCTCCTCTTCCTCCTTCCTTCTTGTCTTCCCTCTCTTCTTCTTTTGTTGACTCATCTTCCTCCTACTTTCACCTCTTTTTCCTCCGTTCCTTCACATGTTCTTCTTCATTCCCTCCTCCTACTGTTCACTCTTATTTTCCTATTTCTTCTTTCACATCATCTTCATCCTTCTCTTCTTTCCTTCTTGTTCTTTCTCTGTCTTCTTTCTTCTTTCCCTGATCTGTAGTTTTCACCTGTCTTCCTCTTCTCTTTTCCTACTTAACTCCATAACTCCTCCATAAAAACACGTATTTTGATCCAAAATTTAACAGTCTACTAAACTAAATGTTAAACTTTTCTTGCTACCCTCTTCTCCTCAGTGGGACGCCTTCTCCATCCCCGAGCTGCGTAACTTCCTGCGGATCCTCGACAAGGAGGAAGAGGAGCAGAGGGAGGCGGTGATCCGCCGCTACGACGCCTACCGGCAGAGACTGGAGGAGGCGCTGAGGGAGGTCAGGGCGGCGTCTTAGAGGATTTAACCTCCTACGAAACAGGACTGGGACGGAGGATGAAGTTGTTGTTGTTTTTTGTTTTTTTTTCATCTCCTTTGAGGATAAAACTGATTTTGATGAAGGGAGGGATGCAAACACACAGATCAAGAAGAAGAGGATCCAACTCCTGGAGGACGATACCGATGGAGGGATGTAGAAACTGAGAGACGGCAAAGCGAAGGACTAAAAAGGAAACTTGGACACCAAAGATTCAACTGTGCCATACTCATTCATCCCTCTCTTCTTCTTCTCCTCTCCCTTTCTTCGTCCTGCTGTCACATAATTTATGCAGAATCCTCTCTGAGTTTTTTTTTTTTTTTTTTTACCCTTTAAACTCGTGAAAAGACTCAATGTTTTATTTAATTTGTTTTAAAGGTCTGTACATATTTTTTCTTCCCCCTCTCCTCTTAATTTATATGGTTGAAGCGTTTTATTTTATTATTTTTTTGTTTTTTTTTGTTGTTTCTTTTTCAACAAAGTCTTATTTTGTTTTTATTCTACAGAGGGGCGGAGCAACAATATCTGGTGGTGGACACAGCATCTAACCCCAATTTATTTAAAAGTTTATCAGCGTTAAATCTCAAAGGCTGCAGCTGCGCGATAGTATGAGAATAATAATCCTTTAATCGTTGATGCATTTTGCCTAAATTAGCCTGAAAGCTGAGGAAAGACTGTGTGTATGGAGTCTCAAGTGTGCCAAATTAGAGTTTGTTTTATTTTGTGATAATACAATCAAAACGCATATATATATATTTTTTTTCTTTAATTTTTTATAGTTATACTAATATATTACTCTAATATTATGATTATATGAATAAAGAAATTCATAAAAAAGATTCTTCGCAAAAAAAAAACAAGAATCTATATAGTAATAATGTAGAATACAGAAATTAAAATTCAAAATAGGTCTTTATATTTACCCTTTTATTGTTGTTATTGTTCGAATTCATATACTTTAACGCATATATTTAGTCTTTTGGCACATTTTGGACTCCATACATGTTGGCGTGAAACTGAAAGATGTCGTGGAAGGTACACGGAAATAAAGGAAATGAGTAAAGAGACTTAGTCAGAGTCTCAAGTACAAGCTTGTGAGGGCAGGAAGGATTGAGGATGATGAAGAAGCCTTTAGTTTGTGGAGTTTTAGTGAAGCTTGAACTCGGAGGAGGCAGGATTTGATGTGACTGGTTTCTGGAAGTCGACCGAGGGGTTTCAGAGGAAGTAGAATAGAAACGTGTGGATTCAGGAAGGAAGTAGAATAACACGAGAGGCAGGAAGAAAATTGTCGTTGGAGGCCTTGAAGACAAAAGCTGGATTATTTTTCCTCGCTGTGATTAACTGCTTTTTTTTTTTTTTTACCACAGCTGAGAGAAAAAAGGGGAGGTCTGTACAAGAGCTGATAGCTGCAGAGAAGAACAGGAGGAAAACTGGCTGCATTGTCTCTTATCTCAAGTTGAAACGCAGTCTTGACCTCCTGGGTTTTTTATTTTCTGGCGCATGAAAGAAGGAATAAGAGAAAGTGAAGGATGGAAAGAGGAAAACTAGCAAGAGATGCATCCAGAAGTGTTTTTATTCTTAAACTAAATATGCAAATATCTTCTTTGGTTTATTTAATTTGACATTTAAAGACCAAAGACATGTCTTTCTTTCTCAGTCTTTTTCCTTCTTTACCTTCCTCTTTCTCCTTCACTCTCATCTCTTTATTTACTTACATTTCCACCTGTCTTCTTCCTCCTCTTCCTCTTCCTTCTATTCACCCTTCTTTCCTACTTCTTCTTACAGATCGTCTTCACCTGCTTTTGTTTGCAGAAATAAGAGAGTAAAGGATGCAAAGGAAAGTGTTAAAGAAAAGTTGTTTGTGAAAGATTTAGATGGTAAAGGCTTTTAAATAGTTTTTAGGCTTAGACTAAATATGCAAATGTCTTCTTTGGTTTGTTTAATTTGACATTTAAACCCCAAAGATGCGTCTTTCAGTGTAGAAAGGTTATATTCTTCTTTTATAAGTTAGTAAGACAATCATATAGTCAAACACCAAATCAAAGATCCAGACTCTCATCTGATTGTGTTTAAAGCTGCAGGCCGCTGGACAACGTCGCCATCTAGTGGTCGAACAACGATTCTCTCGTTTCTGTGTCAAACAATCTTGTAGATTTATTTTAATAACCAAAGATATTTTTGTGGTGTTGCCTGGAGCAAAATATATTTTGGAGGAGGCCTCTTCCCAACATACAGTATATATAAATATATATAAATATAGTTTAGAGTTTTATTTAAAGGGGTTTTAACCCTGGATTATTCTACTATCAGACACTGGGTTGATGCTATGGAGCCAAGAAAGGGCCTTTTTTATTTGAATCTTAAAATGCAGTCATGTTTTTTTTTTTTTTTTTGGATTATTTCAGAGAAAAAGACAAAATTACAAACTCAGGATGTTGAGTTTGAAAGTAGTAATAGTTTAAATGGAAAACGCAACAGAGTGGCATCATGGGAAATGTAGTATCATGGTGTATTTTGGAGCTTGACGCCACTGATTTTTAAATTAAAGTTGCAGCAGCTTTGTGAAATTTGTGAAAAACACCAAATTTAAAAATTAAAAATTTAAGCTGTAAGAAAGTAATTAGCCACTTCTTATTAAATGGAAATTTGGCTCTTTGTTGCCTCCATATATTATCATTTAAAGTGATGCAAACGTCTGCATGGAAACCGTTGATCTTAAAGATGTGTTGTAGTTATTTTAACTTCATTTTATTTTTTATTTTTTATTTTTTTGGGGCACTTTAACGTCTGGATTCAGGGAAGACTGGTTTTTAGTTTTAATATTTTATTTTCGTTCTCCTGTTTAATCTGCACCGCCATCACACTCTGTACTTTTGTCTTGACGTCTGATACACTATATTTGTGAAGCTCCACTCATTTTCTGTTTCAAGCTCAGTTTATTTTTTGTTTTTATTTTTAATTTTTTTATTTTTTTTTGGTCTCAACGTGCTTCCGTATGAGTTAGCTGTGAAATTCATGCATGTTAACCTGATACGTGCTTATACTAAACTGGGTTGAAGCATGCATTGTTGTACATACAAACAAGTTGGACGTCATATCAAAAACAAAATCATTTTTGGTGACGAGATGAAAACTAAATGTTCTAAAAGTTAAACAGAGTGGATGTGATACCTTGTACGTATTCAGAATGCTTCTTTTAAGGCTGTTCAGTCTTAATTTGAGTCTTATAGTGTGAAAACCACTGGATCTGACAATAACTCTTAATCTTAGACACAAAATCTTTAAATTCTCATTGGTGTCAAATAGTTTTCTGTCATTTTACACCATTTTGAACTCATTTTGGGAAGAAAATTGGTCGACTGATGTTTCCACTTTTGAATAATGGTTACAGACTACTGCCACCTGCTGGTTTGGAGGGTTATGTCCTTTTTTGCAGAACATTTATACCAGCTGTAGTCTTCGTGGTGCGTTCAGGTGCAACTATTTGGTCCAGACACAGGAAACATGAGGCTTAAATGTGGGTTTGTTGTGTCTGCGAAGCTCTACTGCTCAATTTCCAGAGCTTTAAAGCAGCGTAATGAGATATAATAGCATCGCCCAGATCATACAAATCTAAAATTGACATTTCAGAATTAAATGGTGTAAAATGACAGTTTTTATCTGTATGTACAAGATAAGTTGTCTAAGTTAAACTTGTGAACAAAAGAGTTTTCAGTCATGATCCTGTCGACACATCTAGATCTAGAAAGTTGCTCCTTTTTTTTTTTTTTTAATCCAGGTTTGCGTAAATGTTCAGCTTCACCATTTGATGCGAGTGAACGGCTACTAGACGGACTCTGTGCGCTAGATTTGTTTCGTCCGGCTGTAAAGTTTAATGCCAAATTGTGTGCAGGTGATGTTAACGTATTTTCCCAACGTTGCTGGGCTGACTTTGTAGAGAAGCTTTGTGCGTCGTCAAAGATAATTTCAGACCTGAGCTGCTTAGTTAAGAGTTATTTCAGTCGGTCTACTCCATATTAAGGTCACTATAGAAGCCATATTTATTGACATATTTGAGTTGAAGTTCGAGCAGTGCCTTTTTAAAGTTCGACAGACGGAAAAAAACAAAAAAAAACAAAGGTTTTAATCAGGAGGACAGTTAACGGGAGAGGCGAGTTTATTTTTGTAGGTATCTTCTTTGATTTCTCTTTGGATCGTTACCAAATGTGGCCTTTCCTCGAGCGAGACGGGCTTCATCCATTAAAGGTGGAATTAAAAAGAAAAAAAACCTCTCTCTCTGTGTTGGATTGTTTTTGTCTATTAATTTATTTACCTGCAGCTCCTGTGACCAGTTTTTACCTTCCAAATATTTGCTTATTTCAGGATATCATATCAGAATTAGTTTCTTTATTGTGTATATGTAAATAGAAATGTTATTTTAAGACATAAGACAAACCATAAAGAAAAATAAATGCTTTTACTCTCTACAGCTACAAATCGGATAACGAAAGCCAGTTAGTGAAGTGAAAAATGGATTGTTTCTCTTTTAAAATATCAGAATAATCACCTTTTTTCTGGTTTTCAAGCACAAATAACAACTTTATTTACAAAGATTGTAAGACTACGTTAGCTTAGCTTAGCATAAAGACTGAAAACATAGGAAAAAGCTGTACTGTTTCTGTTTAAAGCTCGCTAATTAACATTTTGCAATACTTATCCTGTGAGGGTAGTTGTTGTTTCCCTCTGTTTTCAGTCCTTATGCTAAGCTAAGCTAAGCTAAGTTAATCAAAGCTAATGGACGCCAGGTATTTAATTAAAATAAACAGCTGTCAGAGTAATTAATTGTGTTTTCATTGCTGTCCAGACAGGCTTTATGCTTCTGTGAAGTGTTTTGTATTTAGAAGCAGCTCCTCCTCTTGTCCCCTGTTTGACCCCCAACTCGAATAACCTCCGAGACACAAGAGGGGATTCCCCCCTCCTTCTTTTTTTTTCTGCCTCAGACAAACACTGAAACTCTGTGAAGCTGTGAAGCTGCAGGACGGAACCGGAAATGACACACAAACAGCAGCTAAACCCGCTTTCACAGTAAAACCACAGTTACGTATGTTTTTTTGAAGACGTTTAGTTTTTAATGATTTATTTTTATAAATATTTCTTTATTTTACATAAGCCCCAGTTGGTTAATTTCATTTAAAAAAATAAAAGTAGAAAACAAAGATCGATTATAATTGTAGTGGCTTTCCTTCAGGTCACAGTGCTTTTTTAATGTCTAGAAGATTAGAAAGTAAAAGTAAAACAGTAATATTTGAAATTTAAAGCAATTATACTCAAATAATTTAACAAATAAAATAATGTAAAACAATAAATATATAGGTATTGTTTAAATA
Organism: Chelon labrosus; assembly: GCF_963514085.1. Lineage (NCBI taxonomy): Eukaryota > Metazoa > Chordata > Actinopteri > Mugiliformes > Mugilidae > Chelon > Chelon labrosus. Next base: position 17,882,323 of record NC_140356.1, read on the forward strand.
ATGTATAAATAAAACAATTTGACATATGTCTACTTAATAATAAAGGTTACTAATTTAATTTAAATTAACTTAAAAATGATTTATGCGCTTAAATGTCTCGTCTATTCACAAACTACTTTTATTTTGACGGTCCACGCCGGATGTGCCTGTTCCGACTCGGGCTGGTTTTACGTGCAGCTCCTTCTCCCGCGGACACAGATTCAGATCCGTGTGATCCAGCAGGAGGACGAGACGCGCTCCCATAAGTCCGCCATGTAAGTTTGACACCTTAATTTATTTAAACAACTCAAAACTAAACCCTCCACATCGTCTGTGGTGTTTTTTAAACGTTGGTTGAAGCGGGAAATTGTGAAAATTCCCCTCTTTACGCCAAACTCCGTTTAAAAATCTCTCAATTTAAAGGTACTTCGTTTAAAATAAAAACAACCACGGGGTGAAAATCAATTCGATGCAGCTTTTCGACTCACTGTGACTCTGTCTAATTTTCGGCTTCAATAAAACACATAAAGGAGCAATTTCTTAAATGTTTTCAAAGTTTTTTAAAGTTTAAATGTCACCTAAACACAACATTTAGACAAGATAATTCACTTTTTTTGTTTCATTTTTGCCTTACTATATTTAAATAATTTAAAATCTAATGCAAGCCCCAAGAAGGAAAAAAAGGTATACATATTTTGAACTGAGTTTGGCTTAGACTTTGTGCAAGGTGCCAAAACAGTGTTTTTGATTATGACTCCTCTGCTGATGCATGAATTATTTTCATGTGCTGCGTTTGAGGGCCCCTGGGGGAACCATTACTGGATGCATTCTGTAGGTTACGTCTTCTTCTCTTATCGGCAGCAGTTAACCTCTTGAACCCCCCGGCTCCAGATGTGAATTACAACACCAAACAGAGCTGATGACAGCAGTTTTGCAACTCGATTGGCAAACAAGACACAGAGAAAACAAAAGGCAACAACGTAGAAGGAGTTTAGATTCATTTCTTTTCATTTAATCAGTTAAAACATCTATTTAATTCAATTGGCTTCAACTTTGCCCTTTAAACTGTTGCACAACTTCCTCCGGGGTGTCACTTTCCAGCAGAGCTGTCACAACAATCACATTTTCTTCCACTCAGATGTTAAAATGTCACGTCTGAACGCAGATGATCAATTTCACCTGTGCTTGATTCTTACGGGAGGAAATGAGGATCCAGTTTCCATCCAGGAAATGGGAGCAGCTTCGTGCAGCCTGGGGCTTCTTATGCAAAGGTCACCTTAACATGTGTGACGCAACGCACACATGTGTGGGCTCGCTGGCGGCGGGACCGGGGGGAGAACGCAACCCAGTGGTTTAGAGGCACTTCTGTCTTGCATGAAAAATTGAGGTTCAGCCGAAGTTGGATCACTCTGATTGGATGTTCAAGCTCGGCCAACCAGAGTGCCAGAAGGGAAACGGGAAGTTACGAAAGCAAACAAAAAGTTCAATGTACCCACAGGAGCTTAGGCTGTAGGAAAAGTGGACGCCATGACAACTCCTCAAAAGTGAAGCCAAATCATGTGGAGCATAGGTTATATAAGCCCCTCCCCCTTCGTATTAACTGATGGGACTTGGGGCAAACTTAATTTTTTTTTCTGATTTGAGTTATTTAATGCTATAAAAACAGGATGTGACATCACGATGATTGACAGTTGCCTCCCAGCTCAAAGCAGCTCTTCCTGTTTCACCCATTTGAATGTTGACTACTGCCACCTGCTGGTGGGAGGAGCTATTTCCTCTCGCCTCTTCCGCTAGCTAGCTGTTGGGTTTTGCCTTCATGGTGCGTTCAGGTGCAGGTTTCATCAGTTTGTCCTCATGCGTCCTTCGTCTCTGGCTCAGGTTGGGGAGGAGATCTCTGCTGGTGGCTCTGCTGGCCGTGACCGTCGGACTTTACCTGCTGCCATCTCCCATCGACCCCAAACCACATGTGTGAGTGAAGAGCTTTTATTTCTTTACCATGAACTTTAATCTAATCTATATTCTATCGGCTTTTTGGCGCCACCTTCAGCTCATGAATTTAATTAAACGTTTGGCACGATGTCTTCTGTTTTCAGACTGAAGGGGCCTCCTCCGGTCCTCGAGGGGCCGCTAGCTGTCAACACCCTCCTGCAGAGGGGCCGTAGGCTGTTTGCTGGGAAACTACAAGGACCAGAATCCTTCACTGCCGACGGGAACGGTGAGTGAGTGGGACGTGTCTCCTCGTTTACATTCAGCTCTAAAAACCAAACAGACGTTTCTGATTTGTGGTTTTATTCAGCCGTTGTTGCTTTTGTTTATTGTTTTTTCTAATAAATAAATTAAATATATAAAATCTGTGATCTGTGTTTATTGTGTGTTTCAGGTAACGTGTACACGGGGACTGTAGACGGGAAGCTGTGGAGGATCGGTCCTGACGACAGCCTCACCCTCATCACACACATGGGACAGGATCTAGCAGAATGTGGTTGGTGGTTTAGTTCCTGGTTCTTGGTCTGAGGTTCCACTAAGAACCGTTTAAACACTAGAACATGTCTCTGGTTCATTCTGAGCGTGTTTACCTTGAAACATGGAGGCTGATGAACCGAGCTGGAATCAGTCTTGGTTCATCTTCCTCTTCTTCTTCTAAGGGGTTGGAGATAAAGTTAGAGGGGAATTAATCTCCTCTTCCTCCTCCTTCCTTTCCTCCTCCTTTTACTTCTCATTTTTCTTCTCATCCTTCTCCTTCTTTTTTTCTTCTTCTCTTCCTCCTCCTCCTTTTATTTCTCCTCCTTTTTCTTCCTTTCCTTCTCCTTCTTCTTCTCCTCCTCCTTTTTCTTCCTTTACTTCTCCTTCTTCTTCTCCTCCTCTCCCGCTTTTTCTATTACTTCGCTTCCTTCTTTTTCTTCTTCTCTTCCTCCTCCTCCCTTTATTTCTCCTCCTTTTTCTTCCTTTCCTTCTCCTTCTTCTTCTTCTCCTCCTTTTTCTTCCTTTCCTTCTCCTTCTTCTTCTCCTCCTCCTTTTTCTTCCTTTACTTCTCCTTCTTCTTCTCCTCCTCCTTTTTCGTCCCCTCCTCCCGTTCTTTTACTTCTCTTCCTCCTGCTTCTCCTTCTTTTACAACTCTACTTTCTCATTCTCCCCTTTATCCTCCTCCTTCTTTTCCTCCTCCTTTTTGTCTCTCCTTCTCCTTCCTTTTCATCTTATTCTCCTCCTCCTTCCCGTTTTTTATATTACTTCTCTTCCTTCTTTTTCTTCTTTTCTTCCTCCTCCTCCTTTTACTTCTCCTTTTTTCTCCCCTTTTCATCTCTTCCTTCTCCTTCTTCTCCTCCTCCTACCCCTACTGTTTCTATTACTTCTCTTCCTTCTTTTCCTTTTTCACATCCTCCGCCTCCTACTCTTCCTTCTCTTCTTCCTCCTCCTTATATTTCACCTCCCTTTACTTCTTTTATTTCTCCTCCTTTTTCTTCTCTCTCCTTGTTCTTCTTCTCCTCCTCCCCTGCTTTTTCTATTACTTCTCTTCCTTTTCTTCTGCTTCTCTTCCTCCTCCTCTTTCTATTTCTCCTACTTCTCCTCCTTCTCCTCCTCCTCCTCCTCCTCCTTATTTCATCATTGTAGATAACTGTTGTTGTGTTGTGTGTCTGCAGGCAGCAGTACAGACTATGAACCCGTGTGCGGTCGTCCTCACGGCGTTCGTCTGGATCGCCACGGTCAGCTGATCGTCACAGACTCGTACTTCGGTCTTCACAGCGTCGACCCCACGACCGGCGAGAAGACCTTACTGCTGTCCAGCTCTGAAGGTTCAGCGTGTCTGTCCTGTTAAATGACACTTGACAACAAATACTTATTTCCTGTCTTAAACCCTCTGATCCTCTGTGTCTCTGTCTTCAGGCGCTGACGGCGTTCCCTTTGCTTTTCTAAACGGTTTGGAAATCTCGTCAGAAACAGGGATCATTTATTTCACTGACTCTTCCAGTCGCTGGGGACGCAGACACGTCAAACTGGAGGTGAGAACAGGATTTTTTTGTTATTTTAAATGTGACTCTTCTACAAACCAGTCCTCTATATCTAGTAGATATTCAGGAGAGAGAGAAGCTGAAGGAGGCAGGTGGCATTTGGGTTATGTCAGTGTTGCTTGGTAACCAAAGCTCTCCAAAACACACAAGAGGACACTCTGGCTCGGTTTTTGTGGCCGTCCATCCGGCCTCCGCTCCCCTGAACAAGAGGAAGTCCATCCAGCAGCGCTGGTGAGACGCCAGGATTAAAAAAAAAAAATCTGTCTGAACTCACAGTGATTTAAACACCAGGAAGTCATTAAAATATGAAAATTCAGGGAAACTGATGGTCAGATGTGATGTGAACGTCTGAACATTCTCTCCTTCCTTAAACAAAACAAATGAGCGTGAATGTGTTCAGATGATGTCGCTGTGACCGACCTGAGTGAAGTTTTGTTCAAATGGTGACCACTGAGAGAGAAAAGGAAGTCATAAAAATTTAGGATCGTTGCTCTGAAGGTCATGAATACACAATAAATAAATAAACTGAGCTAAACTGCAATAAAGGCTAAACTAGTAGCTTAAACTATGCTAAGCTAAGTTAAACTATAAACAAACTAGTTTCTAAACTAAACTGTGTAAGCTAAATTAAACTGAAAATGACAAACAAAGCCAAGCTAAGCTGTAATAAAGGTTAATCTAGTAGCTAAACTATGCTAAGTTAAACAAAAACAAACTAGTTTCTAAACTATGACGACAAACAAAGCTAAGCTAAACTGCAATAAAGGCTAAACTAGGAGCATAAAATATGCTAAGCAAAGTTAAACTAAAAACAAACTAGTAGCTAAACTATGCTAAGCTAAGTTAACCTAAAAACGACAAAGCCTCAAGCCAAACTGCAATAAAGGCTAAACTAGTAGCTAAACTATGCTAAGCTAAGTTAAACGAAAAACAAACTAGTTTCTAAACTAAACTGTGTAAGCTAAATTAAACTGAAAATGACAAACAAAGCCAAGCTAAGCTGTAATAAAGGCTAAACTAGAAGCTAAACTATGCTAAGCTAGGCTAAATTTAACTAAAAAACAAACAAAACCTTAACTTAAACACATAAGAAGATAAACTAAAAGTTAAATCTAAAAAATAATGTAAAAGCAAAGCTTAAACGAACTACATTAAAACATAAACTTGTAGCTAAACTATGCTTAGACAAATTAAACCATGAAGTTAAACCCAACTAAGCTAAGCTAACCTAGCTAAATTAGGCAGAGTTTTAGTTTATAACTGTGATGAATGAAAGTGATCAGCTCTGATGTTTCAGGTGATCGAGCTGAACAGCCTCGGTCGTCTTCTCTCCTACGATCCTCGGACAGGAAGTGTGACGGTGCTGCTGGACTCTCTCTACATGCCCAACGGCATCGTCCTGTCGCCCGACGAAAGCTTCCTGCTGCTCGCTGAGACCAGCATCGGACGCATACTGAGGTAAACTCTCACATGGAGTCATGTTTTTAAGTCTTCAGAGGATTAACTGATCTGTGTCTGCTCTCAGATATTGGCTGAAAGGCCCGAAGGCTGGCACCAAGGAGGTGGTCTTGGACAACATGATCGGTTACCCCGACAACATCCGCCTTAGCGACCATGGAACGTTCCTGGTCGGCATAACGACGCCTCGCTTCCGGAAGTTCATGCCCCCCTTCCTGGATATGATTGCCCCGTACCCGGCGGTCAAACGCTTCCTGGCCAAGGTCAGTGAATGTTTTATTTATTGATGATTGATTGATTGATTGATCGTTCAGTGAATAATGAGAGGTTAAGAGCTAAATGTGTTGAAGCTAAGCTAAATTAAAAGCTAAACTAGAAGCCAAACTGAATTATGCTAAGCTATATTAAACTAAAAACTAAGCTAAACTACATTAAGAGATAAACTTGTTAAAGCTAAGCTAAATTAAAAGCTAAATTAGAAGCTACACTAAATTATACTAAGCTACATTAAACAAAAAACTAAGCTAAACTAAATTAAGAGCTAAATTTGTTTAAGCTAAGCTAAATTAAAGACTAAACTAGAAGCCAGACTGAACTATGCTAAGCTACATTAAACAAAACACTAAGCTAAACTACATTAAGCGCTAAAATTGCAAAGCTAAACGACATTAAACATTAAACTAGTAGCAACGCTGAAAGTCAAGTTTTTAAATTGATTGTTTTGCTTTATTTAGCGACATTAGCTAAGTCCCTGAACAGCGGTGTTGTACTGACCAGTTTAACCGTTAGCACTAAGGCTAATGCTAATTCTGAACCCATGTTTCCAGGTGGTTCCTCTGAGCTTCTACAACCTGCTGCTGCCCCGCTACGCTCTGGTCCTGGAGCTGGGACTGGACGGCGACATCGTGGGAACTCTTCACGACCCCGACGGCCGCCTGACGCGGGCCGTCAGCGACGTCTTCCAGCACCGAGGGAGGACTTACCTGGGCAGCACTGACCTGCCGTTCCTCCCCGTCCTGGAGGGCCAGGAGAGCTGATGATGGACAAACGCAGACTCAACGTAGGCCTGTTTTTAAATATTTTTTTAGCGGTTTTAACTTTTGTTTTAACCCGACACATGAAGCCACCAGGATTCTGCTCTTTGTGGCTTCAGCTAAAGTGTCCTCAGAGTAAATATGATCGTTAAAAGACATTTTAGGACATATGGACTTCCTGTGGAAACAAGTTGTATATCTAAAAAAATAGAGCTCAGTTTAGTAATAGAAAGGAAGATGATTAATCTGAACTGAACTCTGAGACGTTGAGATGAAGATGAAGATGAAGCAGAAACAAACCTTCACTCGACTGGACGTCTGAGGAACAAACTGGAATAAAACATCTCACTAAAAGGTTTTTACATTAACACTGGAAATCTCAACTTAAAACTGAAAACTGGTAACTTGTACTGTTGGAATTTTAGACTGTAAAATAAATATTTTATGTTATAATTAAGTTGCTCTGAGACTCATTTTATGATGCAACTAAAGCTGAAACTGAGTTAACAGACCAAAAACTGTTACTGTTCGGACTTAAACGATCTTTATTTCCAGCTCTATCATTAAAACCTCCTTTTTTTTTTTTATGTGACGATGCGCTAGATTACTGTATAAATAATCAAAACAGAGCGTTTCACACTTCCTAGCCTCCTAACCTCCTAGCCTCCTAGCCTCCCAGCTAATAATAGCTCCTTCTAGCTTGCTAGCCTCAGAGCTAATAGTAGCTCCTTCAAGCTACCTAGGGTCCCAGCTAATGGTGGCTCTTCATGGCTTCCAAGCCTCCCAGTTACTGGTAGCTCATCCTTGCCTCTTAACTAATAGTAGCTCTTCTTTGCCTCAGATCTTGATCTTGCTTTTCATAGCCTCCCAGCTAATAGTGTCTCTTCATTGCCTCACAGTTAATAGTAGCTCTCCCTAGCTTCCAAGCCTCTGTTATTGGTACCTCTTCCTAGCCTCAGACCTTGTACTAGCTCTCCCTAGCCTCTTAGCTAAGAGGAGCTCTTCCTAGCCTCAGATCTCGTAGTAGCTCTTTCTAGCCCCCCAGCTAATAGTGGCTCTTTATGGCCTCTTAGCTAATAGTGGGTCTTCCTAGCTTCCTAGCCTCCCAGCTAATTGTTTCTGTTCCCGTTTCCCCTGATGAATAATGAATACAGACTACTGCCACCTGCTGGTATGAAGTGGTATTTCCTATGTGTTACCTTGGCTGTAGACTTTCTGGCTTTTTTGAAGCTAGTTTCTTTTTTATTTAAAGTCAGCTTGACATCTTGTCTTTACTTTTTTAAACTACAAGGCTGGAAGTAAAACGACAGCTTTAATTAACCGATGGAGTCTCTTCTGCGTGATCTCTTGAGAATCTCTTTATTTGGACAAAAACACAAGCCAAAAATACATCGTACATCGTCAAAAACCACTCAGAAAAATAAAACTAAGGGTGCCAAAACGAAACAGTTCTGACAGATTGGAAAGTGCATCAGTGAATTGAAACAAAGTGATCGACTTTTACGTGGATAAATAGTCACATCTGTGTGAGTTACGTTCAGTCCTGTGGTCTCTAAACTTTTACTCCAGTCCAGTTCAGAACAGGTTCAATACAGAGGAAGAAAGAGCTGCATGACCAAGTTATTATTGTTATTATTATCCAAGAACAACAACAGTAGCAACAGAACATAGAAAATCTTTGCTGTAACTGATTAACAGGTAATTCATCCATAATAAAAAACTGTTAAAGTAAAAACGCACAAGAAAAAGATAAATGTACAGCAGAAGGGACAGAGCTGATATTTTTTCAGATATTTCAATATCAGCACAAAGTACTGACTCGAGGCAGCTTTAAAGGAGCGGTCCAACTCACTAATTTCTTGCCGACACTTAAGAAGAAAAGATCGAAACCACTCATGTCTGTTTATTGAACATAAAGTTGCAACCAGGGGATGTTTAGCTTAGCATAAAGACTGGAAGCAGATGGAAACGGTTAGCCTCGATTGATCTGTTAGCAGATCTAAGCGAAGCAAGACCAACTTAATTAGTTCACAACTAAATGGCTCTGATTGGTTGAGAATTGAGTCTGGCTGCGTTAAGCCAACGTATGCCAACAGCCTAAACTCTCTTCTTCCAGCGTACTCCAACAAAGTTTCTTTCTTGAACACGTCCTAGGTTCTACAGCGATGAGGAAAAATGACAGACGCTGAATTCATAGAACCGAAGTTACATTCATAACTACTCTGCTCCTAAATCAGCGCTGGACAGTTGTCACGAATGGAGACATTAGATGTAGAGACCAGGCTGTAAACAAGCTTAAACATGGAGGTCTACGCAGATTGACTCACTTTTTGAGTCAGCATCTAGTGGTCATTTGAGGAACTGCAGTTTCTATTATGCCGCTTAATTTAGACGTGCTGGTGCGTGCGTTGTCACATCTTTACGCTAAGATAATCGGCTACTGGCTTTAGCTTCATGTTTAGCATGCAGATTTACAGGAGTGGCATCAATCTTCTCTTTCTTGGCAAGAAAGCAGTCATGATCCTAAAACCTTGGCCTATTTATTTAATCTAAAATACATCCGTGACAGGAGGAACACTGAAACGAAGATGAAGAACAGACATGTGGCATTGAAATTAAGTTCCCTTAAAGTTCAAAAGGAGAAAGTCCTCATGTCTCATGATCATATTAAAGATTTTATTTGGCCTTTAAAAAGCTCCAACCCACGAACTTAAAAAAAAGAGATTTATTAATTATAAAGACAAACATGATTGATGTAAAAACTGAGCTGACTGAAACCCCGTTGATGGAACAAGGATTTCTTTTGGCATCCTCATTTCATTAGTCTGTTAAATTTCAATTACAATGCTACAAACGTGACTTTTAATATTAGTAAACTATTTGATTTAATCTGAGCTTTAAACTGACAGGTACGTCTCACATAAACTTGTAATGAAAGCTAAAAAAAAGAAAAAGAAAAATCAACAAATCTTAGAAATCACTTCCTTCCTTTCAAAACATTTTAAACATGCCATCTTTAGACTTCCTAAGAATTTAAAGCAAACCTGTTATTTGAGTTTATCTGACTGGTCTTGGTTTATAGTAATTATTATTATTTAACTCGCTATCCAGTTACAAGGCACTAATCTGAGTGAGATGTGTCTTCTGATGATTTTCCAGTAGGTGGCGCACTTTCCTTTCTTTTTTAATTTCCTTATTTTTTACTGTCCTGTTATTGTCGTAACAACAAAAGAAAAAAAATTAAGGATTAAGGATTTATTTATTATAAACTTTCACCTGAGCTCAAAGCACACATGTGTCTTTTGGTTTTTAATGATTTATTTGAAAAACTCCAAATTACTGAGAAGCACCTAAACACACCACGAGTGAACCGGATACTTGGACGCATAAATTAAAAAAAAAAAAAGATTTAAATTGATATGACCGACTGAGAGACCGAGCGGACGTTTGGTGCAAAGTGGAAACGAATGCATCTAAGGAAACAGGAAGTGAGTTCATAGCTTGCTAGTGTAGGTCAGTCTTGAATAATGTGGCTTTCTCTTTAACACCTATCGATAAACTCGCCGATCGGCGGCGGGAAGGGACCTCCCGTCTCCGTGGCGACCCAGCTTACGAACGTGACCTCACCTGAGGCGGCTCAGGAGGCCCCCGGGAACAAGGCAACAACAGCAGGAGAGTACAAATCACAATACAGCCCTTCTTCCTCCGTCTGCTCCATCCATCCATCCATCCATCCATCCTCCTCATCCTTTATCTCTCATTTCATCCTCTGTCTGAGTCTGCTGAGCCTCCAGCTGTGGCTCGTAAACATCTGTCGGGGGTCAAATTTATACCTAAGGGGAAAAGAAAAACAATAATATTTAAAGAAATAGATAAAATTCTACTTTAAAAACTGGATATTAAGAAAGAAATGTGCTCTTTAATTCAAAGACCTTTAAGTTAAACCAAATCTTGTTTTTAGACTTTTTTGAATGGACTCTGGTGCACAGTTCAGCAGCTTGTTTGTGCTTTTTTCTTTAAACTTCTTCACTTCTTTCAGCCTCTTATCATTTCAAGTAGACAGCAACGAGCCCTGTGATCATTTTAGATCAGATTTTAGATTATTACAGCAAGAAACTGACCTCGGATCGTACACGCCAGGTGTTCGACACGACTGTCCGGAGCAGGACTGCAGCATCATCAGCCGATGGTTCATCTTCTCCAGGACTTCCTGGTCGATGGTTTTTGCGATGTTGGTGAGCTGGAAGGGGTCGGCCGTGACGTTGTAGACTTCTACGAACACCTGCAAGAGAAGCACGTCCATGAAACGGTGTTAACGAGCTGGAAAGAGTCGTATTTGTTTACCCCAGTGTAATTCCTGACACTACCACCGAGCGGCAGTAACGACATAAAGACGTTTTATAGCCTAAACACTGTGGATTTATGTTAATTGTTTCCAGCTATAATGCAACAGAAGCAAATTAATTTTTCCTGTACCTCGTTATCGTCAAACTCGCAGTACTGCAGGTTGGCAGAGGGGGCAACGGTGCGCACACAGGCGTAGGTGTTGTTGTACGAGTCCTCGCACACGCAGTCTGGGAAGCACTCCTAAAGAAGAAGAAGAAGAAGAAGAGTTATTGAGCTGCACAGTTCATCGTTTCAGCTGAGGTGATTTTACTATTTTATTTCCTCCTTTCTTACCGACACTCCCGGCCCCAGCAGAGGGCAGGCGGGGTCAGACACGTTTCTCCCCTCTCCTTCGTACTCCACCAGGAGGTCTGTCCTCCAGCTGCTGCTGTTCATCTTTCCCTCCTGCACAGAGAGGGGTGGGTTTGTACAGATGACGTTCAGCTTTAACTTGCTTGCTGCTCTAATTTAATCACATCCTAACACTAATAACAATTTTGGCTAATGTTATGCACAACACTTGCACTTTAAGGCGGTGGCACATCAAGCTGACAGTCAACCGTGTGCAGGAGTTTGGGCCATTCACATTCAAATACACGATTATTTTCACAGCAACATCATCATGTAAAATGAATAAACTGCAGACCAACTGATCAGGAGAATTCAGGGGGAAGCAGCTCTATACGATGGTTTACAGCTCTCCTTAGCCTCCTAGCTAATAGTAGCTCTTCCTAGCCACCAGTATCTCCTCATAGCTTCTTAGCCTCCCAGCTAATAGTAGCGATTCCTAGTTTCCTTGCCAAGAATAGCTTTCTATCTTCCTAACCTCCCAGCTAATAGTAGCCCTTCCTAGGTTCTTAGCCAATAGTAGCTCTTTCTAGCTTCCTAGCCTCCCAGCTAATAGTAGTGATTCCTAGCTTCCTAGCCTCTTAGCTAATAGTAGCTCTTCATAGCTTCCTAGCCTCCCAGCTAATAGTAGCGATTCCTGGCTTCCTAGCCTCCTAGCTAAAAGTAACAATTCCTTGTCTCCCAGCTAATAGTAGCGCTTCCTAGCCTCCTAGCCAACAGTATCTCTTCATAGCTTCCTAGTCTCCCAGCCAACAGTAGCAATTCCTAGCTTCCTAGCCTTCCAGCTAATAGTAGCGATTCCTAGCTAACAGTAGCGCTTCCTAGCCTCCTAGCCAACAGTATCTCTTCATAGCTTCCTAGTCTCCCAGCTAATAGTAGCTCTTCCTAGCCTCCTTGCCAACAGTAGCGATTCCTAGCTTCCTAGCCTCCCAGCTAATAGTAGCTCTTCCTAGCCTTTTCCAGAGGTAGGACCTTTTAAATGTATTCAACAGCAGATTTAGTTGTAGAGTAGTTTCAGACTCTTATATTATTTAAGTTTGAATGTCGTTCTTTATGTTTCGGTCTGAGTGAGACCATCAGCTGTTGCTCAGACAACTAGAAGTGAAGTTTGTCTCAGATAAATACAAATTAAAAACCAATCAAAGGCATTATTAAAGTTAAAACAACCATGCCTCCCTCCGCCCTTAGTGATGACATTAAGTTTTGCATTAATCAGACACAACAAAAGGAAACACATTAGCTCAGCGACCTCACCATAATAGGCAGGAAGGACATGCCGTCCATCTGAGTCTTGCTGACGTTGTAGCCAGCGATGTCCAGGATGGTCGGACCGAGGTCGACGTTCGCCACCAGCACCTGCCAACGTGACACGTTCGGTTTAATTCAGTTCAACAAAGACTGTACTGGACACACAGATGAGTCAGAACAACAACAGATACAGATACAGATGGTATCATATCAGCCATAGTTGGTGAGGGAGAAAACTGATGGGCTCATGATAAGTATTTTATTCAAGGTAGAATAAAATAAAGACTTAAAATCAGTAGGATATGACTTAGGCTGTAATTAAAGACACAGTTTAAGCTCAAGGTTTAATAGTGACCGTGTGTTTGTACCTTGCTGGTCTGGTTGGGTTTGATATTGGGTCCTCTGACCATGAGAGGAACTCTGATGTCAAACTCATAGAGCTGCCTTTTATCCAGCGGGAGGGAGAATTGACCTGAAAGAAAAAGAGCGGGAAAAAATATATCTCCACTAAAGTTTTTAAAATTTTATATTTTGTGACTTAAAAACACAGATTAACCCGTAAAAAACAAGTGTTGTGCAATTTGGCCCCTCCCCCAAGAAGATAAGCCTGCTGGCCTGAGCAGGCTCCGCCCATATATGGAGGGTACATGCCCCCTAGTGCAGAATGAGTCATCAACATTTTGAATCTTTATCCAGGAGACGCCAAGCTCTAAAATACCATCTAATAATTTACTTTTTATTTATTACTATTGGTTCAGATATTGATCTAGTTCATCTTCATAAAAACACGTAAAACATTTCAGATTTTAAGAAACCCTTAAAGCAACAGCACATGCCTACCTGTGTGGTAGCCATTATCGGATGTAAAGAAGATGTAGGTGTTGTCCAGTTCGCCTCTGACCTCCAACCTCTTCACTATTTTCTCCACCAGGTCGTCCACCGAGAGTAAAGTTCGCCACCTGCAGGCCAGGACGAGCAACAGCAATTTATTCAATACTATGACCTAAGAGGGCGGCTAGTAAATATGAGAGATATTTCAGTAGACTGACCGTTTCCTGAAGGCATCATCCAGAAACTGAACAGAAGAGTTGGACATGGGGGTTTTAGCCTGTCTGATCAACCAGTGTTTGTCCTGAGGAGAGACGGAAGGAAACACTTCCTGAAGAATTCAGTTTTTCTTTTTTGCTTTTCAGTTGTTTTACACCAATGTTTTAAAGCTCCTACCTTCCCGTGGACGTTGAAGTTGGGGTCTCTGGGAGCCTTCGTGGTGTTGAAGCGGTCCTGGTACTGAGGAGCTGCCGTCCACGGGGAATGGGGCGCCGGCGTGGACACCATCATGAAGAACGGATCGAAGCTGGATTTATACTGGAGGAAGTCTAGAGACATGTTGGCCTGAAAAAAATACAACTTTTAATATGATCACTTATAATGGTTTGATTAGTTGAGTGGTATATGAATTTGTCTGGTAAAACTGTGAGAAATCAGTTTTATATTATTGCAAATTAAATATATTTGACTTTTGAAAGAAAACAGTCGACTGAAAGAGAACAATTTTAAAAATAACACTCAAAGATTAATTATTCACGTGTCCAATTTTACTGCAAAAAATTTACTTCGGCTAATTAAAGGGCCTTGTATCAATAAAACAAGGGTGTTGTTGAATGACGTCAAATGTACAGAGGTACAGTCATGGTCCGATGCCTCACCAGTACGTCTGTCAGGTAATCTTTGCTGTAGTCCGCTCCATGTTTCTGAGCCTTCCCATTCACGGACAGAGTGTAGTTGTAGTACTTAGAGTTCTTCTCCTGGAAAACACAACCAGAGCTTTATTAAAAAAAATAACAATTTCTCAAATGAATCCCCTCCACGTAGAAATACCAATACAGCATTGTTGAATAATGCAAATATTTTTAAAGGTACAGAGCAGAATGTTTGTCTCCCCCTTCTGGCAGTGAGAGTAATTACATGCACACGACATATGCCAAGCTTGGAAGCCAGATGAACTCAGATAACAGGAGCTTTAAAGGAGCAATTCAACATTCGGAGCGCACTAGTTCACTTTCTTGAATACTTCCAAGGTTCTATTTAATTTCTATTGACTGCTAGATATGCTAAACTTCCACCTCATTGAACTGAAGCTGCATTCATAACTATGTCGCTACTTTTCTCTTACAAACTCTGTGCCGTGAAGCTCAAACATCCAAGAGAAATGAGTGGTGGGTGACTTTAATTTCACCTTGTTGACAGCCTAACTCGTCTTATATTAATAGTATTTTTGACTACTGAATGACACGGATGTTCCCAATGTCCCAATGTGACTAGAATAACAGAAAGTGAAAATAAGAAAAGCTCCTACAAGCTTCTGTACAGTATGTACAGTGTGACCTCCGAAGACAATCTCAGTCTTGTTGCCAGAGTTGTGACAAGAACACCGTGTCTTTCTTCTAATTATAGCTTTTCAGCACAAGCAGGAACCTGCACGAACCTCCTCTCTCTCTGCGTGAAAAGCATCTGGTTCACACAGATTTCAAACCCGCCAGATTCACATCAGTGAAGCCGTTTATTTTGTTTGTTTTTTTTCCAAATAAAGCGACGCAGAAATGTACAAGCCGAGACCTTGACCTCTCTCTGTTTTAGATAAACTTTCAGATCACGAGACTCCAATCTGTGTTGGCTTAGTCTGCGACGGCGAAGATAAACGAGCCGTTACCGCCGTGAAATGACTTCTGTAAACCAGTCTGAGACGTTTTGGAAAAAAAAATCAATCCGTCTGGCTCCTTCTGAGTTTCCAGTCACATGGCTTCACATTGACGGATGAGATAGACGCACCGTTGCAAAAATAATAAACTTCCCACAGATAGTCAGATATCGCCTTAAGCGTGAACAAGTGCACATACGGTGGAGTCCAGGAGTCGGAGAGTGCAACAGAAATCTATTAAAATAATCAGCAAGTTGGAGGATTGACAAAAATAAAATGCCTCTTGCAAAATGGGTCAGTTCAGATACTGATGTCTGACAGAAAGAAGAAGTAAACGTGGCTGGAAGGTTAGAAGTATGAACTCACCAGTCCGACCCAGTAGCTCCAGCCTGGAGGAACGTGCTCCACTCCACCAGCCTCAGAGTGTCCATACTGGAAGACACAAACAATTAAATGGCGCATATATATACACACAGTACTCTAATTAGTCCATTATTTTATGCTAAATGTTTAGACTTGGCTTTTTTTGTGCCTTCTAGTTTCCATGACTCACTGCACTCATTTTCCAATTCAGTTAAAGTAATCTTTCCACTTTCTGGAAGTAAGTTGGGCATCATTGCCTCGGACCAGCGAGAGTGAATTTATGTGCAAAAACATCCTGAATGTCTCAACCTTTATTTTCTGCCATTAATACGATATTGTTCTTGATGGCAACCGCTGGAAAACGTGAATAAACACTACGAGATGGAAGAGATCTGAGCGCTGACTGAGCCGTTAACATTAAATGAAAATTAAAAACTGTTTAACTGCTTCACCTTCTGATATCTTAAAGGGACGGACACAACAACCGGCTACGAAGGTTCGACTGAGTCTGGACCAAAAAAGATGCACTTGAACACACCACAAAGACCGAAGTCTGAGTAAACAGCAGGACAGACGTTTGTTTTTTACCAATTCTTGCATCATAGAAAGAAAAAATAAACAGAAAAGGACAACTCTTCTGAATTCTTCGTCTCCAGCTGAATTTGATTGGTGTAAATTAGGCAAAACTGTGATACAGGGTACAAGACGATTGCTTCAACCTGCTGGATATTTGGAAATGAGTGCAGTCACAGATTCATTTTGAGGGATTTTAGGGAAAGAAAGTTAACAGGAGTGAAAGCGAGAATTGTGGAAACAGAAGTGTCTTTTTGTTTGGTGAACTGGGTGAAGTGACCCTTTTAACGTTTCCCCGTTTGACCATCTGTTAATCACAAGTGCAGCTGGATGCTTTTATCGTGATATTAAAATCTTATGATGGCGAGTCTTAAGACCGTTTTCATAATCAACATTTAACAAAACCCATTTTGAGCGTCTTTGTCTCACATTGATGCTTCTAAAAAACAAATATCAAACATTAATGGAGTTGACGGCAGCTGCAGCTTGATTATTATTAGTTGCTTCACTATTCTTTTCTGACTTACATTCATGTATATTCTCTCACCTGGTTGAGATATTTGCCAGCGAAGAAGGTCTGATAACCGGCGAAGGTCTTGAGTAAAGCGGGGAAGGTGGTGGCCTCCTCGCTCTTCTGCCAGGCTTTGCTGCTGCAGTTTCCCTCTAAGGTGTTGTTGATGACGTGGTGGTTGTGGGGGTATTTCCCCGTCAGGATGCTGGCCCGGCTGGGGCAGCACAGCGGGCTGGCAACAAACTGAGGAGGAGGGGAGGGGGGAGTCAGCAGAATGACAAAGCAAGACACAAGGGAGACAGAAAACGCTGACAGTAAACGATCTTTGACAGTGACTGATGTGAGAATCAGACTTACCGCGTTTGTGAACGATACCCCTGCATCACCGATGAGCTTTTTCGTCTTGATCAGCGGATTCTGAAAGACAAACACGTTTTATGAAATTAATTTGTCGGCCTCTGATGCACTCCAAGCGAAGCCAAATTGTGCAGAAGGTTTCGTTTTTTGTTTTACTGCCTCCAAGTCGAAGCTTGCCAACGCTGTGAAGCGTTCTGGAAGGAAATCGGTAATGATTCACTTCCGCTAACGAGAGTATTTAAGATAGACTTAATTTATCGCACCTCTTTTAAACTTTAACTGAAGCCGAACGTAGTTTTAAGAAAACAAAGATGAAGTTGGAAGTTTACATACGCTTAGGCTAAAGTCATTATATGATCTTTGCACAGATTTCATGTTACCTTAGTGCTTCAATAGGACGTCTACTTTATGCATGAATCAAGTAATCGAATGGAATATTTGTGGGCGTAAATGCAAAAGCATGCGCCGGCATTCTGGCCTCCAAATCTGACTCGGTTCCACCGGTTATGTTCAGGAGGAATGAAGGAGACTTATTGTAAGGAGCTCGTGGAAGGCTGCCAGAAACATTTGACACGAGTTAGACTGTTTCGAGGAAAGGCTAACAAATACTAAGTAGACGTATGTAAACGTGTGGCGCACCGGGGACGCGGTGGTAAAGAAAGAAAAGCTGAAATAAGTGTTCGTCTCTTCTATTATTCTGACGTTTCACTTCCTAAAAAAGCAGAAGTGATCCTAGTGAGCTGGGACGGGGAATGTTTATGAGGATTAAAACTGACATCAACTGTATTCTTTGACCTAAAGTAATCAGATTAAAGAACCTAAGGAAACTCAAAGAAAGGAAGAAGAAAAAGGAGAAACAGAAGATTTTAATTAAAAGGTTTTACACTGCACACTGCTATCAACATTAGAAAAGACTATATTGTACAAAGTAGTGTGATTACAGCTGCCACTATCTGCTAATTAACATTTTCACTTACCAAAACCTGATTTTTTTCACATTAAATAATGATGCGTTTTAGTATTTTACATATTTATAAATGCCTTGATGTCTTTTGCAAGCATATACTGTAATTTCAGTACATTTTTAGTCACAGGAAAGAGTAAAAATAAAGATAATTTAACATGCTACCAGCCTGTCTTTATGTGGAGAAGGCCTTTAAATTGTTAAATATTTGAATGAACTTCTGAATTGGTTTTCAGCATGGAGGATGAGATAAGGCTGCTGACTCTGTGGCATCCCGAAATGATGTCTCCAATCTGGAATGTGACCTGTCAGCTTAACCAGACTGGACTAAATGTCAAGTTTACGCCAAATAACCACTTGTTTTTCACTAAATTAGTCAAATAGCAACGTCTCGGATGCACCGATAACACAAAAACAACATGAAATGCGGCGTGTAAAACGATCAAATTCGCTCACCAGACCCCCGATAGCGATGTCCAAGTCGTCGGCGAGGATCAAAACAATGTTTGGTCTCCGGTGTGATTTGGCAAACACCCCGGTGCCCAGGTTGCTCCACAAAGTGACGCAGATCAGCAGACAATTAAATAACGTCGGGCGACAAGTCCGATTTGAGCCCATTTTTTCTTAATTCAAGTATAAACTACAGAAGCTGTCAGTCTGCGCCGCCGCTGTGTGACTAACGACAGCGTGAAATGATGTTACCTCGTCCCCTCTGAAGGAAAAACAACGAACAGGATCGGCCCTGTTCTTTTTGAGACAACACTTCCGTGTTTGATGGTCACGTGCCGCTCGGCTACGGAAGCCTGAGTCACCTGATTGGAAGACGCAAAGCCTCCAGCGTGACTAACAGGTAGCATTGCGTGTTATTTTAAGCTTTAATTCACTAACTGTATGCTTTATATATTATTTATTCAGTGGCTGTATATTATTTTAATGTTTATAGTCTTTTAAAAGGAAAATAAAAACGTTTTTGCCATGTTTTGGATGAGTAAACATAAACTTTATTCATCCACAAGGGAAATTGCTTGGTCACAGTAGCTTAGTTGCACATAAAAAACACTCTTAAGAACCGCAGATAAAAGAAAGATTAAATAAATTAAAATTCATTCATTCATTCATTCATTCATTCATCTTCTGTAACCGCTTGTTCCTGTTAAGGGTTGCGGGATCTGCTGGAGCCTATCCCAGCTGTCATAAAATAAAATAATAATAAAAAGATATATAAGTAAAATAAACTCTAGTAAAATAAAATAAAAATAATATAAGCAAAAATGTACAAATTAGCATATGGACAAATGTACAAGAAATAATGATGGAAGAATATACATTATATACACAGGGATGATAATAAGGTGCAATAGTGACACAAAAATGTAAATATACCTCTTTTCCTAAGCATTTATAATGTTGCTCTAAAGCCTCTGTGTGTAGGTGGACCATGCCCCACCAACAATAACATCAAATATTAAAATTACTCCCACAAACACTTAAAAACGTTTGATCGTTTGATGAATAAATATATGCTTTGAGCTGTATTTTTTCTGATTAATCAGCTTTATTGAGATATATTGTTGTATGTGATCTTATGCTTAATCAGACATGTGTTTCTGTCATTTAGATATTTGTTCGTCAGAGGGTTGAGTGCATTTTACAGCCATTTTTTTACACATGTAAACCAGTGACAGGACTGCTAATGTTGCAACAGCTATTGATTATTTTTCATAATTCAGATGGGTTAATTGTAATATGTAATATTGCAGTGATTTAAGAGGCAACTGTGTTAATAAAAGCTACTTTTGAGTGTATTTTAATAACAACAACTATTTCCCAACTGTTGATATGCTGTAAACCCATCAGTCTGTCAACCCATTGTGTCATTGTCATTATATATTTTCAAAATAGTTGTTTGTGAATTGGCCGGTCAATTCTTATTGTTTTTTATCAGTTAAGATGAGTAACGCATATCTAAAAGTGCCAAAGCAATATTGAAAATAGTCACCACTGCTTTACAATAGTTAAAATTTCCACTTAAATATATTGTGATTTTTCTAACGATATAAGCTTTTACCTTAATCCATTTGAAACTTATTTTTGACTAAGGATATACCCTAAAAAGTAAGAGCAGTGGGCCTCAAGTGTATGCTGATATAAGTTGTTGTGTTGTTTTATCTTTATTTATTTATTTTAACACTAATTAAAGTTTTTTGGAGTGAATTATTTCTTATTTGAGTGACCTAAAAATCCTCTGATATTTATAATTCCTTACATTAAACACCAAAAAAAAAAAAAAAAATTAAAAATGACCCTGTGTTTTCTATTCTTTCCTGTTTCCTAACTAATATAATAAAGAAATGTGTGTTAAATGTGCACTACAGACAACCAACAGTACTAAAATGCACTTTTTAATTAATTAGTTTAATAATTAAAAACGCAAACAAGAAAAATATCTAAAGTTTAAAGCGTAAAATCGTATTTTTTTTAATGCTACGTTCAATGTTTACACCTAACTGTAGGTCTCGGTGAAGCGTTTTCAGAGTCGCTCTCAAAGGCGGGAGCTGATTGGTCCAGGTCTTTTCGGCTCCTCTCTGATTGGTCGACCCAGCAGCTCGAGGCACCTGCAGGCTGCGGCACCTGTCGCGCGACCTGAAGAAAGTTTGGCAGCCGTTGAGAAGTTCATCGGAGTGGGCTGGTCCATTGTGCAGAACTGGAGAGGGGGAGCCGGGGAATGCCAACTCGGAACGTTCAGGAAGGAAAGTAGAAGTCGTCAGACTGGTCTCCACCTTCCTGAGGTGAGGAATGGAGCGCTCCAGGAACTATGTCCTCTTCGAAAACTTTCCAAATTCAACAATGTTTTCCAGAAAAACAAGAACTCGCACTTAGATAAATTATTACAGGATAAGAAAGTTAATTTGCGGAGTTTATTGTTCATGAAAGGAAAAATGGCGTCCGAGCTTAAACTAAACGGGAACGAACTTCTGGAAGTTGACATATGCGACGGTGGCGTTTGCTCCGAGGACGAGAGCGGCGTCTGTGTCAACTCTGCCGCCTCCCTCCAGGAAGACTTCTCCGGCTTTCAGGAGTGGACTAGTCCCGCCGCCGCCACCGAGTCACCAAATGACACATCATCATCATCATCAGCAGCAGCAGCACCTCCGGGACAGCAGGGGGTCCCCGGAGGAGGGCACGGTGCTCCGCCTGGCACCGTCACCGCCACCCTGAGGACCAACCCGGCCGGTGACAGTGACTGTGACTGTGAGTCCCTGGTAGACAGGGTTAAGGCTCAGAGGACTTCCATAGTGGACTGTCTCCTGGTGGAGCTGTACGACACGTACAGCGGGGGCGGCAGGAGGAACGGGGACAGCTGGGACAGCTCCACCGAGGCGTCCGGGTCAGACGCCTTCCTGGGCCGCAGCAACTCCGGGTCCAGCTTCCTGCAGGAGCTCCAGGAGAAGCACACCAGGAGGCACCAGATGAACTACCTGGCCCAGAAAGGTGAGGGGAGGCCAAATTAATCTGACATCAAATGTTTTTCCAGATGTTTAAGACTGAAAACCATTCTATCATGAATGTTTAGACCTGAATTATTGAATTACCTGCATTATAATATACTTTAAAGTCCAAAAAAGTGGAATATTTGTCTTAATAATACAGACGACACAGCAGATTCAGTAAACACAACATGCATCAAGTTTTTGCAAGTTAGCAAAAGTTGAAAAGCTCAAAAAATTAACATCTTAAAAGGTTGCATTTTCCTGAAATATACTTAATGGTACTTCCAAGAATTTGACACAGCATGTTTTTCCTTGCTGTGCTCAGTTTTCAGCCAGGATAAACACGAATGGCTGCTGGATAAACACGACCAGAGAGGTTTTATGATCAATAGAAAACAGGGAATAAAAAATGTCAATGTGTACCAAGGAAGTAAAAGAGGTGAACCGGGGACAGGGTCATACACGGCCAAGGTTTGCATGTGTGGGCTGAGCTAGTCAGGGTGTCCGTGTTGACCCCCCCGTCCACTGATGAAAGCTCACTGCAATGGACACATCAGATCTGGACCACGGAGCAATGGAAGGTGGTCTGGTCTGATGAATGGATGGATGGCTGCTGAGGAACACTTACACTTACTTACAAACTGTACCGTGGCTCCAAAGGAAGTTTTCCACAACCAGTAAGGTTTGGTCATCCGCATCGGTGGGTTTTAACAACTTTTGTAAGTTATTTTTTGTTGATTTTTAGGTCGTCTTTGTGCTTTGTTTTTGAGTCATTTGCTGCTGCCTTGTTTCCTCTTTGCATTATACGATTGTTGGGGCTGAAACTGCCAGAAATTGTGCATTTCGACCATTTCGACCAATCATCCCAGATTTAATAAATATATTAGGGATGCTCTACAGATTCTGACACAGATCTGCTCAATAAGGAGGCTGTTGAATCCCAAGAAAGTCTATTTAATTTACCGTATTGTGGCCATAAATATACTTAAGCATTTAAACTATCTGAGTTACACATTTTATTTTTTATTTTTATTTTCCTGACAAAAAAATAGCTTGATGTGAGAGGGCTTTTCTTTGGCTTTTCATTGGCTTTTCATTCATTCATTTAACAAGAGCCTCTGTAAGTCAAGCTGTGTGTGTAGCTGGCTTGTCTGCGACACAGAACACAAACACACTCGGAGGATGAGGACGAGCGTGCTGACGGCTCATTTACTAGTCCCCGCCGTCGCCTCAGAGTCTTGGTTCGGCACGCTGCTGGCCATTGTTCCTTCTGTTAAAGTGGAATCCTACAGTAAACACAGACAGGCCCGCGAGTTCAGGGTTTGTCCTCGACTCATGATGTGGGTTAAACAAAGCAGAGGAAGAGGAAGCTTAATGTTTTTTTTCACCCCCCTTTTGGTAAACGTGAAATGAATTGATTGCTTCGCAGTTTAAAACTTTTAGATTTTAAAAGGATGGTTGCGTTTTCTTTGAAGATATACGAACCTAATAATACCGTAGCTTCACGTCGCTGTCTGACAGTCCTCTCAGCTGATGTCTCGCTCTTTTAAACTTCACCATACACCATAATTATTAACCATAGACTGCTCCTCTAAGGTGAAGCCAAAGCAAGTAGAGCTCCCCCTGGTGGCTGGCTGCAGTATAGCTCATATAAGCTCCTCCTCCTTCGTGTTAGTGGGTTCATGTGTTGAGCGTCGTTTTATTTGGTTATTTGACGCTACAGAAACAGGATGTGACATAACGGCGACCGCCAGTTGCCATGCCAACTGCTCCGTAAAGCGGTACAGTGTATAATCCAACATTTCCTTGTAACTGGTGGAGGTAGAGCAGAGCGTAGTATTAAAGGAACAGTATGTAAGATTGTGGCCAAAACTGGCCAAAACTGGTACTGCAATCACTTTCAAAATACTGTAGAACGGTGTATCCCCTCCAACCTCCCCCCTGACTCGAGGTTGCCAGGTTGCCGAGGTAACGTCAGGCTACTCAATACGTCTCAATTACGTTTCACATTGCCGTAATCGACGTGCTAATGTTGTTTTCCTCGGCGTTTCAGCAGAGAAACGGGCTCATAATGCTAATGCTAATGTTAGCAATGACGACTCGCCGTTTTTATTTCCCAAACAATTCCTTACCTTTTCAATTCGATGACCCACCTCCTCTGTATGCGCTAACGTAACGTTGCTTTGCACGAACATGCATAACTTTGTTCGACTGTCGTGAATATTTTAAATGTCCATTTACATTATGTACAAGTAAGTTAGCCAGGAGAAGATTAGCAACGTTGGCGTCTGTCTTCAAATTCTTCTCCGTTTTCAGCCGTCTCCATTTTTCAAAGGCATCTCCTGTACAAATCCTTGTTTTATTTCGGACTTTGTCACGACGTAGTTCGGATTCATAACGAGGTCTTTTAGGTTTAGTAACGTTATACATGTTTTATCCGACACGTTCGTAGCTGCAGCTGCGGTAACTAGAGCAGAGCTGGCAACCCGGAAGACGAAACTCTACTGACTTCGTGATTGGTCGATAGGTGGAGGGTGGCGCCTCAGACCAAAACACAACATGACAACATCAACATCAGTTGAGGGCTGCAACTCTCACTTTTAAATGACAATATCCTGGCCGGACCACTGTTGTCAGTGATATAAGTATTTGAAATGAAGATGATTTCTTCATGTCTAGTGACATATCAGGGCCATTTTATGATTAATTGAAATACATTTCTTACATACTGTTCCTTTAATTAAACTAAAACTAAAACGCGAGTGAGTCTGGAGGAAGTGTGGTCGGGGCGTCGATATCGCACGTATACCGTTCGGACTCTGGCTCCAAACTCGCAAGATGGCGCCGCCGGTATCCACGGGGCAAATTGCAAGGAAGTGGGGATGCCTCGTCCATATTTATATACAGTCTATGGTATTAACAGTGACAAACGTCTCTCAAGCGTTTGGGTCTCTACTTTTCTTACTTTCTTTCTTATGTCTTTTTTTTTGCACCGGGTCTTTTTATTATTTTTTTTTTTAGACAAAACACCAGTGACCCTCTGACCTAATTATGTCCCAGATCTAGAGTCTGATTTTTGAGGTTATGTTTCCATAAATGGGAGGAAGGGGGGGGGGGGTGTTTATGTGGAGCAGGTGGTCTGGTTTTTCTTTTCGCCTGGAGCCTGGAAAACAGACTAATGAGTGTGTTATTCTGATCATGCGTGAGTCCAAACTATGTCAAGATTGAAGCAACTTTATATATATATATATATGTAAAAAAATATATATATAATGTTACAGAATAGAAATAGTAAATATTTGCAGACTTAATGTTGGGCTATGTTAATGTGCCGTTGAGAAGTCGTGACAAGTCTGAGGCTTCTCAGCTTTGTTTACTGTTCAAGAGAAAAGCCGACGGTTTGAACAGTCACGTACTATTATAATGAATATTTGCTCTTTTTTTTAATTATTATTTTTTTTTGTTTTTAGCACCAGAGGAGCTGCTTTCAATCATCCAGGAGGTGAAATACCGCACAGGCCTGCAGTCTGCCAAGCTGATCCGCCAGCTGAAGAGGAGAGACCGGCTCTGCCACAAGATGCAGAAGAACTACGACATTATCACGGCGTGTCTTCAGGCCGTCTCACAGAAACGACGTAAGGCTGCTGTTTTTTAATTTAACACCAAACCAGGCGGCTGTGGTGAAACGTAAAGGAGGAGGTTTTACTTCAGAACACAGACAGCTGGAAAAATCTAAACAGTTACAAACTTCTGATCTTAAATAAAACAAACTCGCTCCTCTGTAGCTTCCTAAAGTCTGTCCTTGTCTCCAGGAAACTTTTCTCTTCTTTTAAACGTTCAGTGTTTGTTGTTGTTGTTGTTTGGGTGCAGCTTTTAACCTGAGTGGACTTTTTGTTGAATCAAGGCGGTCGTATTAAACAATGATCTCCTGCTACCAGATCACCAAACATCCACATCTCACTGACTTCATTTTCCAGAGGGAAGTTCTTCCACACAGCAGACATGTTTAGTGATTTCACTTCTTCTTCTTCTTCTTCTTCTTCTGCTGCTGCTTTGACTTGAAACAACCGTTATTAAAGCAGAAGAGGAAGAAGACAATTTGATGTTTTGGTTTATTTTTCTTTCTTTCTTTTCCTCATCTTTCTTCCTTTCTTTCTTCCTTGCTATCCTCCATCTTTCTGTTTCATTTGTTCTTTCTATATATTCCTCAATCTTTCCATGTTTCCCTCTCATTCTTTCTTTCAATTCTTCCATATTTTTCTCGTTATTTCTTTCTTTCTTTTTTCTTTCTTTCCCTCCATCTTTATCTATTTCTTTCTTTCCCTCATCTTTCTTTGTATCCCTCTTTGTTTCTTTCTTTCTTTCTTTCTTTTTTGCTATCCCAACATCTTTCTCCGTTTCATTCTCTTTCTATATATCCTTCCATCTTTCTCTGTTTCATTTGTTCTTTCTATATATTCCTCAATTTTTCCATGTTTCCCTCTCATTCTTTCTGTCAATTCTTCCACATTTCTTTCTTTCTTTCTTTCTTTCTTTCTTTCTTTTTTGCTATCCCAACATCTTTCTGTTTCTTTCTTTCCCTCATTTTTCTTCCTTTCTTTCCCTCATCTTTCTTCCTTTCTTTCTTTCTTTCTTTCTTGCTATCCCAACATCTTTCTCCGTTTCGTGATCTTTCTATATATCTCTCCATCTTTCTCTGTTTCTTTATTTCCCTCATCTTTCTTTCTTTCTTTCTTTCTTTCTTGCTATCCTCCATCTTTCTCTGTTTCATTTGTTCTTTCTATATATTCCTCAATCTTTCCATGTTTCCCTCTCATTCTTTCTTTCAATTCTTCCATATTCTTCTCTTTCTTTCTATCCCTCATCCTTCTTTCTTTCTTTCTTTCATTCTTTCAATTTATCACTCTTTCTTACTTTCTATCCCTCCATCCTTTTCTGTTTCCTCATTTCTTTCTATTTATCTATCCATCTTTCTCTCTCTTTCTTTCTATCATTCTTTCTATGTATCCCTCTTTCTTTCTTCCTCTTTATCACTCTTTCTTGCTTTCTATCTATCTATCTATGGATGAACGTAATTTCCTGCTCATCTTTGTTATATTTTATCGTGTGAGGCTGTTGAACATGTTTGTGTTTTGTCAGTTTCATATAGTTTCTTGGAATATTTCCCCTCTATTGTGACCATTTTAATCATTGAATAGAACAAACCCTGAGTTGGTTGAAGTGCCAGTCTCAGCCCTGAAGGTTATCTTTAAACATTTAGGTAGCCTATTATTATTTTTATTTAAACGTGTCCTCTGAAGGTCCGTTCAGTCTGTGGAAGCAGGTCAACCAATCCTTCTCCTCTCCTCTCCACCATTACCTCATCTTTTCACGTCCTCCCCACGTGGCTCTCCGTCCTACCGCATCCCTCCATCCTTTGCGCCTCCTCCCGGTGACGCCGACCCGGAGGAGGAGGATGAGGAGGTGGTGGTGGTGGTGCAGCATCAGCAGCAGCAGAAAGCCTTACTTCCTCCTCAACCGTCGGCTATTTCTGGCGTTTCTGGCAATCATTTATTTATCGTTTGCTCCGTTTGAGCTCTAAACGGTAACCGAAGTTTTCCGGGTTTGAAGAGATTCGGAAGAGATTCGCTTATTTGGAGAAACAGCTGATTATCGGGACGTCTTCCTCTTCTCCGACAAAGCATTAGAGGATATTTTTTTGGGGGGGCCCGAGCGATGAGGTGACTTGGCGGGTTAGACGCTCTGGTTCCGGGATGAGGCAGGAGCGGATCCCCGGTAGCGGCGGCAGGAGGCCGAGGGCCGGCGTGAAGCAGCGGCAGCAGGGATCGGGAGGGGTCGGTAACATCATCAGCAACGTCCTGAAGAAACGGAACGGGATCTCCAGGAGCGCACCGCGGCTGCTCTGCACCTTAGAGCCAGGTGAAGCCACACCTGGAGACACAGCTGTGGCACCAGATATAAACGGCTAAATATTACTTCTCTAGGTGGTGTGGTAAATAATATGGAAGCACAGAGTGTCTGTTATTTATTATTTATAGTGTTTATATTTGAATATGAACACTGGGTCCTGATATCTGCCCCAGTTTCAGGAACATTTTAGCTCTTATTGCTTTAATATATGCTGCCGTATCCACTCATAAAGAACATTACTTCTCATTAATGTTCTCTACGTGGTTCTAAAAGCAGCAGTCTGTTCTCCAACGGGACCCTTAAGGTGTCAGATGAGCCGGTGGAACTCAGAATCAAATCAGACAGGACGTCCATTAGGTGCAGGCGTGGTTTTATTCATCTAATATTCACTTTGATCAAATAACTTTAGGACTTTTATTCTGGAGGCTCCTGATGTACGGTACGTCCAGATGTTTCTGTTCAGATACATCTGGAAGAACATGTACACTTTGATGAGTACATTTGTACCTTGTTTTTCTTTCTTTCTTATTTCTTTCTTTCTTTCTTTCTTTCTTTCTTACTGCCTCTTTCATTCTTTCTTTTATTTCCCTCATCTATCTTTCTTTCTTTCTCTCATCTTTTTCTTTCTTTCTTTCTTTCTTCCTTTCTGTCTGTCTCTGTTTCTTTTTCTCATCTTTCTTTCTTTCTTTCTTTCTTTCTTTCTGTCTGTCTCTGTTTCTTTCTTTCTTTCTCTCACCTTTCTTTCTTTCTCTTATCTTTCCCGTTCTCTCTTTCTTTATGTTCCTCATTTATCTTTCTTTCTTTCTTCCTTTCTGTCTGTCTCTGTTTCTTTCTCTCATCTTTCTCTTTCTTTCTTTCTTTCTTACTTTTATGTTCCTCATTTATCTTTCTTTCTCTCTTTCTGTCTGTCTCTGTTTCTTTCTTTCTTTCTCTCACCTTTCTTTCTTTCTCTTATCTTTCCCGTTCTCTCTTTCTTTTATGTTTCTCATTTATCTTTCTTTCTTTCTTTCTTTCTTTCTTTCTTTCTTTCTTTCTTTCTTTCTGTCTGTCTGTCTGTCTCTCATCTTTGTCTTTCTCTCTTTCTTTTCTCATCTTTCTCTTTCTTTCTTTCTTTCTCTCATCTTTCTTTCTTTCTTTCTTTCTTTCTTTCTCTCATCTTTTTCTTTCTTTCTTACTTTCTTTCTCTCATTTTTCCCTCTCTTTCTTTCTTTTATTTTCCTCATCTATCTGTCTTTCTTTCTGTCTGTCTGTCTCTGTTTCTTTCTTTCTTTCCCGTTCTTTCTTTCTCCAATCTTTTCCGGTCTTACTTTCTTTCTTTTTTTTCTTTTTCTCCCACTTTTTTTCTTTTGTATTTCTCAAATCTTTCTTTCTTTCTTTCTTTCTTTCTTTCTTTCTTTCTTTCTTCTATCCCTCGTCTTTCCATTTCTTTCTTTCTTTCTATCACTACACCTGTATTAGTCCATCGGTTCATTTCCTCCCTGGAGGGCTCAGCCTGTAGTAGACGTGTCTGTCTATGAGTCAAAGACTCGTCGTTGATAATCTGTGACAGACCGGGGGAGGGGGAGGGGGGGGTGTAGGAGGGTTTAACCCGGTAATCCTCTGCCTCTGTCCGCCGAGAGGAAACCACGTTAACGCGGCTCATCCACAATGGCGCGGCGCAGACCGACAGAGACGGAGCGAGCAGGTTAAACACTGTTATAACTTCTGTTAGGAGTTTTACGCTACAGGAACAATATACGTCTTTCTTCTTCTTCTTCTGTGGTGATCACCTGACGGGTGTAGTCCTCCAGGCAGCGCCCTGGACGGAGACAGGAAGAGAAATGGCCGCTGCCGGAGGTGTTGGCTCGGAGCCGAGTCATGTCGGGACCTTCCCTCTTAACTTCACATCAAATTTTAATTTCCGTTTGGTCTCCGGGGGGGGGGGGGGGGGGGGGGGACTTTAGTCCACTGCGCTAAATGTTCTCTAAAGAAGTTGACATGCAAAGAGGTTTGGCACGAAGCAGTGATTGAAACGAGGATTCAGCACCACCAGGAAATGGACAGCGACTCTCCGTGCCGCCAAACTTTAATCCAACAACAATACATCAGAACCATCGTTCAAATCCTTTATTTCTGTTATATAAAAGCAGAAATCCTAATCTGATATATATATATATATATTAATATTTGGAGTTCTGAAAATTAATAAACCCTGGGACATATGGAGGAACACAGCTGCCCCAAAAAATGGCATAACTTAATATTTTTTTAAATGTATTCCCTTATTTATTTAATTTCCCATTCATTTCAAATGTATTTTAGATCAATTATATCTTGGGAAGAGCCTTTTTTCTTTAACCTCCTTAAAAGTGCTTCTGTTTGATTCTAGGAGTTGACACGAGGCTGAAGTTTACCATTGAACCATCGCTGGGGAAGAATGGATTCCAGCAGGTAATGGCTGAAAATAAACTACAACCCACATGTTGGGTTTAAATTCCTGCAGGGATAACCCTTCATGCATGCTTTTAGATGCTGATGTGATGCTAACCTGCTGTTCTTTCCCCCTCCAACAGTGGTATGATGCACTGAAATCTGTAGCAAGGCTTCCTACAGGAGTACCAAAGGAATGGAGGAAGAGGGTGTGCAACTTTACTTTGTTTTTTGTTTGAATCTGAAGTATCTCCCATATGCCATGTGTCCTTGACCTACACCTAGCTTTAAATGCTGCAATCCATCGTCTTTGTGCAGGTTTGGCTGACACTGGCGGACCAGTACCTCCACAGTATCTCTATCGACTGGGAGAAGACGCTTCGTTTCGCCTTTAATGAGCGAAGCAACCCGGACGACGACTCCCTCGGCATCCAGATCGTCAAGGTAACTCGAGGAGGAGAGAAATGTGTGTTCACAAGTGGTATGTGAGCATTTCTGTTCATGTCCTGACTCATCAGAGAATGGACACGGGCCTTCTGAGGGTGTCCTGTGGTGGATCATCCCACAGATACTTGATCAGTTTGGGAGCTAGTGAATTTGGAGGCCAGGTCAACACCTTGTGCTGTTTTTTTTTGAGTTGTCAGGCTGCATCCTGCTGGGGGTGGCTGCTGCCATAAAGGAGGGTCATTGCTATGTCTAAATAACATCCAAAAGTTTCCCAGCAGAACACAGAATTATCACAAGATGGTCGAAGTTATTTATTTCTCCTGTCAGTGGTTTTAATTTTGTGGCTGATACATTAGATATTAGCTGAACACAGTAGTGATATTTTCCTGCTAGTGTAAACCAGCACGTCCTTGTAATATAACACAGTATTTGACATGACTGTTAAGGTCAGTGTTTACTTATGACTGTGCGTCAGAGAACTGAACGACCGCATCACGGAAACGCTGCACCTCTTTCCTTTGTCTCTATGACTCAGAGACTTAGAAGAGTAATGGCCGCTTCCGCCAACAGGGCAAAGTCCACGCATCTCTCCTCTTGCTTCACCAACATAATAATCCTCTAATTTATCCAGCGGGATGCACTGACTTGTGTACTGTTTTTTTTCATCTGCAGGATCTGCACAGGACGGGCTGCAGCTCTTATTGCGGCCAGGAGGGAGAGCAGGACCGGGTGGTGTTGAAGAGGGTGCTGCTCGCCTACGCACGCTGGAATAAAGCGGTGGGCTACTGCCAAGGGTTCAACGTGTTGGCTGCACTTATACTGGAGGTCACAGAGGGCAGCGAGAGCGATGCGCTGAAGGTACTCGGGAAAACATGACTGCACAATTGTCTTCTGCATGAAAAGGGGAAGTTTTGCTTAGTTTTTATATGTAGACACGTGAAGTTCTTGGGATATGTGTTGATTTATGTCCTTTTCCTCTCGTCTACGTTCAGGTGATGATCTATCTGATTGACAAAGTGCTGCCCGACAGTTATTTTGCCAACAACCTGCGTGCACTGTCAGGTAAACACGATGACACGGACACAGTTTGATGCGTTTTGTAACTGAAGACAATCTTGAAAAATTTTAAAAATACTTTAACATTAGATAATTTAACAGTTTCAGCCGACAAAAGAGACAATTTTGTACAAAACGGCACAGATATTGTTGTTTTTTGGAGAAATATAAAGATAAAAGATAAAACGACTTAAATATGACAATATTAGCTCGGGGAAACGTTCACAGTGATCTAACATTTTCAAGAAATCTTTAAGGAGCTGAATATGTGAATGCATGTTGCATCCGTGGTCTGAATTGTGTGAAACCTGCCCTTCAAACACGTCATTCATATATCGACATATGTCCTCACAGTGGACATGGCCGTGTTCAGAGACCTGCTGCGTCTGAAGCTGCCCCGTCTGTCCCAGCACCTCCACCACCTTCAGAAGGCAGCCAACCGAGAAGCTGGAGGTAAGATTGTGCTCCATGTTCACGTCAACATGCAAAGGGAGTGAAATATTAACCCGGGACACCTGTGGCTTTTTTTCTCAGGGAGCTACGAGCCTCCGCTCACCAACGTTTTCACCATGCAGTGGTTTTTGACCATGTTCGCCACCTGCCTGCCGGCGGCCACCGTCCTGAAGATCTGGGACTCGGTTTTCTTTGAGGGATCGGAGGTGCTGTTTCGGGTCGCCCTCGCCATCTGGGAGAGACTGGGAGAGTGAGTGGCTCGTTGCCTGATTTACAGATTACCCTGTCTTGAAAATTTAATGTATTAGTCTCGGAGGCAGAGGGATTTTGTTTGACCTTTCTTTCTAAATAGGAAAATTCAAGGAAACTTGGAAAGGTAGAGCTATTCCACGTTTGGATAAATGCTGTGTAATTTTTACTTTGCAAATTACAAACAAGGCCGATTCTCACAGGATTAAGATCACAGATGAACTCCGCAACTATTGCAGATTAAAAGGGGTTCCCAGGTAAAACTAGTCCCGTGCGAATAGGGCTTCAAACATCTGTTGTGGCAGCCAAACAAAGTGTCTCGCTCTTCAACTTGTGAGTCAAAACTGCAATAAACCTAGGCCTGGGACACAATTACCTCTTTTTTTATATCTCAAACACAAACAGTTTTCCGGAAATTCTGGTTTCACAACAACATATCCACTCATTATTATCAGAGTTGTCCTTATATGTCCTTTTTCATACTGTCATGTGAAAGAAAACAGTGCTTAGGGTGGTTCTTGGTTATTTAAACATCCAAAAATATGTTTACTTAAAGGGGAACTACTGTTTTTTACAACCTGGACCTTATTTCTGGCATAATATACGATCGTTTACTCACCCATATAACTTTGGTGTCATTTGGAGTCGTTCGGACGATGTTTAGATCGAGTGGAGCGCCTCTAAATAACACATTATCAGCCGCGAAACTCGTTCATTTCACCAATATTTTGTTATGATACACCAGTGCTATTCCCCGTTGAGTCTGGAGTTACCTGTTATCATCATCCAGGGTCTGTAGATTGACCTACTAACCTCTGACCTGGATGATGTCATCTCTGAGTGCCGAGCGCACACCCACGACGGTCGTCTTGTTTACCTGTAATGTGCTACTGCTAGTTTTTTTGCAACATGGCTGAATATTTTTCCGATTCTGAGGTTGTTGACGACGACTTTGTTTATGATGGACGTCCTTAACCGTTTTGAGCCAGAGTATACGGATGAGGAGCTCATTGAAAGGAGGATGAGGAGGCAGAGAGAAGAACAACAAACAGCTGCACGTCTGCGAATAGATAGTAACTGGTGGCGTTCTTGTGGAGAATGCCTCTGTTGCTCAGAGTAGGATTTGAGGCCAGGAGATACGCGTCTGGACGTCTCCAGAAATGTCTCTATCATGTTTCGGTCCCGATCACTCGACACTATATGGATATACATGGATCTAAATATCGTCCGAACAACTCCAAATGACACAAAAGTTATATGGGTGAGTAAAAGATGGTATTTTAAGCCAGAAATAAGGTCCAGGTTGTAAAAAACGGTAATTCCCCTTTAAAGAAAAGCTGAGGGAGGACTAGTGATGGTTGTTTCTTTTAAATCTTCATATTAATCTTCTAATCTGAAGTTAAAAAGGTCAATTTTCCTCACAGGTTACAGGTTTGTTTTATTCCTCTGAGGGAAAAAGCTTTGCAGGTTGTAGGAGGAACAGTTTTATATCGATCTGTTCCACCAAGCTGACATCAGTTCCACTGCAGTGTTGGATTTTAAGCCTCTCCATCTTTTGTCTTTTTTATTTCCCACCTTCTTGTCTTTTTTACCTCCTCCGCTGTCTCTCTTTATCTTTTGACCTCCGTCCAGGAGGATAGAGTACTGCCAGTCGGCGGATGACTTCTACAGCACCATGGGCTGCCTCACTCAGGAGATGCTGGAGCACAACCTCGTCGATCCCGTCGAGCTCATGCAGGTAGCGGAGACAACAAAGACCTATTTCACGTTTTTTAAATGAGTGAACGTCGTGATCCTGACTCCCCGCTCCCTCTCCTTCTATCAGGAGGTCTACTCCATGGCGGTGTTTCCGTTCCCCCAGCTGGCTGAGCTCAGAGAGAAATACACCTACAACATCACTCCTTTCCCTACCTCAGTGAAATCCAACGGAAGGTTTGTTCTACGCCGAGAAAGATCAGAAAATAGCGAAATTTAAATTGTATGAAAACTTTAATTTTTATGGTGAAACACTGATGACAGTGGTAATAATCTTCTTCCAGTGGAGGCCTGGGCGGCTGGGAGAGCGACGACGACGCCGACATGGACGACGAAGACTCTGTGGTGACGGCGCTCGGCTGTCTGGGGCCCCTGGGCGGCCTGCTGGCCCCGGAGCTGCAGAGATACCAGAAACATCTCAAAGGTCAGCGCCGTGCCAGGATTTAAAACGACAACCCGCCGAGAGCGCCAGACTAACTGCCCCGCTGCCCCAAATCCTCGTGCTCTGCCCCCGTTTTAACTCCAGAGTACAAATAGTTGTCTGATCTGTTTCCTCCAGATAAATCTCACGCTTCCTCCCCCTCCTCCTTCAACGACGGCACAGAAACAAACTGCCCAGAGGGGATTTGGCTAAAAACATTTGTTACGATCCGAAGCAGGAAGGGATTTAAAAACGACTTTAGATCTTCATTTAACCTCACAAGAAGGTCTCGAAAGACAAACATTCCTCGTTCCTTTTACTTTATGTATTCTTTGGAGGCCTCTTACGGGCGTTTTCTGCTGGATTGGATTCAGTTTTTGCTGCACAATAGCAGGAAAAGCTCCTGATAAGTGATTAAAGGTAACTTCAGACTTACAATTCTAATTCACGGATAGAAATTGCCTCGACTAAATGCTTTTTACTGGTCTTCAAAGGCTGACTTTGTCTCAGAAAACTGTGCAAAACATCCTTATCGTCGTCTCAGATAGCATCAAGGAGCTTTCTGCTTTTATCTTGAGTGGTTGATTAAAAAACCAAAAGGATTTTGTTTGACTTTAATTTCCTCTCCCTCAAATGTGCTCTGAATTAATCACCTAATTTCCACCTCCTCTTTTGTTTTCTTCCATCCAGACCAGCGAGGGGAGCAGGGGAACATCGCAGAGCTGAGCCCGGGAGCAGTGGGAGCAGGCGGAGCTGGAGGAGGAGGAGGAGGAGGAGGAGGAGGAAGCGGAGGAGGAGGCGTAGCGGTAGGGGGTGCGAAGGCAGAGCACCAAGCGGCCATCAACAGCATGATGATGGAGAGGATGAGCACCGACATCTCGGCGCTGAAGAAGCAGTACGCACGGATCAAGAGGCGGCAGCAGCAACAGGCTATGCAACTGTACATACGCACAGGTGGGAGATGATCTGACTTTATGTTCGTTATGTTTTTACCTGAACTAACCGAGGGTCAAACAGTCGATCACTGATTCATTAATGCATTTACATGGACTCTAGTTTCCACTAATGATCAGAATAAAGATGCCTGAGTCAGAACAGACCAGAAGGAATAAAGATATAAATATTTATTAATCTGCTCAACAGGAAAATGTGGTTTGAAAACATGAACAAAGAATTAATGTGAACAGGAAGACTGAAAACATGACTCCATCTTGTGTCTTCTCCTCCTCCTTGTTCTTCTTGGCCTCCTTCTTCTCTTCCTCCTCCACCTCTTTCTTCTCTGCCTTCTCTTATCCATCCTCCTCTCACTCCTTTTCCTCTTCTCTCTCCTCCTCCTTCACTTCTTCTCTTCCTTCACCTCTTTTTTCTCATTTTCATTCTCCTCCTTCTTCTCCTCCTCCTCCTTGTTCTTTTTGGCCTCCTTCTTCTCCTTCCTTTCTTCCTCCCCTACCTCTTTCGTCTCCTCCTTCTCATTCTCCTTCTTAATCTCCTCCTCGTCCTCTTTCTTCGTCTTCCCCTATCCACCCTCCTCCACCTTCTTGTCTTTCTCTCCCTTCCCCTCATTGTTTTTCTTGTCCTTCCTCTACTCCTCCCTCTCTCCTTCTTTGCTTCCTCCTCCTCCCTCTTCTCCTCCTCCCCCTTCTCCTCCTTGTTCTTCTTGGCCTTCTTCTCCTTCCTCCCCCACCTCCTTCTCATTGTCCTCCTTCCTGATCTCCTCCTCATCCTCTTTCTTCTCTGCCTTCTCCAAACCATCCTCCTCCTTTCCCTCCTTCTCCTCTTCTCTCTCCTCCTCCTCTTCTCCTCCTCTCCCTCCTTTTCCGTTTCCTTCTCCTCCTCATCCTCTTGGGTCTTCTCCTTGTTCTCCTCCTCCACCTCTTTCTGTTCCTCCTTCTCATTCTCCTCCTTCATGATGTCCTCCTCATTCTCTTTCTTCTCTGCCTTCTATCCATCCTCCTCCTCTCCCTCCTTTTCCTCTTCTCTCTCCTCCTCCTTTTCTCTTCCTTCACCTCTTTCTTCTCCTTTCCATTCTCCTTCTTCTCTTCCTCTCTACCTCTTTCTTCTCCTCCTTCTCAATCTCTTCCTCGTCCTCTTTCTTCTCTGTCTTCTCCTACCCATCCTTCTCCTTTCCCTCCTCCTCCTCTTCTCTCCTCCTCCTTTTCCTCCTCTCCCTCCTTTTCCGTTTACTTCTCCTCCTCGTCCTCTTGGGTCTTCTCCTTGTTCTCCTCCTCCTTCTTGATCTCGTCCTCATTCTCTTTCTTCTCTGCCTTCTCCTATCCATGCTCCTCCTCTCTCTCCTTTTCCTTTTCTTTCTCCTCCTCCTCCCGTTCTTTCTCCCCCTCTTTCTCCTCACTTTCTCCTCTTTTCTCTCTTCTTCTCTTCCTTCTCCACCTCCTTCTTCTCCTTTTCATTCTCCACCTTCTTCTCCTCCTTGTCCATTTTCTTCTCCTCCTATCCGTCCCTGTCCTTCTTCTTCTTCTTGGCCTCCCTTATCTCTTTCTTCTATTTCTCCTTCTCCTCCTACTCCTTCTCCCCGTTGACACCATAGCTCCATCTTTGTCGTCTTCTTTTACTGAATGAATTCATGTTGTCAGTAAAATTCTTCTTCTTCTTCTGTTACATTTTCAGTAGTTTTAACGCTCCACAGCAGCAGAACCAGGTTATATCTTAAGCTGAAATCTCTGATCAGGAAACGATGTCCATGTAAACGCAGCCAGTAATAGGGATGACTCAAAATCAAACCTGTGAGATGTGAATAAAAGGTTGGAACAAAGCCACGGAGACACGCTCGACTCAGATGAGCCGGATGTTTGATGCTGCTGTGTGACTCGTAGGAATCGGACCTGAAGTGCCGACAAGTCCAGGAACTCTTCAGGAGGGTTTCAGCAAACGCAGCGGCACTACAGACCGACACAGCGACGGTACTCGTGTCAAAGCTACAGGACAAATGAAGCTGGGTGTTTTTACGGGGCTTGTTTTTTTAAATGATTCACTGGTGATTGAATGAAAATAAGTTAATGGGTTTAAACTGTACATCAAGGCTACGGTGGGTTCCCAAGGCAGATTTCCAGTTAAATTATTTTATACCGTAGAGAGAAACCAGACTTCACATGAACCTTTAAGAGGATTCTCTTGAAAACATTGGAAGTCTGCTGAGAGACCTGCTTAAAAACTGATTCACGTTCAGGCTCGAAATGGTAAAAACAATCCTCTAGACGTCAGCTTGGGTACGTGTCATGCTCTCTAAATGCTGACACACGCAGCACATGTGATTCACTTTGCCTCGCTGATTGGAAAAAGGCAAAATGTTGGCAAGTGGAAGTATTCGCACGCGTCGGGACGATGATGGTTTTTGTTCTGTTCTTGATGATTAAACCTAATCTGGAGACATCTGTCACTCTTCTGCGCGCATCGCATGCAAATATAAGCTGAAATAGAAG
Organism: Chelon labrosus; assembly: GCF_963514085.1. Taxonomy (NCBI): domain Eukaryota; kingdom Metazoa; phylum Chordata; class Actinopteri; order Mugiliformes; family Mugilidae; genus Chelon; species Chelon labrosus. The sequence continues at coordinate 17,919,877 of NC_140356.1, forward strand.
AAAATTACTCCCGTAAACATCTCATAAACTCAAGCTCCTTTAAGAGCTTGAGTTTATATTTAATTTAACAAAAAGTGACGGATGTCTTCAACTGTTTTTTAAATTTTTGGGGGTTTTCTGTTGGGCTCATTAACAAACTCTGACTCTTCTGCAGCTCCTCCCATCTCACGCTAACATTTGATTTGATTTGTAAATCTTAATAATTACAGTTTTCCTCCATCAGCTGCAAAACATCTGCTCTTATAGCTTCTCTCTCTCTCTGCTCCAATCATCACCCTCTCTCTAAAGCTCAGTAATCAGCTTTTATAAAGCCCTGATTGCATTAACATGGTTTGCATACATTTGGAATGAGCCAAGTACTGTACATGTTATATAACACGAGAGAAATCATTCAGTCTGTGAGAGGCTTGATAAGTCGAAGGCTGTGGGCGCCATCTAGTGTCCGATGGCTGCTCTGAACAGCTTTTTATTTCTAAATGTGACTCAGTCTTGCAGGTGTGACAGTTAATTAGGACTGTAACAGAATACTAATCAATGAAACTTGTTAAAAATGCACTATAATACAGTTTCTCACATTGATGTAAGATGCTATTTAAGGAACTCAGAAAAGAGGGTGAGTAAATGGTGTTAGATTAATTGGTTAATTGTAAAAAAGACCCAAAGAAAATGTCAAATTCACCACTTAGGTTCTAGATTTTGTTATGCTTAGCCGTTACCTGAATCTAGCATGTGTTTTAATTCCGTTTCTGCACCGTCCCATCTCTCCTTCCCTCCAGACAAGTGCCCCGCCACCCGTGTCCTCGCCTCTCAGCTCAACCCCTCCAGCGCAGCGATCAACCACCTCCTTCTGGGTCGGAAACCACGCGCAAGTCCCCGAAGCTGCACGCCCACCTCCCCGCTGCCGGGAGCTCGACCTATTCCTCTACCCCAGAGCCAGGGCTGCTCCTCCTCCTCCTCCTCTTTGGCCAGGCAGCGCTGCGGCTCGCTGCCCTCCATCAGCAGTGGATCTCCGGGGAGCTCTGGAGGAGGAGGCGGCGGCGCGGGGTCACCTTGGCGCGCTCACGTCAGGCAGCATCGGAGGAATATCGCCAGGGCTCGAGCACAGCTGGGATTTGGGGATTCAGAGGAAAGGGAGGATGATGAGGAGGAGGAGGAAGAAGGAGAATCTGAAAGGTTTGAGGAGGATGAGGAAGAAGGGAAGATAGAGGAAAATGAAGAAGATGATGAGCAGAAAGAGAGGAGGGACTCTTTTGTACCTGTGTCTCCTGATTCCTCTGGTCCAGGGTCAGTATGTGAAGAAGCTCCGCAGTGTTCAGACGTAACAGATGAAGCAGATGTTGCAGAGGTGGTGGTGCAGCTGGAATCTCTGGATCTAGAGCATGAATCAAACGTGACGTCCCCCGACGACTCAATCCCTGACACGCAACCCCAGTTACCAGAGTCTAAACCTGCTCCTCAGATTCCTCTTCTCCCTCCGCCGCCGTCCTCGATCAGACACAGAGAGACCGACTCCTCCAGTTCAGAGAGAAACTCTGCACCAGAAAGACACTTTCTGCACAACTCCCACGTCAACTCTTCATCACCTTCCACTCCGAGCCCATCCCCATCTCCAGTTCCTACACCGACTTCTCTCGCCCCGTCTTCTCCATCCTCTCCCACGCTGGCCTCCACCCCAAGGCCTACCTCCCAACGCCTCCCATCTTCCTCCTCAGCCAATGGCTTATCTACCCTCTCCCCTCCTACGTCCTCCAAGTTTTACAAAATTAGCTCCCCGTCCACCCCGTCACTCTCCACTGCCTCCTCGTCCTCTAGATCTCACATCCCGTCTTCTCCGTCGACCCCGGCGTTCTCATCAGCCACTTCCGCCCCCAAACAACATGTCTTCTCCCCGTTCCCCAGCGTGAAGCCGCCCAGGAAATCGGCGGCAGCCAGGAACCTCGGCCTGTACGGCCCCACGTCCAGAACACCCATGGTTCACTTCCCTCAGCTCAGTCGCAACCTCAACCGTAGCAGTGCTGCCGGGGCGACGGGGAGCCAATGAAAAACCCCCGAAACACACTGACGCTACATGAGATGAAGACCACTCTACAACGACACCATGTTGCCTCCTGCATATCGAGAAAACACCTCGCATCTTACTGGGTGTAGAGTGAAAGAGTTGTAGAAATGTGAAGCCCAGATATGTGGAGAATAAATAAAACTTTACATCCCGAAATCCATAAGCCATTACAGACTTAAGTGTGAAGGAAATGTGTCTGTTGTTACAACTGCATTGGTACTGTACTTCTGAAGAGTTAGGGAAGGTATCAAGCCCTTTACAGTGGTGGCCTATACATGATATAATACATAATATTAAATAAGATAAAGTGATGTGAAGGTGAACTGTTTTATAGACTCCGCAGTTTCTTGGTTGAGATTATCTTACACTGCATTTGTGAAACACGGAGAGAGTCTTGCCTGGACAAGTGCTTCCTTCTGGGCTTGTATGCACCACCAGTAAAAACATAATGTAGTATCTTTTCCTATAAGTTTGCACAATAGCCATCCAGTTGTTTCTATGCCAAGTATTTAATAATAACCACACGTGGATCAAGAAGTACCTAAAAATTTCTGTAAATGACAAATCCATAAAGGTTTTGTGTGTGTGTCCCATCTATGATGTCCAGAAACACCTAATATTTTTCTTTCTTGTAAAAAAAAAAAAAATTGTTCTCAGTGTCTAACCTGTTGAACACGAGGATCAGTTGTGAAGGAAGAGTGAACGGTAATGCCATTTTAAGACCAAGCTTGGCCATGTTGTGTTTTGATGGTTGGGCCAGTTGAATAATGTGTAAATGGAATGTGGTGAATCTAAACATAAAACATAAACTTCAGTCTGAAACTGGTTACTGGAGATTCATGGGTTCCTGTGGTAAAGGTAGAAAAATATCAAAAAATAGTAGCTGTGTTCACATAAAAGAAACCTGCGCGGCACTTTAAAGAGGCTTTATTTTAATGTTGGTTACCACTATTAGTAGTCACCTCAAAGGAAACTCACAGAGCTTTAAATATAAGCAAGGAAATGTTTCATTGTCTCTAAATTGGACAGTTTGGTACTATTTAATTAAAACCACAAATATTAACCTTCAGTGTTAAGTTTTCGAAAGGTATACAAGCCAAACTTTGTCAAACAGTGCCAGATGTTGACAGTGTTTATTGCCGTTTTGCCACCATCTAAACCACAGTGACATATTTATTATGCTACTTAGTAAAAAAAAAAAAAAAAACATTTTCATGTTTCCAAAATATTTAGCATTTAAGGTAATCGGTAACAGTTGTACATTATTTTGACCAGAAGGGGGAAGAAATAAAGGAGCGCACCGAGCGACGGTCCACTTCCGGTCGCCATCTTGCTCTGCGTTTGTTTAGCTAATAAACAAATTGCTGCTTGTAGAGCCAGTTAAAAACTTTTTTTTTTTTTTTGCTGCCTTGGAAACGGAATATAGTGCCCCCCAAGTGGTCAGAAGAGTGCTTTAAGACTATGAAAGTGTCTTTAAAACGTTGGTAAGTGTCGTCAAGTCTGTTTTTCAAATTTGTGCTTGTAAACAAAGTAGCTAACGGTCGGCTAACTGTTAACGGTCAGCTAACGGTCAGCAAACGGTCAGCTAACGGTCAGCTAACAGTCAGCTAACAGTCAGCTAACTGTTAGTTAACGGTCAGCTAACTGTCAGCTAACTGTCAGCTAACAGTCAGCTAACGGTTAGCTAACTGTCAGCTAACGGTCAGCTAACGGTTAGCTAACGGCCAGCTAACTGTTAGCTAACGGTCAGCGAACACTCAGCTAACTGTCAGCTAACGGTCAGCTAACGGTCAGCGAACAGGTGGACATTATTTAACTCCACACGTTGGTATGACATAAAAATAAAAATGTGGTTAAGGTTAAAAGAAATTCACAAATCGGGAGTATTTAAATAATATTTTATAAGGGGATTTGTCGTTATGTTATAAATTCCAACGCTATCCGCGAGAAGCTAACGCGGTTAGCCGTGATTGACGTCTAGTTAGCTAGTTTCAAGTAGGACTACAGTGGAGTTGAATGCGAAGCTACACTTTTTCATTTTTAAAAGTGTTGATGGAAGTGTGTGCCGACAGATGCAACACGGATGCTGATTTTAGCATTCCTCTTGCTACCGTTTCTTTAGCATCACATTGCTGGCAATGCAATCCAACAGGGACCACAGGTGTTCTTATCCTGATCTCATCCGGTATCTCTGCAGTTGTTCAAATCATTACCATCTCATTTACAACCTCACACACATGTGTTTGTTGTGTTGTCATTTTATCTTCGTGTGGCCAAATGTCTGTTGAAGAATTTATTCCAGCTGCTGCATAGTTTCAGTGTTGGCTGTTGTATTGACGGCTTTGTGGGAAAACATCTGTTATTTCAACATCTCTGTATCAGCTTACTCCTTCTGCTTGTTGCTCACTTGACCTCGGTTATGGTGTAATATAACCACACGGTCAAAACAGTTGTGAACGTATTCGTATTTCATTAACCGGAACCATTGTGTGGATGTGCAAGAAGGGAATTGAAACCACACCGTAGACCAAATTGTCCTGAAATACTAGAAATAGTTTTGATGTCATGTAAAGGCACTTTGACACTCCAAATAAAGAAATACTTGGGACAAAGAAGGCAGCTCAGTTGTCTATTTTTCTTGTAATTTTAAACAGCACACATTTTGACATGTCATTGATGATTTTTGACACAACATGACACAATTTATATATGGACAGTAGCATAATCTTAAAACTACAGCAATCCCATCCCACTGCGACGTGTCAAAAGGTTAACTAAATATGTAATACCACTGAAACTGACATTTAGTTTGGATTAATCTAATTAACTGATCAATTTCGCGACCTATAAAATATAAATAAAGGGAAATGGGTTGTTTAGAACCAGAATATGTTCTATCATCGCTCAAAAAACAGCAATAAAAATGAACATCTCTCTATCTTAATATGTGAATTGCTGATTCATGTTCTGTCTGTTAGGTAATCGGTTAATTTAAGTATTATCATAGCTCTTAACTTTATTCTACTAGCCTTGGGACTTTGTCTGTCAGCTGATAGGAAGTTGAGCTCATCGAATGCTTACTTCATAGCTGACGAAGTTCGTTGCTGGTGTTTTTTTTTTTCCAGCTCTGGTAGCTTAAGTAATCTCGTCCGTAGGTCTTTTTTGCTCTACATTAGTGAAACCACCCCCTCCGTTTGGGTTCATGTTTGAAGCCCGCTATCAGCATTGCGAATATGGGAATAGGAACCAAAGTTGTGAACGGTGTTTCTCTGTGGTAAACGGTTGGGAAATTCTGTTTTTATGCGTCATATGTCGCAATATTATGCTTGTGCCTCTTCTGAATTTCAAACGAATTTCAGATTTCAAATGTCATGGTTTCTGGTTCCCACATGACTCTTCTGTTGTTCCCTTTAGGAAACGGTGGTAAAACATGACTTGTCAAGACTATTTTGTCTGCAAATATATTTTCCGTTCACAGATTATAGCGTGATTTATAATAATATTTAAACTCCTTACTTTTGTAAACGTCTTAACCTTTGGACTCGTATTGTGGTGCAATAATAAATGGAAAAACTGACACAGTTTCTTGGGTCAACGCCTCCACCACCACTTCCTCAGTGTATAAAGTACGGCACTACACAAGACACGAACACAACACTTTAAAAAAAAAACACAAACACATTTTATTGTACAGAATTCACAATGAAGAGGAAAACACATGTAAACAATAACCCTGTCGTTTAACTCTGATACGTTAACGCGTCTATAAGCTACTGATGCTACCACATCCAGTTATTTACATAGAAAGGGTAAAATGGAGGCAAACACTGCTGTCGAACAGGACAGGAATATACAGTAGATTTAATTGGTAAGTTTCTCAGTTTAATTCACATGAACTTCATAAAATATTATGAGGCACCATTAGTTCATTACATGTTCTACTGGTAAACACATCAAATTGTTGGTGTGCGATACTTCGTCTATTTGAATATTTGAGTGAAATATTTACGACAAAAACAAAACAACACACCGGTTACCACTGACTTGTTCAGGATGTGTCACAATTAAGTTTTAGATCCAGTTACGCTTGAGTTGTTTGTGCCCTTCCACCCAGGACACGTCTTTAGTGGTTGTTTTTATCCAGTTTGAACACACAGCTGAGTTTTGTGACATTCACAGTCTAAAGTCTCTGCAGTTTGTTGCTTAGTTACAGTAAGTGTTGGTTTTGTCTGAGCGGCTCGCTTGTAGGTAGCAGGTAGTTGTTTTTGTTGTTGTTGTTTGTTTGTTGTTGTGGTTGGGTCCGGTCAGCGAGCTGCGACGCGATTCATCCCCGGGTTGACGAAGGAGAAGTTCCTGAACATCGTCTGGTCGACGCTGTTGATGAGCGTGCGGTCGGCGCACGATAGCCTGGGCCTCTCGTTGATGAACTCTTTGTCGAAGTTGCTGCAGTCGCTGGGTGACGACTGCGAGGATTGAGAAGAAATATTTAAGGTAATAGACGGTTATTGTTTGTGTATTTGGATGTGGTTACAATCCCTATTAAAGTACAGTTTCCTCTTGTACTTACTAAAGTTGGCCTGAAGGGCGGCGCCACCTGCCGTTGTTCCAGGGCGCTCCAGTCGGTGCTGCTGAAGAAGATGTGCTGTCGGATGTTTCCCTTCACTCCCAGTCGCTCCTCAGGTTCCCTCACGAAAAGCTGAAGCAGAAAAACATGAACATGAAGGCATTGTTTTTAGAATCAGGGGCGACAATTTGAAGGATTTAATCTCGTGTTTGTTCCTCTACTGTCTCTTATCATTGGTGCACTTCCATATCCAAGAGTTTTAACATTATAGAATTGTGTGTGTGGACATTTGCTTGTTGCTAGGATAGCGTGTTATTAAAAAAAGCAAGCAATCTTGACATACTTGCTTTGATCTTGCCCTTTTTTCTTGTGGGGCGTTCTATTTGTCCACCGAACTCGTTTTCCGAGTCGTTTTCCCGAGTTACGAACCGGAAGTTGCAAATAGAACGCCCCCGAGGTCGCATATACAAGTCGTCAACTCGTCGAGGCTCAGAGGACCCCGAGTTCAGTTTCCAAGATGGCTACCACGAGCATCACACGTAGTAAACATTGTGGTTTTCTACTATTTTAAGCACTTTTGTCTTTGTTGTAACCAAATGTAGAAGTCGTACACATAGCAGTGTATACGGTTACCTAATAGGCATATCGCTACAGCTAAATACCGCTTAATAAGTTATTTTGTAGCTTGTCCAGTTTAAATTGGCTAGAGACGCTCCATGTTGCTATGACAACAATGCCGAGTCTTGAGCAGAAAGCGGAGCAGTAGCCTATCGTTAACGTTAATCAAAGCGGAATATTCAGATATCAAACTGTGAAATATGTTTGTGTAATATGTAGTGAACATGTGAAATCCGCCGTGGTTGCACTGTAAACGAGATAAACACTATAAATGTTACGAACCGTCCAAACTGCCTAGTGCAACCAAGCACATTGAACCACACTGATGAACCACAAACTTTGATTGTAGCTGTACTCTTTCAGAGCTAGCGCAACAGCGACTTTCCTGGAGGCGTCCATCTTTTCTCCGACCTCTCGTAAACAGAACGCAAAAACCCGCTGTAACTTGTTTTCCGACACGGATGTGACGTCACTCCCGAGTTGCAAGTCGCGCTTACAAGACAAATAGAACGCACCATTGGTTCAGTGCTCATAATGTCAACACTGACCTTGTGAAACGCATCTACAACAACACCTGATGTCTCACCTTGACCAGTATGTCCTTGGCTGGTTTGCTGAGCCAGCTGGGGTAAACGGGGTTGTCCGTTCGTATGGACAGAAACAGCTCCTCTTCGTCGCGGCCGTGGAACGGAGACTGACCGATCAGCATCTCGTACAGCAGCACGCCGAACGACCACCAGTCCACCGAGCTGTTGTACTTCTGACCCAGCAGGATCTGAGACGCAGTAACACACACACAATGCTGGTGAATTTTTACACTGACGAAGATGGACTAAATTTAATTGGGCTTGTTTCAGCCCTTACAGAGATGCGCCCTTACGTCCGTGTAAACGGTCAGGTTTCAAATCCGGATGAAGAAATATCATAAACGCAGCTTTTCACGTGTTAAAATGCAAAATGTGCAGTCACCTCGGGGGCGATGTAGTCCGGCGTCCCGCAGAAGGTGGAGGTCATAGATTTTTCTTGCATGTTCTCTTTACACATGCCAAAGTCCGCTATCTTTATGTGACCGTCTGAGTCCAACAGCACGTTGTCCAGCTTCAGATCTCTACAGAGACACAAGAAAATGTCTCAGTTTCACTTTTTTTTTTTTTCGCGGTAGATTTCAGTTTTGTTTCTGGCTTTTACTCGGCGCCTACCTGTAAATGACTCCTTTGGAGTGCAGGAACTGGAGGCCGCAGATGATCTCGGCCGCATAGAAGCTGCAGGAAGAGACAAATGTATTGGGCGTGTTACTGTTGTCGTGTTACAGATGGAGAGTAGAGATGAACTGGGTCAACCTCAGACTGTTAGCGTTGTGTTAGAAATTTACAGTGCAGCGTAAAGTTTTTTGTGACCTAAAGAATTTTCTCCCAAAGTCCCAAAAGTATTCAAACAAATGAAACAGAAATATTATACTGCATTTATTTAATTCTAGAAATTTTGTAATTTGTTTATATCTGAGTTGCAAGAGAATCCTTGTTTTCAGTATCTGCTGTGACCTCCTTGTGCAGCAATAACACAACCAAACGTTTCCGGTAACTGCTGATCTATAAAATATCTACAGGAGCTCATCATCTACGAGCCTAGATGGTCGTTACCATCCTACGTACTTCCGCCCGAAATTTGACGTTAGTCTGGCCCAATGTAATAGGAATCTGTCTCCGTAATGGGCGGATGCTTATTTTGAGGTTTAAAATCATTGGAGTTCCCTTAACCAATCAGCAACGTTTGGTAATGACGTATATTGTGCGCCGGAGTTCAGGCTCTTACGCTTACCACTTCCGCTTCCAGTTAAATAAATCAAACTTTTCCCAAAGCCAGTTGGAAGGAGAGCTACGACGTCCGTGCCATTTATAAAATTGACAAGACAAGCCTCTTGTTCTGGTTTTAATTCCGTGATGCTCTCGAGAGTTGAGACAACTTCGCGGATGGCTCCTAGCGTCTCTTCCTCCGTCGCCATTGTTGCTATGCTGTTGAACTACAAGCAACTCGGGCAGGCGAGTTCCGCGTCATCACCCAACTGTTCGCTGATTGGCGCGGTTACACGCGAACCGCAGAAGTGCAATTGGGCCAGACTCCGTGCCAGACCGAAATCACATTTCAGGCGAAACGTAGGATGGTAACGACCAGGCTAATCATCGACAGGAGCTAGGAGACATTTTAGCTCATTCCTCAGAACAGATCAGCTTCAGTTCTGCGTTGTTGATGGGTTTCCTCACATGAACTGTTTGCTTCAGGTCCTTGGATTAAGGTCACGACTTCATTTTGCTCTTCTTTAACCGTTCTTTTTTAGAAAGACTTGTGTGCTTGGGGTCATTGTATTGCTGCATGACCCAGTTTCTCTGAAGATTCTCGTAAGATTCAATTTTTTTGCCATAATTCAGAATTCACTGGTCCACCAATGATGGCCCCTGCTTTCAGGACTAGTGTGAAAGTCAGCTGATGTTTTGAGTCATTTTTATGCAAAAAAACAATTAACTGCACTGTAGATTGTTATTAAAAGTGTTTTTCACTGTATCTAAAGTTGAAACACACGTCACTAAAGATCATTTCTTTCCAGCAAAGATGTGTATCATCAAAGACATGGTGACTGAATACATACGTGGCTCTGTGCAGTTCAAACTTGTGGCAGTTCTGGATGTGGAACATGAGATCCCCTCCGTTCAGATACTCCATAACAAAGAACAGGTTTTCCTGCACATGAAAAATCAGAGAGAGTTTCAGGGCCGTAGTCGGCTGAGGGAGGTGGTGGTGGCGTAGACGAAATGTGTGTACACGGTTATCACCTTGGTCTGGAAGGTGCAATAGAGGTGCGTGAGGAAAGGATTCTCCCAAGCCAGAGACAAGACCCTCCTCTCCACCATGGTGCACTCGACGTCGTCGTCCATCAGCACCACGTCTTTCTTCAGCGCCTTCACAGCGAAAAACTTCCCGCTCTTTTTCAGCTCGGCCAAAAACACCTGGAAGACAGTGCACCCGTCACCCTGTTTGCTCACCGCCGTCTCCTCAGGTGGAGACCATTTCACCGTTAACAGCAAAATAAAAAAAAAAAAAAAAAAAGAAGTAACAGGTGGTTTTCAGTGGAAACTGGCTGCACAAACAACTGTGACCACAAGCCCTACATGTTCTATGTGAAGCTACATGAATATGATTGAAGACGATGACTAAAATGGAAAAACTAACTAATGGAAATAATCTTTCCCCAACAAGCCGTTAACGCTTTAAGAATTTCCATTAAAAACGTTGCAGTTATCTTATTATTCTGAGCAATGTTTCCTGCTTCCATTTAAATAAAAACACATGAAGATTTAGATTTGATATAAACTCAGTTTTGTGCTTTGCTTCTTTGAATCAGATCAGACCTTTCCAAAGCTGCCTTTCCCGAGCATTTTGTGAAGGACAAAGTCATCGATGGCGAATCTGGACTGGTGATCCTTCCTCGGAACGGCGTACAAGGGCTCTTCCGCCGCCACGTCCGCGGCAGATCTGCTGACGTCCATCGGTCCCTCCCATGAAACACCCTGAACATCTGCGACAAGAGGCAGGTCGGGAAATAAGATACGACATTAAAGCGTCAAAGGAGGCATCGCAGGTTTGACTTGAGTTGTTTGTTACCTTTGTTTGCAGGTGTAGCCGTGGCTGGTAAGCCCATTATTAACCCGGATGGCGCTCGGACCACTCCCGGCTGCCCAAGACCCACTGGACCTTCTCGACCGGTGCTGTCAGTATCTCTGGTGCTTCGGGCCTTAAGAGGAAAGGTAAGGCCAACATCCAACTTTAAGGTTTAAGGGTTTTTATTTATAAACTAAATCAGAACCATTTTAAACTCTAAACCTAAAGATTTAGGCCAAATCTGTGAGTGATGTTTAACTTTAAAGTACAAACTAATGCAGTTTACTATGGAGATAAGAGTTGATGGAGCAGCTCTCAGCATCAGAATCATGCAGAAGATCTGTTGGTCTGACCTGCTGTTTACTCTCGATGACAGCCAGAGCTTCAGCCATCAGTTTTTGGTTGACGCCACAGAGGTTGGCTACTTTCTTCTGGCATTTATGGTGGACGTTCATGCTGCATTCTGCACAGAAAACACAGCTTTAATACAGTTTACAGATAACAATATATTATCTTTTTAACCATCCGCCGTCCTCCTAATGGATTGGACGTCTTTCATTTTCACACATTATCATGCAACAGGCTTTTAAAAAGGATTGTATTCTCATTTAACCAATTATTCTCATTGCTTTACTTTTTTTTTACATAGAAAACACATTTTCTTGACCAATTCTTATTTCTACACACACACACACACACACACAATACACAGTATATCCAAACTAGTGAGAGAGCTTTGTACTGGATGTGATTAATTTGACATGAAACACGATATTTTCCACCTGCTGCTGCAGCTGTATCTGGTCGATCATCCAACAGCATTCAAAGAATTCAGCCACAATATATAAATATCAGCTGTTGTGTCAGCTGCTGGAATATTAGCCTCTTGTAACGTTCACCATTTAAAAACATATTGATATCTGTATATTAGTGCTTAGAGCATTTTATCCTCCATTGCTCTTCTTCATGATTTTATTTTTCCTTGTACTCTGAAGTGAGGTTTTACAGATTGGAAAAATATAGATAAGTTGGTATAAATAGATTTTTCTTGAATTGTCTTGAACCTCTCTGCACATTTGAATATTTGCACCTGGCCGCGTACAAAATATTTTCAAATAGTACGCGTATAACCTCGGGTGTTGGTACGTTTTACATAACTTTACGCCCCTGTTTGTTTCCACATATCTCTGTTGGTGTCGGGTGTTGCTGCGTATTTCCTGGAAACAATTTGATTCTGATCGATAAGGTCCTGATTCAATGCGATATCAACTCATTCAGAGATTTTTCACTTTCGAAACACAACAAGATTTCTTAGCAGAAGATGCAGGTGTGTTTAAAGAATACGTGACAGTCAAACTGTGTAAACGTATGATTCCTAAGAAACTAGCTCAGCAAGTGGTTCCACTGAAAACTCATGCAACACACACACGCTGCATCTACTGTGAAGCATCTTGCCTGGTACGTAGCTATTCCTTAACTTCATTTAAAGACGAGCAACTCTGCGAGTTCTGGTACATTTTATTAGTTCTTACTTGTTCTGAAGAGTTGTTTTCTTTTATGACTTGGTGAGAAAATGCAGGACATAGTTTGCGTAATATAAGGACTTACAGACCTCAAACTATGCTGTTGCCTGGTCTGCTCTGGTCTGGACTGGTCTAGTCTTGTGTGTTCTGGTCGAATCTTAACTTTAACTTGTCTGATCTTGTTGAATCTTGCATGGTCTGGTCTGGTTTGGTTTGGTCTTTGCTTTATCTGGACTTGTCTTGTCTTGTCTTGTCTTGTCTCATCTGGTCTTTTCTTATTATTATCTTTATTTGTGACTTTTATCTATAAATGTTTATTTCACATTTATCTTTATTAGTATATTGACATTTTAATGTTAAACTGAACTTTTGCCAACAAGACACAAGTCAAATAATTCTCTTTTTTTTTTTTTTTTGTATAAGTGCAAACAAAACCACATAAATCATAAAACTCCCGCCTCTCACCCTCACATTTGAGCCCCTGCTTGGCGAGCCCCCACAGCAGAGTCCCGCAGTGTTCGCAGAAGGTGGGACTTTTGTAGTTGTACACTTTAAACCTGTGGGGCATGTCGATCTTGAAGCGCTCCTTGTGGATCTGCAACACATTATCACACCTATCAGCGAATTGAGCCCTTCAAGGTTCAAAAGAGGTACAGACACACTTCCTGTGTCAAAACGGTGAGCGTCGTCGTCTTATGAATTCACGCCCGAGTTAAAAGTGAAACATTAGCAGCGAGATAAAAGCAAACAAGGCTAGTGTTTCATTGCGAATTTCTTGTATTTACCATTGTTTCTTTGCTGTTTATAGCCGAACCGGTGCATTTGGCGATAACTTTATCGATGCATTTTTTGTGGATGGCAGCGTTGCACTCTAAAAGAGACAATAGTGACTGTTGTAAATGTGTGACATAGACATGGAGGCATCAGTCAAACTTATAAGCTCATAAATAAACTCACGTCTGCACTGGTAGCCCTGCTTGTTAAGGCCCCTGCAGTGGAGGAGAAAGAGGTGAAATGACTAAGGTGTTAATGGAGAAAATTACTCATTCAGTGGTTTTACGACAGAGTCAGTCAGTACCAGACAAACTCTTTGCAGACGGAGCAGAACGTCGGTTGAGGGAAGAACGTGGCGCTGAACTCGTGACATTTGACGACGTGAACTTTGGCCTGTTTGATGGCGCCGCGTCGCTGATGCAGCGTGAACAGGCCGTCTTGGTCCCGCTCCGACGCGGGGTCTCCCTCGGTCTGGCCTGCAGCGTCTAAAAAGATCACATCACGCAACCGTTAGATTTAAAAAAAAAAACATACAGAGTGAGCACTAAACCGCCGAGAGGATCCACAGTGAAGTTTCGGTTTCTCACCTTTTGTTGACTCAGAAGTGTTAGTTACATCAGTCAGTGAGTCTGAGCCATAGTAAGATAATATCATCGAGCTGACATGACTGATGTGTCCCTAATAATTCTTACAAACACTATTGCAGATGGACCGAGACGGATTATTTTCTATAACTGCAAATGCCGGCTGCTGAGTCACGCGGACAAGAAAATGCATTTCAGACCAATTGCAGCTGCAAGAATTACAGAATATACAATCACGATTTGTGTCATCCCACAGATACTTGATCAGTTTGGGATCTAGTGAATTTGGAGGCCAGGTCAACACCAACGCCGTTCTTCATGTTTTTCTTTTAAGTTGTTCCTAAAGCGTTTTTGTGTGTGTGTCTGTGTCAGGCTGCATCCTGCATCCATAAATTAAGGCTTTAGTCGTCATTGTAATGTGGTCAGATTATGGCAGCTTAAGCCTCCACTCTGAACGTGGCTCAAGGATGTGCATAAAGCATAGAGTTATATTAAGTATATGTTCGACAAGTGGGGACGATAAGGTCCAAAACATGCCAGCTAGGTAGGTATTAGTTTATTGTGCATTAACCTGTGTAAGAATAGAAATTCAAGACTGTAGCCTCACTGCCGCTGCACAGTTATTGATTGGCCAACACCGACCACATATCCTCGTTCACACCAGCTCAGGATGTGTAAGATGTAAGATGTAAGATCTTTTTCCTCTCTCACGCTTGCAAAGAAATCTTTTTAAAATACGTCCGAGGATTGATTTTCTTTTTAAGATTCACAATAATGAGCACAGCGAGACAGTTTGCTGCATTTCGACAAGATGCACGAGTGCAGTGTGAGTTTGCAGGAGGAAGTTCTGCAGCTGAAATCCTCACTGTGTACCAGTCACAATGCCACCTGTTGTTCCCAGCAGTGATTTCCCATTTGCTCGGTTTATTTATAGACGCACGAGATGACTCCTTCCCTTTAGTTCTCTGTGACATCTCAGGCTTCGGCATGGCGTTAATGTCAGGAAAGCACCAGTGAAAATGCAAAGTGCTCACATGACACTTTTCACTATTTGAAACCAGCAGAAGGCCGAAAGTCAAAACTCTATTTTTAGCTTGAGACAATGTAATTAGGGTGGCACAGTTAAGTCTGATTAAGGCACAGGGTGCTGCTAAAGGACAATTTGGATGACTCCTCACATTTGCAGCTGCTGTGAAGCCGTTTAAAACAATAAAATGGGTAAAAATGACGGTTAGTTGAGGCGGGCGTTTTTATGTGTTATTTGGTCGTGAATTCATTCAACCACTTTGGTTATGACCTCCACAGCTCACCACTCACTCACCACTTCTCTCCAGATAGTATCTGGCCTCCATCAGCAGGCGGCCCTGCGGCTTCATCTCCAACTGACGTGAAACAAAAAGAGAAAGAAGAAGCAAAAAGTGAAACGAAAACGATGTTTTAGGACAGAAATTCGTGAGAATGAAGAGGGAAGGATTCAGGAGGATGATGACGCATCCGTGTCATGCAGTCTGGAGGCGCTGACGCAGTCTGGTGCACACATAAGGGCCAGATTGGAGGAATTTTCATCTGAGCTTAGTTGTCTCGGTATTTGTTTGATTCTCGGTTTAGTGTTGGAGACAGTTGGCGTGAAGCTTCTGTCAAATCTTGGCTTTGGTAAGGAAAAACTGTGATTATTATGAGCATGATATCTGCATGGATATAATTAAGGTGTAACTCGGGCTTGAATATAAAAGTAGCATGGTGAACCCAGACTCAATTCTTATCAAATAAGAGTCTGGTAACGTGCCAATTTGGATTTCAGGCAAGCCAATACAGACAAACTCTGCCTGTAACTGGATAGTCCCACAACCAATCTGAGCCAAACTAAACTGGATAAATCCCTCCCAAACCATTTGATCGGCCCAACAGATCTTTGCCACGGCATAATCGGTTCCCAACGAGTGAAAAGTGGTGGTAGGGTAAGTTGGTCTGGCTTTCATCCTAATATTAAAGCTTTCATGACAACGACATGGGGTTTGCGTTGGCGAACAGCTAGTTGCCCTCACAGGTTGCTAGCTGTAATTTTTTTAAAATCAGCTAGAGATAGGCCAGAGTAAAGCAACGAGTCAACATGTCTCGCTCTATTCCTGTGCACTTAATACCGAATTGGGTTTTTATTTTGCTGCCTTCTTGTTGACACTGTAATAATTCTCGATTCACTGGAGTTTCGTATTTTGAACTTTGCTGCAAGAGGGTTTAAATGTTTCATATTGACTTGTTTTCACTGATGATCACAGACATGAATTTCTTGTAATCACAAAGCCATGTTGCAGCTTTCTTTTCTGCCACAATCACACTTTGAGTCATGTCCTGTGTTCACAGCTGTAATATTGATAAAACAACACACTGAAAGTCTTTAACCTATTGGTTTACAGTAGATTAACAGAGTGTTGATGGGAAGCCGAAGAAATGGAGATGAGAAAGCAAATTCACTGCTGGTGTCTGACCTACAAACTTCCAAAAGATGCAAAAGTTGCAGTCGAGCACATAGTGCA
The DNA here is from genome assembly GCF_963514085.1 of Chelon labrosus. NCBI lineage: Eukaryota > Metazoa > Chordata > Actinopteri > Mugiliformes > Mugilidae > Chelon > Chelon labrosus. Next base: position 17,936,187 of record NC_140356.1, read on the forward strand.
GCTTTTCCGTAGAAGAAAAGATCATATTAGCTAGTAACACTAGTTTTTCCACTTCTGCTCAATGGTTTGGCGCATACTGGCTCTTTGACATTGCTTTCTAGGACATGGATCAGAGCCATCATTAGTGCTTTTTTTTCTGCTTTCAGATTTAAAAACAAAAAAACATTTTGTATGCAGGTGAGGATGCTCGGTACCAAAAAATGGAAACCATGATTTGGTTTTAATGACTAAAAGGAGGATTACCCCTTCAGACGTTTGGTCTTTTGACCCCAAACTGAGTCGGCCCATCTGGATTTTGCCAGAGCAGCTCCACAGCTTTGAATTCACGCGAGCACAAACACACATCCCATCCCGCTGCACTAACCCATATCTCCAGCTTGCCGTTCTCCTTCTTGCATCGCGTTGCCAGCGAGTCCAGAGCCACCGTGGCCTCGGACTTGAGCTCGACAGTTCGGTCCTTCACCATCACGTGCATGATGCGCCCACGATGGATGTGGGCATCGAACGTGGAGCTCCACGGCGGGTACATGGTGGGCTTCTTCTGCTTGTACACTTGACCCTTTTCTGGAAAGGAAATGAGAAATGCCAAATATATTAATCTATTTTCTGTGCAGGAAGTAAGATGAAGCTAAAACCGCTCTTGGCTGTTTTCTCTTTGACTTTCGCTTCAGCACCCTCCATCCGACCATGCAATTTCGTTGTACGTTATATAATGACAAGATAAAGCACTTCACTTTACTTTTACCAAGAAATTTCAGCTAATACTTGCTGTCAGCAAATCTCATTAAAAAAATAAATAAATAAAAAAAATCGGCGACAAATCATTTCCGCTCAAAAGCGAACATAACTTCAACTTTTATTCAAATATAGCATTTTGACAAGTGTGTACAAGAAAGCTCAAACAAGGACAACTGGACTTAGGGTTTCTTGAAGACGTTTTCACCCACATTCAGTCCTTGGGACCGGATTCTCTGCCTAATAATGGGTTGGTTGAATACCATTCGTTAGAGGAAGAAAATACGATTAGTACCAGAGTAATCTGGTATCTGGTCTTCAACAGACCCTAGTCATATAAATCTATGTTGAACAACACCCACAGATGTTCCTATTTATACCTCAACTTCCCACCAGTCTTTTAGAATCGAAGACTTGATGAAGCATCTTCAAAAGACTCCACAAATCTAATTTCCCCTGTTTCTGTTTTTGTTGAATTCTTGTTCATTACACAACTGATAAGGACAAAACACCCACTTAATTCTCTGCCCCCTCACCTGCATTGAGCGTTTCACCAGGATTTATTTACTTTTGCCATTCAGAACGTGGTTATGTCGTCTCCATATCGACTACCCGACACACCCACAAACACACCATCAGGTGACTAAGGGGATAACTGGCACTTTTTCCCACTTAAAGCACTGCTGTCATCATCATCATCATCAGCAATTGCTAGATCACCGACATCACCAACCAACAATCAGCTAAAACTCTTAACAGTCCAAATACCGACGCTGCTGCTGCCTTGTTGGTTCGAGGTTGGACATCTGATAGCTTTATACCATTTAAAACACCAAATGTGTATTAATCCGCAGCCCTAATCCCTGATAAGTACATGACTCAACAGCGGATGTATGGTTTGGAGGTATAGCATTTTTGTAATGGGGGGGAAAAAAAAAACAATGCAGCTTTTTCACTTTTCATGGGATTAGCTGACCATAACGGATGTATAGGATGTCAACAGCCATTTCCTCTAAGCATTTAACTCACAACATGGAGAAGATTTCCTGCCAGGATGAAAACGGACACCAGGAATTAATCTGGTGTAGGATCAGATTAATATATAGTGTATCACTCTCAAGGGATTAATTGCTCTTTTTTTGCCCGTGTTGCCATTTAAAGCTCCGTCCTTCCCATGTTTTATTAAATTGTGGCCGTCTTACATGCATGTTAGTGTCAGTTACCATGTTGTGCGCCATCGTTTCCATGGGTACCACATTCAGTTAGCATCTGAATATCTCACCATGCGGCCAACGGATTATTGTACCGATTCAGACATGTTCAATTGCATCATATGGACAGGAAATAAAAGGCCCTTCTGGCTTTTATAATTGACATCTGCAGATTTTTTTTTTTTTTCTTCTCTGCAATAACACCCCATATATCCACTTACATAACGGCCTCATGCCATCCCGGCCATCCCGCTGCTTCGACAGTAAAGCCCGCTAAGCTTTTTACCCCCAAAAGTGAGCCTTCTCCATCATCAGCTCATTGACTGTCTGTCCATCGGCTCTGCCAGCTGCCGCCTGTGCCGATTAAAGCATACAGAGGAAAATATGTCTGCATATAAGCCTCATTTTTGCAACATGATATGGTTCCAGGTACTTTTCTCTATTTTCCACTGCGCGTAATACCCCTGAGCATAGGTGACATTCTGACGTTAAGTACATCGTCAGTTGACTGTGCTGTAAAATCTTGGTTGGGCGAATAAAAGAAATTATAGTTGTAGGGGATTAATATCATGCCATATTTTTTTTTTTTTTTGTTATTTGTTTCAAAAGAAGAAAGAAAGGTTTTGATTTTGCTTGAAATCTAACAGGAAAATCTTTTGCAAGACTGAAACTTGAGGTTTGTAAGATTTGAGGTCTTGGTTAGTGTTTCATATGACTGCAAAAAAACTCAAAATCAAATCTCTGCAAATAGTACTTTATATTTCCACTTTCTTTCTCTTCAACTGCAACGCTCTTTCTTCAGTGCTTCTCCAATGCTTTTGTGGAGTTGTAATTCTGTTCCTATAGTGCGTTTGTTTGTTTTCCAAGTTTGAAACCTAGGTCGTTTGCGGGGGGAAAAAGTTCTGAAAGTGTAGCACACGGGTATAAAGGACAGTTTTAGTTTTATTAACTATTTCTTGTTTCTAAAAACTTGTTTTAAAAAAAAAAAGTCTAAAATGAATCAATATTTTGATCCATAATTGCATTACTTTTAGCGAAACCTGTAACGCTAAAGATCAGAGAGTCACAGGATTTTTCTATATTTGCGCTTGTATTATCCACTATTTCTGAAAAGTGGGCACTTCAGCGTCACATGTCAAACAGTTGCGAGTGTGCGAGTGGTGATTCTGTGGTTTGAATGTCTAAAAACAAAAGCCTAGATCCTGTATGTGGGTCAACTGGTCTGAAATGCGATACAAACCTGATATTGTATTTACAGGGTTAAGCTGGATTAGCAGACTGTTCCACTAAAGACTGACACGCCTTCAAAACTTCAGTCTTGCCAAAAAATTAAATTTCAACCTTTCAAAACTATTTTTATGTCTCTTGTGGCAGCACATATTGCGGTTCTAGTGACCAGTCTGCGGGGGTTTTCGTTGTACCAAAAACTAAAGTGGAAATGAGGCGATAGGTTACCCTCACAGTGTTAAGCAGAATTTGAAGCGTTGTGTTTTGGCGTCTCTCAGTTCAGTCAGTTCCTGTGTTCTTTGAAAAGGCACCACAGTGTCATTTACACCTCAGACTAGTTTAGATTTTCCAGTCTTCGTGTGCTGTCGGTCTACGGCGCTATGTGGTGACGTTGAATTTGTTGGTATAAACACGCCATGACAACGTCCACAGTAGCTGCATAAAAAAGTTGGTCAGCTACATTTTCAGCTTAAAACCTCTGACTCATCACATTTGTTTCATTTGAGTAGAGATCTAAAAGTGGAAGTTAACCAAGAATGAGCCTGTCAAACAAGTATTTCCATTAACACATGAGGGATATATCTATCTTAAAAAAAAACAAAAACAAAAAAATGGGAAGCTGTGCAGGGCTTTGTTATATTGAACAAGCTTCATTATTTTAATCCACAAATTATTCTTTGATTCCCTAAAATATCACAACCAACAATGGATTGATCTGCATAATAGGTTTTTTCTTAGTATCCACGACTTGTTAGAGCCTTCATACTCTCTCTTGACGCCAGAAATGCTTAATTAGCATCAAATATGTATTAATCCACCCCTGAAAATAGTCGTCTACATTTGCTCTATTTGCTCCAGTTTAAGTAAAGTTTGCTAATGACAAATGTGCCCAGCTGTTGTTGGAAATGACAGGGCTAATTAAAATTGAGTGCATATTATTGGACATAAGTGTATAAACCAACAGGCTTGGGTAAGGATGTCAGAATGTACCAAGACGTAGAAGGTTTTGGTTTTTTTGTTCAGTTTTTTGTCAATTTTATATATTTTTTTTGTAACAGTTTCACAGACTAAATTACTGGATTCATCTGCAAAGCCAACGATTATTCTAAAAATAATCAATATTTAGAGGCGTAATTGGAGAAGGTTGGCACCGAGAAGCGGATTCTGTTTTAGCCAACTCTACTTTAGCGATCAAACGCATGGGAAAAACAAAAAAGTCAAAAGGCTTTTAAATGTAGCACTTGTGTGCGACTTGTGCTTGGCAGAGTCAAAAACAAAGACCTACTTCAAACGTAAAGCAGTCTCTGGGGGCTTTCCATCACTTTTATTTGAAGATCCAATCAGCCGCAGCGAGCCAAAGTGCCTGATGGGAGGGAGCTGTCTTTAGTTTTCTTTAGCCAGCCTCATCATCAGCTCTTTATTGCACGGGCTCAGCATGGTGCCGTTATAAACACTGGAACCACGAGGGCTTTATTTTATGCGCTTTGAAAACAGTGGATGTCTTCATGTGTTTTTTGCTGTTTCAGTCTTGAGTCTCGACTACCTTGAAGGACAAGTCTTGTGGTTTTCACCGAAGAGCAAAAGAAATATGAGAGCCCTCCCCTTTCCTCTCAGTGACACTGTTTTTAAACTTCATCCTGCCCTCTTACTCACCAGTGGTTAAAGATAGCCACATGCAGGGTAAAGATATCCACTGTGAGTGTGTTATCATGCAGGGAAGCTTCCCAGAGTTGTAACACTGGATGCGAATCAACGGCCACAACGGAGACCTTTTAAAAATAAATTAAGGCTGTGCAGGCTTAATATATAGATTTACAGCGTAGTGCTATTTTGGTTGAGTTCTTCACCAACTATATGAGGCGTGGTGTCGTATGCATCAGACTCCCTGACAGTATTACAGCCAGAAAAGCCACCATTAACTATGACTGATCCTAAAAGCTATGTACTACAAAACATTGTCTTCCTGAACACCACTTCCTGGGTGGAAAGGAAATCATTCATTTTCGTTTTTTTCTAGAGAACGGTGAAAACAAAACGGCCGTTAATTATAATACATGGCTTTTTTTTTATCTATAAGATGTTTGAATTTATCTAAAAATGCTTGATAATGTCTTGAAATTAACCTTTGTCAAACCAAGAGTCCAAAATACGTCAAACCCTTAAAAATAATCGTCTACATTTGCTTCATTTACTCCGGTTTAAGTGAAGTTTGCTAATGACAACAATGCCCAGCTGTTGCTGTAAATGATCGGGCTACTGAAAAATGGATGTGTATATTATTATGTATTTCCTTTGGTATGAAGCAATGGGCTTGGGTAAGGATGTCAGAAAATACCAAGGAAGAGAAGGTTTCTGTTGAAAACAGAAATATAGATTGTGCCAGAATGACAGGTACACTAGATTTACTATTTATTTGATTAACTTACAAAGCTCCCAAACAATAGTCTAAACATAATAAACATTTAGAAGCATAATTGGTTTAGATGGGCATAGAGAACTGGACTTTTTGCCAGTTATACCTAACTCAAAGCAAACACTAGTTTAGCGATCAAGTCCATGAAAATGACTGAAAACATTCAATCAACAAAAATATTGCAAACAGATTCAGGTCCAGTTTATCTGTGAGACATGTAAACCACAGATGATGCTATCACCAATGCAGATATGTAAAGTTTCCTCAATCTGCCACGACCACATTCGGATGACAAAGACCGGACCACGCAACCAAAAGCCGACCGTTGGCAGAGTTATCAGTTGATTGGTGCACCGACAACAAGACGGGCGTCAACATTTCAGATAACTGACCTGTGTCGATGGCCTCCTTCATGCAGACGGCGCAGTAAGGGTTTAGCACCTCTTCGTGGTAGGCCAGACCGGGATCGATCTCAAACTGTGAGAACCCAATCCTCAGGAAAGGTGACATGGCTGTGGATCGTTACTGTCCGGCTTCAAGTCAAATATCCAAACAACGTTCTGGGAGCCCGAGGGTGACGTCCCTCGTTGCAAAGTGATGAGATATGTCAGATTTCGGAGATGGCTCCTTTCCTCCACCACAGCATACACCGACTGCCCCCTTTTCCTCCAGAGGAAAGATGGTCTGGCCGCCGGGGAGGAGGAGGAGGAGGAAGAGGAGGAGGAAGAGGAGGAGGCAGAGTGAAGGGTTTGCTTTTTTTTTCCGTCCTTGACGCTTGAATCAACCTGTGAAAGGAAGAGGCACAGACAAAGATTTTTTAGCACCCATGACGCCACAACCACAAGATTTGGCTGTAAAGCGAGCTTCCCTGCAAACTTAAAGTCTACTCCAGCTGGCTGTCAAATCAGGGCATGAAGCTAAATCAACAACAAAACATCTCCGCATATATACACCCTCGCCGGACAAAATAAATCACAACTGTCTCGCGATGGGGCATCAGAGTAATCACACCTAAACCAAGCCTGCTGAATCTCTGCTGAAATAAAACCACGCATACCTTGAGAACTCGTAAACACCAGCTGTCAGGCTTGGTTGAGCCGCGGGGCACTATTTAAAACAAAATCTTTTTTAAAATAAAAAAAACCCTCAGCTTTGGGTAATCAAGCGTGAAAATAACTACAGAGTTACCTGTAACACACTTCCTCTTCTGTAGGAATTCATAGCGAGTGGCTGCTTTTGGCTTGGTGACGGTCGATGTGATATTTGAGGCCTGCTGGAGAGCTGTGTGTGTTGTTGTTTTTTTTTTTTTTGTGCATATGGCTGTAAGTGTGTGTCAGTCCCAGTGGTGTAGAGGAAGCTGGGAGGTGACTATTAATAGAGCTGAAATACTAAACGCAGATCAGGAATATATGACTGCATGTGCCTGAGTCTGCAGGACTCTGTGTCTTTCTTTACTGTAAACCTCTCTGCCCCTTGCTCAGCAGTGTCATGTGAAGTGAAAGACGGGATTCAGTCCAACGTCTTAACAGAGACCGATTCAGTTTTCATCTAGCGTTAAAGCAGAATTTTACTGTATTCTAGTGGAGAAAGAGTTTCCTTTCTCGACGTGGGTGTGTTCTTATTGTGCTGTTAGGAAGTTTAAAACTAATATGTTTATTTCAGAATGTAAAAGCAGTCACTTATCATTAGACCATTGTTCTGGTTTTCATTCCTCTCTTAAGCCAGAGGAAAAGCTCTGAAAACACTTGACACCTGACCAACATTCATTAGCTGGCAGACATCGTTGGCAACTAGACGGTGAACATATTGGAGCAGCTTAAAGAGCTGGATATGTAACAAAAACAAACAAACAAACTGCAGCTTCTTGAAGAGGCAGCTTTGATGAATTGTAAAAGGTTTCTACTTAAAACTTTTATATCCTATTCTGTTGTCTACTCCATCTTCGTTGCTGACAGTTGCTGTGGCAAACAACTGGTTGACGTAAAGCGCATCGACACCTGGGAACGTCACCACAGACGCCAAGTTTAAAACTAGTAGGGATGCTTTACCTGGCGCTAATCAGCTTAATCCGCATCGTGTGATTGTGTTTTATTATATTATTATGTATTTGACAGACTATAAATTACACTGCTGTCCTTTTTCCAAGTCCAAAACCCCAAAGAAAACAAAAACGAGCAAATGTTACATGTGAAAAACTGGAATCAGGTGAATACTGACGAATTTTCTGCCTTAAAAGAATTAAAGAATAAAAGTTAAACACTGGAGTAGTGTTGGCCATGCGCCATCAGTTTCACTGAAGTTGTTAGTGGCTTTCAACCACTATTGTCATTGTTTCCGAGGTAATGGCCTACGTACTGATGATCAAAGCAATGAAGTGGTTTGAAACTGGGACACCTCATCAATCTCATTGTTTAATATCTGATTTTACAGAGTTTCTAGTCCCAGTTAAAAAATGTCCCATTAATTAAACCTTTATTATGCGACGGTCATCATGTAAACCAATGGCTCAGCTTATTCAGTACATGTTTACACTATTATAACTTGCGTAAAACAAACGCTCTGAAGAGTAACCGCCAAGAATAAATATCACGTCTTCCCCAATGAACACTCCTAACGTCACAGATTCAAAGATTTGAAAATGCACCGAGCTGCATCGCTTTCTTTGCAGCCTCTCGTGCAGGAGGAGCCAAACTTCCGGTGCTCGAGTTACGACGGTGTAACCACGCTTCCTGTCTCTGAGCGGTTTAAATTTTTCTTCTGTCGTTCTTCAAGCCTCACAGGTGGGGCCGGTGCGAGCGTGACTGAAAAACACAAGTCGAGCAGAAAAACACGCAAAAACGCGGCTGCTGTACACGTTTGAAAAAGGTGGGCAGAGAGAAGCTCAGGGAGCGGAAAGCTGAGAGAAGCCGACACAGTGATCAAAGTTTTAGATAAATGTATGTCTTCCCAAATACTACACAAAATATGTTGCTGATTACTTCATTTAAAGATGTCATATATTTGAAAGCATGTTGTATGGATTGCTTGATCGTAATCACCTCAATAAGAACAGAATGACTTAGTCAGAACACATTTTCAATCAGATTGAGATTTGATATTAGCTCCTAATAATACACATATATATATTAACCATATAAACACTTGATCTGATAGTGTCTTCTCGTTTGCTCCCTCAAAAAAACTGTTTTTATTTCTTGTACAGATCCCATAAAAGACTCAAGACATCACACTTGAAGAGACGTTCGGTCTTTTATGTAAAGATGTTAGTTCCTCCCCGATATATGTGAAAATATCCATGTTTTACTAATTGGATGGAGAGTTGGAAGAAGCCGATTGATGAATAAGATGATTTTAACAACCGTGAAGCTATTTGAAAGGTCAGAAAAGTTGAAATCTATAAGCCTTGTGAGCAATTTTTTTTTCCAGAAAAGCTCCTATTATTTACCATAAAATACTTCATAATGTGTAATAATAAAGATTTAAAAACAAACCGGATACTGTTGGTATAATATCTGTAATGACGTCCTTAAGGGATTAATCGCTCTGTTCCCTCTTTCTTCATCTTTAAGTAACCTACTAAGTGGATTTAGTCAGGACTAACACAGGGGTAATTGTTAAAACAAGACGCCTGACCTCTACTCTGTAAAACCCCGTGAACACGTTTTGGTTAAATGCGTCGCTGCAATGAGCGCGAGCAGTGTAGAATCTTTCAAATCTCTGCGGCGAGCGCTCGTCGGCTGATGTTGGTCTCGGTGCAGCCAACAGGCTAAATAAGCAGACTTTACCGCGTCGCCTCGGAGCACCACGGTGCCATCCGTAACCACCCGGCGGCACTTTAAAATGCCACCGCCGCTGGTCCGTCCTCAAACACACACACACACACAAACAAAGATGCAAAGAAGGTCAAGAGCCGGCGCGCCGGAGCCGGAGACCTTTCACAAACCTTTCATGAGAGAAAGTCAAGCGAGGCCTCCCACCTGACCCTCTGTATCAAACAGCATCAAAGCACAGTGTGTGTTTGAAGTAGCCAAAAGAGGAGGAGGGGGAGGAGGAGGAGGAGGAGGAGGGGACATCTTTGTTGTTGCTGACAGGAGGTCCATGTGTGTGACAGAAGACTTTGACTTCAGCTGCAGCTCTGACAGGACCACAGACACTCAGAGCGTCCCTGAAGTGGTCAGTCATTCAAAAGGCGGAAGAGGCTAGACGCGAGCATTTACTGATAACGCAAGCACAATTAACACATGTCTCTTCTGGGATTTGACCCTCGGCTCAACCTGTAGTTTGGGAAATCGGGAAGCGAGCGGAAACAAACCCTCTCAGGCAGAAATGGATAAATATAGAAGGATCTTTTTAGGAGATCAGCTTGTATTTTCTGTCGATGTGAACTGAGTCACCACTTACTGACAGTAAAGACCCCTCTACTGTCTTTGTTAAAGCTCGACCATGCTGGATAGTTTGCAGCGTACAGTATGTGCAGCATATTTCTTTAATATATAACTTTTATTCTGGAGAATATTCTGGACAGTATTTATCATTGTGTTGGACTGTTGCAGTGAATGGAAAAATATCCCTTTATGGTAAATTTAGAACATATTTTAAATTTAATCCTGTATTAAAATCATGCATGTTCTTCCTACGCTAGGTTTCACAGCCTCAGTTGATAAGAGATAAGACGATCTCTTTCCTCTTAGTGATGCACTCACAGTGGAGACATGCTGCTGCTTTTTACCTCCTGCCTCACAGCTGTTTATTCACCAACGGTGCACATGATCAGGTTAGAAAACAAACTGCAGCCTCTTTTAATTTACCTGCATTTAAATCAGATTCCTGTCAGTCTGTTACGACACTGAAATGGAGTTAACAAACCGCAACTTTAAAGCACCATAAATAAAGCGTTTAATAATAACAGCCACAGACTCTGAGCAGGATTTTTCCTTCCACTCTGCTTCTAAATGCAGCCCGACAAGCTCATGACAAACGTGCGTCTCAAAGCTGAAAATAGCTGGAAAATACTTTAAAAAAAAAAATAATATAAAACAAAATAAATAAAAACAATAAAAAACATGTGCTCACCTTTAAACAGACCGCAGAGTCCTGTGAAGTTTAGTGTCTCCGTCTCTCTCCATCCGAGCATTTGTGTGACAGACCGGACGGAGAACAGCCTGAGCATTTAAGCGTGATATCCTGATGCATTCACTGACTGTGGGAATATTCAGCCTTTTACAAATATCTCAATATGAAGTGCTGAATAAAATAGTTTTCTGTTAGGTTTACTTAGCTTCTAAGTGAGGTAGGACAAATTTAAAGAGATTTAAAAAATTCGAATTAAGTTGATGCTGCATTCAAGTGCTGAGATTCCTTGTGCACATTTCCCCTCGCTCTGCTAAAGCATTGAAGTTTAAACTTTTATTTAGCGCCAGAAGCTGCAATTTCCGAGCAGACATTGAACGCATCTTCTGATCTTTCCACCCACACATGAAGTGAAACCCATTTGTAAAACAACAAGGCAAAGGGAAACACCTCTCAGGTCACACTCAGTGAGGTTAGAAAGGGGAAGTCATTGTGTGTGTGTGTGTTTGTGAGTGAGTCCTCAAATTATCGTACGTATGAAACAAAAAGAACCGACATTTATTTTAGTATAATTAGACGTTTCTAAGTTGGTTTGCTTTTCTTTTTTTTTTATCTGGAAGAGGCGCTAGAGAGCCACGTGGGTTAAATGACAACACTGATGTCATGTTGTGTTTTTTCTTTGCTTAGAGTTGTGTCATGTGATTTATTGCTGAACCACAGCAGCACAGGTAGATTGTCGTGGCGTCACCGTGCAAACGAGATGAAATGGATTTAAAGGTGATCTTGAAAAGCAGAAACACATTTTTCCAATTTTAAAAATACTCGGTCGTCGTGATATTTAGTTTTCTGTTTTTCTGTTCATCCAGCTTTTTTGTTTCGCTGCGGGCTCACGTGTTTCTTTTTATCCCGTCAGCCTTTTGTGTTTGTATATATATATATACACCGATCAGCCACAATATTAAAACCACCGACCTGTGTAGTGAATAACATTGATGATGTTCTTGGAAACAAGACAATACAAAACGCCAGTTTTAGAAACAAAAGCAGCTTAACTCCCACCCCTAACCAGAACCCAGCTCTGTTTATTTAAAAGCAAAGGCCAGTGAGTCATTTACAGAACTGAACATCTGCAACTGAATGTAAAGCACAGGTCACTGTATGAAGACTCATCATCTGGAGAGAGAGTCACATTTCTCTCATCTGTGGCTTCAGTTATAAGTCACTCTTTTTTGTTTTGTTTGTTTTTTTTTTAACAAAGGAAAAACGGTGGATATCTGTTAGATCCACACGCCACGGACCATGTTTGATAGACCCAGTCGTCTAGCCGCTGCCGTTTAGCTCATATCAAAGTCTCTCAAATTGTTCCCACGATAACAAGATAATCAGCTGATGGGTGTGTAGACCTGTCTCTGTTTCGTTTGTCCTTTGTCAGTTCATGTGTTTGTTCCTGTTCCTCCCCAGTTGTTCCCCTCAAGTGTTTTCCCCCTTGTCCCCCTTTGGGTTTCTTCAGTTTTCTCTATCAGCTTTTCTTTATTAATCTACCTTTGTTACCTGCAGTAGCTTCTCTTTAACGTTCTCCTTTTGTTTCCTCATTCCTCGCGTTCCTGTGTGTCAAGTGTCTGGGTCCCACCCCACCTCCTAAACCGGAACATTCAATAATTATTCTTATTTTATTAACTGTAGTTGCTTTATTTACCTGCTTTAAAGGTCCACTCTTACTTGATTCATGCAAATTACTGCTGCCACCACTCATCATATTTGATTTTTCATATTTTTCTTCACATTCCTGGAATAGTTTTCTTCAATATTATATATATATATATATAAGATAATCTAGTACTTGCCAAAACAACGCTGCAAATGTGTTAAATCTTTAATTTAAAACTAGTAGATTTCTGCATGTGATAGTGGTTAGCACGGATTCCTCACAGCAAGAAGGTTCTGGGTTCTAATCCGTCCGTCGACTGGTTCCTTTCTGTGTGGAGTTTCCATGTTCTCCCTGTGTCTGCGTGGGTTCTCTCCAGGTTCTCCAGCTTCCTCCCACCGTCCAAAGACATGCTGGTTAGGTTCACTGGTGATTCTGAATTGGCCGTAGGTGTGAGTGTCTTTCTGTGTTAGGCCTGTGATAGACTGGAGACCTGTCCAGGGTGGACCCCGCCTCTCGCCCTGTGACAGATGGGATAGGCTCCAGAACCCCCCTCGACCCTCAGGAGGACAAGCAGTTACAGAAGATTAATGAATGAATGAATGAATGCATGTGATAGTTTGTCATTTCTCCACCAGGAGGTGCCAGTGTTCCTGAAATGATCTTCTCACCCATCAGGTTTTTTTTTTTGTTTGTTTGTTTTTTTTTAAGAGAAAATTAATGAGGACGAGTCACAAAAAAGAACATGAAAAAAACTGAAAGAAGATTAAACGTGCCAGATTGAAATGTAGTTCAAAGTGATGCACGTTTCAGTTTTGTCTATAAAATGAATCATCACCAGTTTGTGACTTTCATCGTTACCATGATTACACAACTGCAGATAAAACACACACACACACACGCACGCTTCTTTATTTTTTAAATTATTATTTGTCACACTTCACATGCGTCACGTTTGTCCCGCGCGAAGATATAAAAGCATGTCATGTTTAAATTCAAAGCAGAAGCAGAAGGCCTGCTGTGTGCGTGTGCTAACTGTGTTGATGAAGCCACACTTCCTTCCCGTAACTGCTGAGCGTTTAGCACCTTTAAGCGTTTTCTTCTCTTGCCTCTGTCATAATTGTCCAGAGGAACGAAAATACTCCCAGTTACTAAGTGTGGCATCCACAAAGATGAATTACGATGGACTTGATTTAAACCAACTGTTTAACTGTTTCAGTGGTTTTATTGCACTGAACTGAGCTCTATTTGACTGTAGTGCAGCTGCACCGTTTACAGAAAAATCTTTTTTTTTTTCCTGTGGTTTTTGAATCGGATCTAATTATTAATAACATATGAAGAAAAAGAAATGGTGTGCAACCAAAATAAATGTGTTAATTGAGTCAGATATTCCCTTCATCTGTGGTTTTCTTTGTGTGAAGGCAGGAGGTGACTAACAAGTTAGAAAAGAAGCAAAATAAAGCAATAAATCTATATGTATATAATTAAATTAGTGATCTTCACAGACCTATGACCTGAAATCTACAATAAACCAGTCGGAGAAGGAAACAAAGCTCGTAAACAAACGCCAGTACGCTCGTCTGTACAGTCCTGTCCTTTACCGTCTTCGACTGTTCTGCTTCGTCCTCCACAGCACCTATTGATCTGCTGTTTTCTACTGCACTCTACTGTCCTCTACTGACCTACATCGGCCTCTATCGACCTGAACTGTTTTCTGCTTTTCACAACTGTCCAGTTTTATCCTCTGGTGGTGGCTTTGAATGTACCGTCCTCTCCTGCACTTCTGTCTTCTGTGCCAACATGTGCTTTGTCCTCTACCATCCTTTACTATATTATACTACACCGATCGGGCGTAACATTATGACCACCTTCCTAATATTGTGCAGGTCTCTCATCAGAGAATGGACATGGGCCTTCTGAGGGTGTCCTGTGGTGTCTGGTCCTATTGAGGGGAGGGGCCTCTGTGGATCATCCCACAGATACTGGATCAGTTTGGGATCTAGTGAATTTGGAGCTTTATGTTAATTACTGTTTAATGTTCTTGGCCTTGAGCCTCTAATGTTCAGTGTTAGATTTCTGGTTTAGATTTCTGAACAAACTCGTATCTGTGCTTTCAGTGACTCTTGCAGATAAGAATTAAAACAATAAAAGCTAATTCAGAAAGGCCTCCTCACAGGAAGGTATCTGCTTCCCCCAGAAACTTGTGTTGTTTGACGCCCATGTTTTCCCTAAATCCTTCCACCTGACCAGTTCAGCCCAAAGAACTCTGCAGGTTTAAAGTTTTCAGACATCAGCATCTGCTTTTTCTATTTTGCAGTGTGAAGCTATTAATCACTTTGCTCAGGGTTCTTCTCAACAGCTCTAATTTAATTCATTTAAATCATTATACCTTTGTGAAAAAGGAAAAACAACCTGCTACTATTTCTACTTCTCTAAAAGTATTTTTGACTTTGACTATTCTGAGGGTGACTTAATATCGTTTCATTGGAGAGTCCCCTCTGTAGGTGTTTTATTTTTAACAGTTTATTTCTATATATATATGTTCAGAGCCTCATTAGACAGTTAGTGGGCTTCCCCCATTGCATTGTTTTAAATGAATCCTCCTGCAAGAACATGCAGCACATCCAGTAAACGCTTTACCTCCTCCCCTCTAACCAACTCTGTAGAGAAACATGCATTTGAATTTAAAATATATATATATATATATATATTTCTATTTTAGATAGCGGAACACATATTTAAATATTTGCAAATTTAAATTAAAGATGAATTTCTCTCAGGTTAAGAGAAGGATGAAAACCAGACATGGGGAGAGAGAGAGAGGGAGAGAGAGGGAGAGGGTGGAGGGCATGTAATTGTAAAATGTTATTCTTTTGTACGGAGCATCGATACGGGACTGAGGGACGGAGCCTGTACTCTTTTTTTTTTTTTTTTTTTTTTTTTTACACACGTTGCCATGGAAACCTGCCCAGCAGCCAACCAGCTGCTGCAACAATCCAGATACACCCCCCTTCCTTCCCCCCCCCCCCTCCTCCCTCCCAGTCATCCTTTACAACTCTCCTCCCTCCCTCCCTCCCTCCCTCCCTCACCCTCCACATTCATATTGCATACCAGCACATGGATTATTATAAGCCGACCAGAGTGAGTGTTTTTACAGTAAGGAGATAAAAAAAAAATTAAAAAAAAGAGGATGTAACCTGCAAATAAAACTAAAACGGAAACGTACAGATATTCACCCTCTACCTGACTGCACACACACACACACACACCTTTGCACACAGTGCAGTGCAGAGAGCTTATGCATAACCAAAGTGTGACAGGGCCGTGCGGCAGTTGATGATACAGAAACAGAGACACATGGCAGGAAATGAGTCAGCTATTTAAGAGGAGGCAACGACCGCAAACATCTAAACGCAGGTGAAGTGAAATCAGTCAAAGCACGAAACTGAATATAAACCAACGAGAGTGACCAGGTTTTTTTATTTTTTTCTTCTTCTTCTTTAATTCTTTCGCTGGCGTGGTCTTTGTGTGCACGTGTGCGCGCAAGTAGAGCGTGCCGATCGCAGTGCGTGAGGTTAAACATCTGGGCAGTCGTTGCAAAACAAACCGGGGAGAACGACTGGTGGTGGAAATGAACCCTACAGATAAAAACATTGCTGAATATGTCATATACAAATACTATATTATTATTATTGTGTATTAAATGACAGAAATGCCATTTAATCTGCTCTAACTATCTAATTGAGTTGTGTAAGATGTATTTCTCAGTATTATATAATGAAATACTCCTTGTTTCAAACTCTATTTACATGATATTGTTTTTCTAGAAATGGACAAAAAGAGAGAGCATTACACAACTGGAAGAATTTTGGGTAATTACATTAATTATATATTTAAAAATTTAGCAAGTATTTAGCATTGTTGCCTGAAAAGCCACAGTTACTACTTCATCTACATCTGTTTATGTGTTTTATTGTGTCGCTATGAGATGTTCATAATGTGCACCGTGTTCTCAAAATTCTTTAACAATTAGTTTAATGTCAGAAAACGAACTGTAAGTTAATTTAAAGATCGTTTAGTCACTTTATTGTGGGGTTTGTTTCTGCTTTATATCAGTTACACAGTTAATATCTTTTGGATTTTTACTCGGAGTCATTTAATCGACTCTTTATTATGTGTTTTGGGATTTTATAATAAACAACGGATTAATCAAGAATAGAAATGCCTCATGTGACCACCTCGTTCAGACCAGACTGACCTGATCAGAAGGAATTTATAATCTGACGGAGAGGGCTGGTGTAAATATCTGATAATCTGTTCACTAGGATAATCTGATCTGCTAATAACCATGTAAACACTTGATTTGATCACTTTCCCAGCCCTGTTCATGACGGCATGGAGGGGGAGATATTACTTTGTGTGCTAATATGAGTTAGCGTAGCGATGTGTTAGTGGTGAGTTGCTAAAGAGGCCCTCAGGAGCAGGGCATGAACAGGGAAGATGTGTGTGGGCGGCGTTGTCGTTGTCTTTGTTTGTCAGTTTTTGACGCAGACTGCCTTTGATTCTGTTCTCCATTCATGAAAACTATAACACTGCTTTACTCTACCGTCTGTAAAAGAAACACACAACCTTTGAGAGGTTATGCAAATCTGGAGGTTACAGCCGGGGAGGGTTGGTGAAGACGAGCCAGAAGCTGCTTGTTTTACATGATATTTGTATCGCTGGCTGCGTTCACTCGAGTCTTCCTCTAATAATCTGAATAAAAAGTGCCTCATGTGAAATGATCAGAGGGAATTTACAACTACACGTAGTGGGGTGGTCTCCTAATAACCATAAACATTTGATTTGATCGTTTCTTTCTGGCTGGAGTGAATCTATTCTCTTTGAGCATGTTTTCTCCACTTAATTTAAACATCAGGTGACGAGTTTCCAGGAGGGACAGAAGCATGATGGTAGAAAAACAACCAGCTGTTGAAACAAGAGTTTGAAAAGATGAACCAAGCTGGAATCAATATGTGGAGTAACGTTGGAAATTGAATCGGTTCAGTGTTGACAAATCGTCTTCTACGTGATTGTGTTTTCGGGGCGTGTAAACACATTTGTAGTTGGTAGTAATAGGGCTGTGCAATTAATCGGATTTTGATCACGATTTCGATTCTTGGTTCAAACGATCTCCAAATTAATAAAATCGAGTTGGAACGATTCTTTTGCCATTTTCCATTGTCTGTGAGGTTTTTCTGAAAGAGACGCGCATGCGCAATTCAGTCGCTCCCCCAGAGCGTTCAACGCGGCGCCACGAGCTCTGTGTGTGTGTGTGTGTGTGTGTGTGTGTGTGTGTGGTGACCTGCAACACTCATCTTATTCAGAAAACAGCGTGAGCGAGATGGCAGAGGGAGGACGGTCCCGTTTGGTCGATAAAAAGGGTAAAACAAGTTCTCTTGTATGGCAACACTTCGGATTCGAAGAATCCGACGAAGCACAGGGCCACATAATGTGCAAAATGTGCTACAGTGTGATATCTGCACCCAGTAGCGGTTTTAGGCACGGGCGAACCGGGCAGTCACCCGGGGCGGCATTTTTTCATGACACAAGGGGGGCGGTGCGAGCACTTGGAAAAAAAATAAATAAACAAATACATCTGCGCCGCTACATGGTTTTCTATTATCTGTCATATCTGTGTGGGGAACTGGCAAATTGTCGCCCCCATTTTTTTTGCCGAAATGCCGAATAAATGCATTTTATTTTCAAACTCAAAAAGAATCGTTTGAAGAATCGTGATTTCAATCTTGACCAAAAAAATCGTGATTCTCATTTTTTCCAAAATCGAGCAGCCCTAGGTAGTAATTTCCTCTTGCGTTTTAAAAGTCCCAAGTAATAAATCCATTCATAATTACCTACAATAAAAAAAAAAACATAGTACAGAGATCAGTGAAAAATGATTACAATGATTGTTTGCCACACCTGAAGACATTTGAAATCCTAGCAACGAAGACGGACTAGCCTAGGAGTCCCACAGGCAGAGAAACCAGGGTTACAGATGTAACCAAGGTTGTAAGAATTAATTTGTAGGCGTCTAAGTGAGATGGGGAATTATTGTCCACGTTAACATAGTCGCTAGTTTCAGTCCTATTTCATATTTAGTTGTTTTTTCCCCTTGCATTAAAAAGTCCTAACTGCTAAATTTATTGATAGTTACCTAAATCTTTTTGAAAAACACTGAGAAGATCTGGTAACTGCAGATCTAACTGTGTTTTCTTACTGTTACTGCCAGAACTGACAAGATATTAAATCATAGTAATGAAGATGGACTCGTCTACAGTAACCAGGACTATAAAGTTGAAGAAATGTTGTCTGTGTAAACATAGTCTCTAGTTGCAGAGACTTACTTACTTTCTACTTATTTGTTTTTTCCCCTTGCATTGAAAAGTCTCCTGTAATAAACCCGTTGATAATTACCTCCATTTATTTGAAAACTCATAGTGAGCTCACAGAAAAACTTCTTTTTACTTCATTCTTGTCCAGAAAGAAACTTCAGAACAACACTCACGGTCTGACATCTAATACCGAATAAAAGTCTGACATCAGCCAGATACATATCAGCCCGGACTCAGTATGTGACGCATGCTAATGTGTCGTCAGTGTACTCTCCGGTGGTTGAGGTTTTGAATTTCCCTGACGCAGTGAGGAAGAGGAGAGCTGCATTACATCGACCTGCCAGAGATGGACCCCCTGACCAGGAGCGCAAGTTTGGTCTCACGTTACCGACGGAGCCGAGCCCTCGAAGCCGAGCTCGGAGACACTGAACACTGAGCCTCCACAGCGCTGCAGTTTACAATGACATGACGCCACCGCTGACCCTGATAATCCCCTCTTGTTCTTCGCAAACAATGATGCTGCTGATGCGCCTCACCTAACACCTTGCATTGTGCGACGCGAGGGTCGGGCTCTCAACTCTGCGCTGCTTCGGCGATTGTCGAATCGGCGATTGTATTTTATTTTTGGGGAGAGACAGGCTCCATTACTACGAGTTACTGCTGCCGAGTGTGAGACAGCCTCATAAAATATGGCTGTTGTCAGGCAAAAAAATCTTGAATCTCCACCGTGTCAGCTTTCCAGGCACTCAGCCCAGTTTTCAGCTCGGAAGACACAAAATATACTGTAGACATTATTTAGGGTGCCAAAGTGGAACTATTAGAACATTTACTATTTCTTCTTTTTTCCCTGTTTCTTGCTCGAGTGTGACGATACTACAACACTACACATGATCAGGTTATTAACGTACAACAGATTAAATTAACGTTTCCAACACTTTTGGCTCGGAGTGTCCAGTTGGAGCTCATTAATCTTGCAGTTTTCTCAGATTTCATTAAGACAACCCGTCTTTTTGTTTTGAATTACACCGTGTCCCCTAGGTTTTTAATTTAAGTAGGATTTTTATATATAACTGATGTTTGTTGCCGTCTAATTAAGCAAATCAATGCGTTTATTTCATAACATACTGGTGTTTTAAATCTAGTACTGGGTATTGCTACCGATTTTCCTGATTTGATTCAGTTCATTTCGCTTCCTTGGTTTCTAAACTACTTTGACATGAAAGCTCCACAATATTCATTCATTCATTCATTCATCTTCTGCAACCGCTTGTCCTGTGAAGGGTCGCGGGAGTACTGGAGTCTATCCCAGCTGTCATCAGGTCGCCAGTCCATCCCGGGGCAGTTCCACAATGTTTGACCTCTAATTTCATACTTCATCTTGTATGTGCTGTAGCTTTGCTTTGGGGCAGCTCTCCTCCGTCATCGTACTCTTTAAAACCAAAGAGTACGATGCTCTCAGCGCCCTCAAAGCTGTAGCTTCTGTCATGCTTCGGATCTCTTTCACACGTGCACTGATCTCATGAGACTAATCATGCAAAACCCGGTCTCACGAGACCCCAGCGAGATTCTTAATAAGAGGATGAAAGCGTAAACATCATACACTAATATTAATCCGGGGATTTTCAATAGATTCAATATCGGATCTTGTAAATAAATTTGACTCGAATTGGAAAATGTATTTAAGTCTGGTGTCTGTGGTGACGTTCAGCAAAGATGGCTGAACTCTTAGCAACGAAGACGGACTAGACTACCGCAGCTCGGAGCATAGATGAG
This sequence comes from Chelon labrosus, assembly GCF_963514085.1. Taxonomy (NCBI): domain Eukaryota; kingdom Metazoa; phylum Chordata; class Actinopteri; order Mugiliformes; family Mugilidae; genus Chelon; species Chelon labrosus. Next base: position 17,956,635 of record NC_140356.1, read on the forward strand.
CCTGTTGCAGAGAAACCAGAGTTACAGATGTAACTAAGGTTGTGAGAATTAACGTCTAGGGATGAAAACAGAGCCCTGTAAGTGTCCAATAAAAGTTTCCTGTGGTCGAAAGAAGAATTGAAAAGCGATAGATGGCGAGGACAGATATCGATTACCATTCAAGTTGCTTTTCCTTTGTCTGAGGACACTGAAAGAAGATAAGATACTAAGACACATGGCTTTTTTTTTTAGTCTTGTAGCTTTAAACTAAATAAATATGTACAGTAACCATCATAACATCATAACAATCAAAAACATCATAATGAATCAGTCTGGGGAGGTTTTTCTGCATTGTGAGCACATGTCGCTGTGAATAAGTGCAGTTTTTCATGCAGGACTCGTGCAGAAGATGTAAAGTTTTTTAGTTCTTCTTTAGTTTGAAGGACAATTCTACCAGAACTGCTGGAGAAAATGTTGCATAAAACGTAGAGGCATTTTCAAGGTTTTTCCTCATGAATCTAATTTAGAATTTTATTATTTATGCTTTTGCACGTCTTTTAATATTTATACGCATGCTTCCCACCAGCAATTATTAGTTTGAATCCTTTTAGTTAAAGGTTTTCAGATCTTACCTGATGATTAAAGACTCACCTCTTTGTGTCACCTCTATGATTAAGGACTCGGGTCAGGAATCATCTGGTGTTGTTCAGTTAATATTATCTGAGACCGTATTTGCATCATGCAGATCAATAATATAGTCAAACACGGGGAAGTCTGAACCTACAGATGGTTCCTGTTAGAAATGTCAGAGCCCACGTACGTGCCATCAGAGTGGGCCTGCACTTTTACCGGACTCAAGGTCAGATTTTGCAAAAAATTTCTTCCAGATTTTACACGAAGCAAACACTTGTCGGTGTCAAATCCTGCCTGGCTGTTTCGGCTTCACGAGGTCCCTCTAGGTTGAGTCTTCTAAATTTAATATCTGCGCAGAAAAAGCAGCAAATGCACGAAAAAGGCGCGTCACCAAAATAAACATTTGCTCTGGTAGGAAGTCAGAGGTCTGCAGTGCAGTATACATTTACATCCCTTTCAGTTTCATGCACATATTTCCTGTTTTGAGCAGTAGTTGCAAAGTTTTATTTTTTTTTCCTCTCCCTCAGATTTTAAACATTTTACAAATGTTGTTATCTGAAATCCAAACACGGCTTCATTTGCACATTAAGAAAACTTTATCAAACACTATTCAAACTCTGCAGGAACACTAAAACCTTTTTTATTTTTTGTTCTTTGCATGAATATATCACATTTACCGCTCCTTAAAACAAGCCTGAAGTAGCAGTAGTAGTTTGTCCTTGGTTCCATTTTATGTCCCAATTAAGTTTTTCTACCTACACTCTGTTTCTGCCTGAGGAAGTTCGTGATCAGGGTGTTAATAATTTCTAACTAAAACCAATGCTGAAATTGCAAAATGAGACGAGTTCCGCCTTGTCTTTTTTTTTTTTTTTTTAAGCATTTCCTGTGTCAAATTATTCAACGTGAATTTCCATGTAGGCAGAGCTCTCGGCCAGCTCCTAATTATACATCTCTCTCTCTCTTTCTCTTTCTCTTTTTGAATTCCCTCCCACCCACGGCACTCCAACACACTTCTTTCTTCCCACACCAGTCCTGTTGAGTCCCACTACTCTGCGCTCTGTCTCTGTTCAAAGCGGCAATTTATTTCCATTTTTATCATTTCATCAGTCCCCTCCCAATGATGGCATCAACGAATGCATTACCTTTTGAAAGAGAGATGAAGGGAGCTAAAAGAGATGAATTTATACCCTCCCTCTGCCTCTCTCTCTCTCTCCCTCTCTCTCTACATATCAGATGAATGCCTCGCTTGGTCGAGCCGGGCATATGGAAATGGGAGTCGTAGCAGATGGGAGGGAGTCCCACAGGCAGTCCAGATGACTAATGAATAATGAACAATAGAGAGGAAACCGCTCCGTCGTATAAACAGAGGTGTGATGTCGGAGATACGCCGCCGCTCAGTCCCCGCTAAACATTAATCAATATTGAATCGTGTCTCCTCGTCTGAGTCGCACGAGCGCGGCATCAATTTGCTTCCACTCAGGCATCTATTAGCTTATCAAAAGCTCAGGGAGCGCATAATTTATGAGACACGCTTTGCCGGATTCGGATTGCGATCTGTGGATGCAGGGGACACGGGGGCCGTCTCTCGGTGCAGTTCATTAGCCAAAAAGGAAGGAATGTGCACAAGTTTGGATCCTGTTACTCTGCACGTTAACATTTCTGGGAGCAAATCTGTAGAAATACTAAGGAAAAAGTAAAAGATGAAGTAAAACTAATCAGTGAAATAATAAAAAATGGCTACCCAGTGACCGTTAGGGGTGTCTGACTGTAAAGTAAAGAAACTGTAAAGCCATTAAAACACTGTAGTCTTTATTTCTTATTGCTTTGTTTTGTATATAAACAGGTAAAAGCATTTTAAAGATCATCAGAAGTGTCTGTACTAAACAAAAATTTGCAGATTGTGCAGAAAGAGTTGATACCGCACTGTGACGCTTTCACCTTTCACCTACTCAAGCAGAAGACGCGTCTATTTCTGTGAGAAACTGACATTTATTAATAATCGTTTCATCTGACCACTAAACGTGACACTTGACTGCCCCAATTTTTTGTATATTTTATTTTTTTTCCCTCAGCCGGAAAAACTTGCTCACACTTGTTACCCACAGCTCGCTGCAACAAGTTCACACATTTTTTTTGCCTCTTGTCTTACATGGCATCAGGGCAAGTTGTGAAAAACTGGCTACAACACGGGAGGAAAAAAAAAAAAAAGACGTAACACCTCATCACGGAACAGCTTCACAGAGTCTGCGAGCGCCGCGAAACACTGATGAAATCTAACTGCGTTTCTTTTTCTTCTTTTTTTGGGGTGGATTTAGCGAACAGTCTGAATGTCGGCGAGAGATGACAGACCGAGCCTCGTCTTCATCGCATCTGATTGTTCTCTCTCTCTCTGTCTCTCTCTCTCTCTCCGTCGAGCCTTTAAAGACAGCTCGCGTGTTAACGTGACCTAGATTTCATGTCTGCAGTGCAATGCAAGTGATGGTTTGTGTGTGTGTGAAAGAGACAAAGAGCTCAGACTATGGTTAACCATACACCTCTCCATCCCCCACATCCACTCATACCTTCACACACACACACACACACACACACACACACACACACACACACACACACACTGACACACACAGACACACACAATGGAGTTACCTTCATGAACCGTGTCCTGTCACTCCCTCTGAGTTTTCAGTGTAATGTCTTCTTTTTGTGTCCTTCTGTGCACCACAGCTTTATTTTTCTTCCTTATTGTCTGTCATGATTAATTCACAGCTTCTTAATTTATGTAATGATGACTGATAGGTGCTGATTGATTGATTTATGATTGATTGAAGACTTGGAACGGATGTTTTTTTTCCACAAAGCATTGTGATGTTTTGTCGATACATCCTGATTACTCAAAAAGAGTTGGTTATCGTCAGAATAAATCCCGTAGAGCTTTTTTTTTGTTGACAACGTCATATTGGCAGGAAAACTGAGGAAAAATGAATGGAGTCAGCGCTGATTTCAGACTGAGGTTACTGCACACTTTAAACAGATGGAAATTGATCAGTTCAAGGCAAAATTTGACAGATTATATATCACGGACCCTTTTTTCGAGCTTTGAAACAGCCGGCGTGGACAATGTTCCTGACCTGCAGTATCCAGATGCATATAACTACCTAACTCTCCTACTCCGGAGAGTCACTGAAAGCGTACGCTGAAGAATTTTTCTGAGGAGGTTCATGACAGTAACGCAGCTACAACAACAAGTAACTGTTTAATCCTGAGTTTCTTTCTCATTGTGAGTAGTTTTAGTGCTGAGTGAGCAACACCCCTTTGTAATCCACGTTATAAACATTAGCCTAACTTGTCTTTATTAAAAGAAACCTGTTGGACATGGTGTTAAAAACATGCTAAATAAACAAGACGTTACACTTGGAAAACGCTGGATTCTGTCCCTGATATAAAGTGATCGCTACACAAGACTAACCCGTTTCTTGAGGGATCCCACCGCTTTGTTTTCTCGTGCCTGCTTCTTGCGCGTTTTATTGCAGTAATCCACATCTGCGTCTGCGCCTACGTCTTTGGGAATCCTATAAAACCTTTGCTTGTCCCCGACTATTCTGGCATCCTGTGGCACAACAGCTGTTGGACGTTTTTTTTCGATGTAACTGGTACAAGGACAAGTTAGTTAGTTGCTCGCAGTTTCCTGTCGATATGGTGATGTTGTGGTATTGGAACTCGTACTGGTGGCAGAAATATAAGCAGAGGTATTTTTCACCTCTGGTTCAGACATAACTTTGGTTAAAGACATGATTAGAAATAACAAGCTAACAGCAGACTGTAAGATTACAAATTTTTGCCTAACCAGTCCATCCGCCCCAACCTCCTCCCTCCGTGTGAATGTTGTGGCTTTGTAACTACCTCGCTTCCTCCTTTTTTCCCTTCATAATAACTGGTGATTGATAGAAAATCGAAAATTTACAATCCCCACTGGTTGCTTTGGTAACGTTTGCAGGAAAGGTTTGCAACACCTTCTCCTTCATCGTTTGGTCCAGATTAAAGAACAATCATGAGCCACTAGAGGGCCTTGGTGTAACCACAATAAACCGTTGCGACCGTTGAATGTTGATAATTAGTCAGCAGGTTCAGCGATTTATTAAAAAAGACCAAAAATGATGGAGCGCACATGATTTTCACAGCTGACTGTGAAAATCCAACGTCTTACCCAACCCATCCCTCCACCCCAACCTCCTCCCTCTGTGTGAATGTCCTGGCTTCACAACTACCTCACTTCCTCCTTTGTTCCCGTCATAATTACAACAGCCACTAGAGGGTGCCGCCAGGATAAACTATTTTGACTTGTTCATCTGATATTTGTAATGTTTCGCATTTGTGTCAGATTTTGACGGCGTAGTAGATTATGCAGACGTTTTCCTGCGTGTGTGGGAAGTCTCTGATGGGCATGACGAGTGTTTTAATCGGCGTGATAAAATCATAAAATGCTCATGATTGGAAAATGATGACAAACACTGGTGATGAAAACGGAAAACTGAGGTGACAAATTGGAAGAAACACCACCACAATTTTGATTCCTGATAAATATATATTTTTTTTAAATAATTTCTCAATAATTTCTGGTTTGACTCGATGTTGACACGTTGTTGTTATGTCACGTACATAAAAGATAAAAGATGCTGCGGGTTAGGCGATGAAGTTGTGCGTTGACACAACTGTGATGAAACCGGTTTCCTGTTTAATGTTTTTAATGTTTATTTACAGTAGATTAAAATGTGTCTTCTTATGCGAGGCCCCTGTAGACTTAAGTGAGTGAGCTTCATGTTATATTGTGGACTTTTAGTTTCTAAGAGGTGGGAAACTTACCAGAAGAAAGCCAAAGCCAAAGAAGACGGAAACCACTAAGCTAAGATAGCGATGATTCATGATCATGTTTCACTTTGAGCGTTTGTCTAATCAGCTCGTCAGTTGTTCTTTACGTGCATCATATCACAGAAGGACAACGCTCTAAAGAGAAGCCTGTTTGTCATTACTTCTTACAGACATGAAAGGCATTTACAGAAAGATGACGCAACCAGAAGGACACACGGCCTCCCTTCACATTTTCACATCAGTGTCATCATTGTGGTTATAGGGGAGAAAATTCAGTTGCTTGTTTCGTGCACCGAGTTGCACCAAGCTAACGCTCGGTGACACAAGCTGCAGTTCCTCAAATGACCACTTGAGACTGCATCCTACATATGTCACTGTACAGTATGATGTATTTAATAACTTGTATATCTTTCAAATTGCATTTTTTTAAATAACTCCAATATTTTATACAGTATTAACAAATCTTATACAGTTGCAGTCTTACTGTACACAATATTTTATATTATCACATATCTTCATATCCATATTTATTGCATTACATATATATTCAATTATATTTCTTATCTTTGAAAATTTTATATATACTTTTTATATTCTATCTTACTATACTTTTATTTTTCACCTTTTTTTCTGACTCCATAGACCTCCATTTTAAATTGTTTAACTTTACAGCAGTCATAAACACGTTTACACTTTTAGCTAATAGCACTCATTAATAACATTATGCATAATTAAGGGTGTGGCCTCTTTGAGTCACAGGCAGGGGGGCCCTCCCAGGTTGCTAGCGACAATTTAGCGTTAGCCGTCCAGCTCTGCTCCAATCGCGCTGCATTTATTTGTCCATGCTACACAGAGTAGGGCACTTCCAAGATGGCGGCGGCCGTAGACGCCACACTGAGCTTCAAAGCCGCTCTTAAGTTAGTTTTGGTTCATCTCTGTTTGCAGCCATTCATTTAAAAGGTTTTGGCAGATATTTATTTGTTCGTCACGCTTGCGCATCACTCTTTTGGCACTATAAAAATAGTTCACGTAATTATTTTTTGTAAAGAGATCGTTTTTGTGAAACTGTATGACAAGATGCACGTTTCTCTGCAGCGTGTTATCTTTTTAAATTTGAAGTTAAATAAAATTTAATTTGTATTGCTCCACATGTCTCATACAAAATAAGATCGTCTGTATTTTATCTAAAACATTCGCACTTGACTGCGTCATACAAACCACAAATTGGTGAAGTAATCTTTAAAAGTCTCTACAAACCGATAACGCCACTCTAAACGTTTTCTCCTTTCCAACCACCAGACCTCATCTCGCTCATCTTCCCTCCCCCTCACTCCTCCTCCTCCTCCTCCTCCTCTCCCACCTTTTTTCCTCTCAGACTCACCCACAGCATAGCAGCAGAGTCCTTGAAGCTCTTAGCTCTTCACCGAGCCGCCGCTCCAGGAGAATGACCCGACGGCAGCTCTGCAGGAAAAAAAGAAAAAAGAGAGTTCGTGACTTTAAAAGAGACGAGGATTCCTGTAGAGACGGTGAAAGAGAGTCGTTATGTGCAGGGAAAGTGAAGTAAATGTGTGAGGATCAGATACAGTCTGTGATTTCCTACATTAACCAGAACGACAGCCCACAGAGAGAGAAGAGGAGGCTGGAGCTTGTTCCATTCTGCTGTGGGTTTAATATGTAGGAGGAGGCAGCCTCAGAAATATTGTTCCAGTAAAGACCGAGAACATCTTGTGGCGCAGACCACACTGTAAACTGCTCATAGTGTTTATGGAGATAATTGGACTCAAGCGAGAGTTTAATAAAAGTTTAATAAAATGTGTGAGGAGTCATAACATAATCATCTGGCTCATATGGATTTATGCTTCATATGCTTCAGCCAGTGCAGCACAAAGAGCATATATATACTGAACTATACATTTTACATGGACGTAAAAGAAACCATTTTCAGATGATGACGGGCGGCGTAAACCTTTTGATAATCTGAAATTACAGATTTATTTTGATGTTATATGAGGAGCTTTTATCATGAGAGGATTTGCTTCTGCTTCCTGACGTCCTTTGTTAAATTTTAGACTTCAAGTCAAGTTGTTTCTTGGACTCACTTTGTGATTTAGGCTCTTATAATGAATATCAGATTATTCAAGAAGGGAGCTAATCACTATCTGTGCTCGTATGGATGCCGGTGCTCAATCTGAAGGTTGAGAAATGGGCCAAAAGGAAATATTCGAATAATATCAAGATGTGGTTCTGATCCAATATCAAATGGAGTAGTGGTTAGAGGTGCAGCTTGGGGCTGAAGGGTCTCGGGTTCACCTCCCCCCATGTCCATGGCTGAGGTGCCTTGAGCAACCACGTAATCCCTAAATTGCTCCCCTGGCGCAGTCCACATAGAGGCTGCAGCTCACTGCTCCAGCTGTACACGCTACCATGTGAACCAATGCATGGGTCAAACAGCAGGAATATAATCATTTATTCTTCTTCTTATTGACAATGGCTACGTTTGCAAGGGTGAAATAATCTGAATAAATGTTTCCTGTAGCCACCTCAATCTGATCAGAAGGAGTTCACTATCTGATGTAGAGGTGGTGGTGTCAGCCTTTGATAATCCGTCCAGTAAGTCAATATTAGTTGCCAAACACCATGTAAACGCTTGATCTGGATCGTTTCTCTCTGGTTGGAATAAATCCATTCTCTCTGAGCGCGTTTGCTCCACGTGAGGTAAAAACATCAGGTGACCATGTTTCCATGAGGGACACAAACATGGAGGTAGAAAAACAAGCAGTTGTTGAAGAGATGAACTGAGCTGGAATACACATGGACAGCGATCTTCTTCTTCTTCTTCTGTTGTGTTTCAGACAGATCTGATGCTCCACGACGAGCAGAACCACTCGGTCAAAGAAGTTCTGTTCTGAGGGATGTGTTGGGGCCTGTAAATACAAAGACTATTATTTCGTTGACTGTTTTCTCTGGAGGAGTTAAATGTCCTCCTCTTCTAAGATTGTTTCTGTATTAAAGACTGAGGTGAGCGCTGATCGGTTACTCAGACAACACGACCGACGAGACATCTGATCTCGTCCGTCCGTCTGTCCGTTTGTTTTTTTGTTGTTGTTTTTTTCTTCACTAAAACCGTTAAAGCCACGGCGGCCGAACCGAGCGTCTGTTCTCACTCAGGTCGTCAACTCAAACGTCTGTTTACTCCTCCGCTGTCATGACTTAGTTTTGTATTCGCACACGACACGGGGAACATCATGCAAAGCGGACGTTTGATATGAGGTTGCCAGGCAACAGTGTAAGGTAGCAGCCTTTCAGAGTGACTCAATAGAAAGTGTCAGGGTTGGCGAAGCTCTCTCTCTCTTTCTGTGTGTGTGTGTGTGAGAGGGAAAGCTATTAAATTAATTCAGCTGGTGAGGCACGACACGCCGCTGCTGAATACACTCTGAATGTGAATCACAGCTTTTTATCAACTTCCACTGGTTAACGCAGAGAGCTGTGCGCGTGAATCGGGTCACGGGACGCAACATTAGCTCCGATTGTGTTGCTACATGAAACAGCCACCACCACCACCACATACGGGGGGGATTTCACCTTTATTTTACCACCATGAAGCCTTCCGCCAATAGAACGCCTGGCTATTGAGCTGATGATTTTAATTATGGTTTTAAGCCTCCATTAAAGAGGAGCGTCATGGCGTCAACAAGGTTTTCATTAGATCTTGTGAATTTAATTGATGTTCACTTTCCGATAGGTGTCACAATCGATTCCTCGTCCGATCCATAGAAGCTAACAAGCTTCTGTAACGACTGGACTCTAAATAACAGCAATGATTTATGATGAAGAGGCTGCATTAAATAAGGTCAGCGTTGGTGGCGATGGATGTTTCACGTGAATCATGATTATTCTGGATGAAACGTCAAACATTTCCCAGTTATATTTACGTGGACACTGGTGTTCTGCTTATGAATCACAGTAAAAAGCAAATCAGAATAAGAGCAGCTCAGTCAGAAGGAGATGTCAGTCAGATGTAGAGAGGTGGTGTAAACCTTTGATAACCTGTTCCTCAGTCAGAACGAGTTGGTGTAAACCTTTAATAATCTGTTCAATTAGATAATATTAGCTCTTAATAATCACGTAAACACTTGATCCATTCTTTCTGAGCATGTTTGACCCACTTGGGCTGAAGATCCGGTGACGTGTTTGAGATGAACTAAGCCAGAATCCATGTGGGCGGCACCGTAGACGAAGTGTAATAGTTAATGGTCTTGGGTTTATACAGCACCTCGTCGCACCTGTTACTAATTATACCGGTTTGACAATTATTCTGTCAGATGTGTTCATGATAGTCATTTGGAACTGATTCAGCCTTCCTTTCTCTGTTTATCCTGTTCTTTTTAGCTGCTTCTAGCTAACCCTTTAGCTAGTTAGCCAGTGCTTTTAGCAAATTAGTTATTGACGTCATCAAAATTAGCAATTGTACAATGTTGTTTTGTTCTTACGGTTTCTTTATCCACTTGTTTTAGTTCAGTTTTCCCACAGCTTCTAAATTACTTTCAGCTAACTTTGCTTTTTTGGTTTTAGCTAGCCTTTTTAGCTGCTTAGCCAATTTTTTTTTATTGTAGCTTCATTATTATTAGCACTTAACATGGTGTTGTTTTGTTGTTATTGTTTGACTTTACGTTTTCCCACCATTTCTTAATCAGTTTTTGCTGTCTGTACGTTTTAGTTATACTTTTTAGCTTGCCATTGACCTTTAGCAAAACATTTCATCCATTTGACACGGTTTCAGCTAATTTTCTAGCCATTTACCACCATTTTTTTTTTCTTTTTTGTTTGTAGCTAACTTGTTTTTAGCCGTTTAGCCAGTACCTTCAGCTAGCATTTCCACAACTTCACCCGTTACCTTTCGCAAAACGTTTAATCCCTTTAACACGGCGAGCTGACGTTTTCACTTGCTAACTCATTCGTTGTAGCTCCTCGGGCTGCTTTTAACCAACTTCTCCAACAGCGGAGCAGTTTTTGGTAATTGGAGAAGTCGTTTACAGTCACAGTGACAGTCACAATGACCAACCTGTTCGCACCAACACCCACACGTTCACACCCCAGTGACCTTCTGGGTCGTGAGAGCCGGAACAGATGAACAAAACCAGAATCATTGTGGGCAGCCACGTTTAAAACGTTGAAACAGCTTCTTCTTCTTCTTCTTCTACGGAATCAATTCAGTGTTGTAGAGTTGGAAAACAACTTCTTATTCTATATCTTTTCAGGAATATCTTTTGGTTCCGGACATGTTTTCAAGAAAAGGTGGACAGGTGAAATAATGTAATTTTTTGTGAAAAATTAAAACTTAGCTTTGTCCTTAAATAAGTTCTGGTGCTGCTGTAGTTTGGGTCGGTCTAAGGATTTTCTCTGCACGTCTTCTTCCAGTGTTTTCATATTTTACTGACATCAACCCAAAGCTCTAAATAATCTTATACTGGTGCCAGAATCCTCTCTGTGGTTCTGGTTGAAGCTGGTGAGCTTTCTGCAGAGCAAATGTTGGATCATTTCGTTCGATGCCTTCCCGATAGACGGTTGGAACTGATTCAGCTGTTTCTTTCTTTCTTTCTTTCTTTCTTTCTTCTGTTCATCCTGTTCTTTTTGTGCCGGGTCTTGTTTCATTATTTATTTAACAGGGTGTTGGTGCTGCAACAGCACGTCATCTCGCTCTACCTGCCCTGTATAAATAAAGCTCAGATACATGCGGCTCAGGCTGGATAGACGTGGAAGTGGCCTGTGAATGACGATTACAACTTAATCCCAGGATTTCTTTACTTTTACACTCTGTGTATGAAAACACGTCAGGGAAGAGAGATTAATTGTAGATTTTGTTTACGCGCTTCAGTTTTAATTCTAACTCTCGGTGTCATTTTGGTTTGAAAACTGTCCCGTTGTATGTGTAATTACACTGTCTGGGTTTTGAGTACGTCAGAGTCTGTTTTTAAAAAGCAATTTCACAGATAATTTACATAATCTGACAGTTTAATATTACTCTGGTGGTGTTAATACGTAGAAATAGAATTACAGCTGTTTTTTGTCTCACACGTTTTACGATTGTCTGACTCCAGTCTTTGTTTTCCTTCTATAATTACGAGATAGGATGAAGAAACCTCATACTACTGTCATTAATTTACTGCCTTTCCCAACATTTATGAATTTTAAAACGTTTACCGTCTGTTTTAGCTAACTTTTGAAGGTCTTTTATCCGTTACTTGTAGCCATCTCTTTCAGAAACCTTGCTTTTGTTTATTTCAAGCCTTTGATCACTGTTCTAGCCATGTTTTTCAATCTTTTCATGCTACCTTTAGCTAGCTTTTACACTAATTTAATGCATTTTCTAGTATTCGTAGCTAACATTTAGTGTTCTAATAGTTAAACCATTTTCCACTTTTATTTTCTAAACCTGTATCCACATTTATTTCCTTTTCAATTGCTCTTAGTCTATTATTCCAGCTGTTTACAAGTACTTTAAGCTAAGCTAAGCTTTAGCTAACGTTAGCTATTTATCCTGTACTTGTAGCTAGCTTTTCAACACGTGTGCCATTGACTTTCAGCAAAATATTTAATTAATTTTACATGATTTCAGCTAACCTTCTAAACATTTATCCGTTCATCCAGTACTTCTAGCTAGCATTTCAACAATTGCATCCCTTTTACATGGCGAGCTAACGTCTACAGTTGTTTATTCATTACTTTTAGCTTAACACCTCAAACATTTACCATTACAGTACAGTCACGGTCTTTTAACTAACTTTTACAGCAGTTTATCAAGTTGTTTACTCAGACTCCCCCGCTCGCTTGAAAACTACATTTCGCGCGCCCTTAACGTTCGTGTTTACGCATATATTTGCATGTTGTTCTACCAGGCTTCCTGCATGTAAATATATGCAGGTGAAAGCTAATCCATGAATATCTCAGTGAATGCTCTAGTGTCTGAATGGAGGAGGTGAAATGCACCGACAGGGTTTTTTTTTTTTTTTTAAGTCGTGCAGCAGAGAGGATTGCGGTTCCTCTTTAAACTGTGACTTTGCGCATGGCTGTGTTTGTTCTGTTAACCACAGTGAAGTCTGACTTCCTATATCTCACCATGCACGAGGGAGCACATGCTAACTCAGTTCTTTCCTTAAGCAACTCTAGCTTTATGTGTGAAGGGCTATCGGAATTAATGCAGTAAACAACAATAACTGATAAAATTCTCTTTGTTTAGTTCATGTAAGGGCAAAAAAAACAGATTACACTAAACCTGAAATGTTCTTCTGTTGCCATAGCTGTTGTCTCTTATCATTTTTATCACATTTAATCATCATAATGAGCCACTAAAGGCTCCATAAAAACATATTAAGTGAGTGTTTCTCTAACTAAAGTAAAATTATCCAAGTACTCAAATAAAAGACTCTCTCACATGTCTACTACCTGAAGTTGCACGTTAAGGAAGAGGAAAGACAAAAGCGTAAAAATCAATAGAAATTTATTTTCTTACTTATCAAAAATATCTGCAACACAATTGCATAGATGGACACAAAATAGCTTACATGATTGTGATATTACTGTAACAACGAGGGCGTCATTCTCTCCACCAACATAATCCGAGCTCTCTCTCTCTGTTTTTTTTTTTTGTTTTAAACCTCTTGAACCATAAACTGTAAAAATGTGAATCTAAATAAATGGTTTGGTGTCTTGATACTGACATTATCGATATAACTCATCAATTCTCTTCATCCAAATAAGATCACTCCTTCCTCATGAGCAACGAGGACAACAATAAATATTCCAAATATATTATTCTGGCTTCGTTAAATACTTTTCCAAATATAATCATTTTCCAGGACCAATTACGTCGCCACCAGACAGGGGAATAGTCTTCATAGTTGAGATTCTTTTAAACGCTATGATGCTCCTCTATCACAAATAAAATGGAAAATGAAAGTAAGAAATAAACAAACGTCTCTTTAGAAGTCAGTCCTCAGCTTCCCCAAAATCATTCCTCTCACGGATCACGGTGAGCGCTCGCGTCGCCTCTCTGTGGGGATGTAGTTATTTTTTTTTTTCTTCCTGTGGCTACTGCAGAAACATCTTCACATGAAACGTATCCCAGACAGAAATGAATCCTTCAGCTTCTCGTGGGGGAGACATCCTCCTGTTGTCACTCAGTTTGTGCTTTTCAAATGCAACCAGCCCCCCCCCCCCCAAAAAAAACAAACAAACAGCAGTTTCTTCTTGTCGTTTGGAAATCCACAACAAAAAAAATAAAAGTTTTCCCCAAGAGGAGGCAGCCAGTCCGACGTGTTTCCCCAGCGGCTCCAGACTGAGTGGGCGTTCAGAGGCTCGCTGCTGCTGGCGCTCCTCCATCAGTTGGCGTACTGTCTGTAGAAGGCAACTTTGACGCGCTCTATCTGGTGACACAGCTTGATGGCGGGGCCGAGCTTCAGGTCCATGCACTCCTGGACCGTGGGCAGAGTCAGCAACAGCAGGGCCTGGCCGTCAATGTCCTGCAGAGGAGGAGGAGGAGGAGGGACGAAGCAATGTTTAATCAGAGGAGGAGACAAAGAAAAAATAATCTGTAATTTGACATGATTAGCTGGGTTCATCTTTGCGTGTACCTGTTCCTGGAAGATGTTGGCCAGAGACGCACAGTCAGTAGAATTAATGAACTGGACGACTTCATCTACGCTCCACTCCAGAGGGTTTCTGTCCAAGACCAGCTGACCTTCCTCCTCCTCCACCTGAACACACACACGAATTACAAATCACAAACACTGAGTCAGTATTTTTCACTGAGCTGCTTCAGTGTCTAAAGCTAGATTCATCCCTCATCGCTGATTTGTTCCCTGGGGTAGGAGATGGAGAATCTGAGGAGCTTTAAAACCCTGATAGATTTTGAATTTAGGCCTGAAAGCTAGATTTCCAATTGTCAATCAAACCAACAGAAGAAAAAGAAGGATGGGTGGTGTTGTAGTCTCTGTTTCACCTGCATGTCTTGTCGTTTGGGCGGCTGATACTTGTTGTTGTTCTGGTTGAAGGCCGACAGCGAGCGCGTCGACCTCCTGCGGCTCCCGGGGGCCTCCAGGGCGCCCGTGGCGTTGCCGGCGCTGACGGCCCGGCGCAGCGTCGCGGCCCGGCGAGGGCGGCTGCTGGCCACCTCCACCGAGGAGGCGTCGGTGTGGTCCTCCCGAGGCTCCGAGCTGGTGCCTTCGCTGCCCGACTGCAGCGCCATCTCCTCGTCCTCCTCTCCCTCATCGCTGTCCTGGAGGAAGGGGGAAGAGGAGCGTTAGAGAGGAGGAGGAGGAGGTGCTGCTGGTGTTTAGAAATCAAATGCCACCAAACTGACTGTGCTCATTTGTTTGAATTAGTCTTTTACGAATTGTCCATTGACCTCAACATACACTGATCAGGCCATAACATTATGACCACCTTCCTAATATTGTGTAGGTCTCCAAAACAGTTGTGACTCATCAGAGAATGGACATGGGCCTTCTGAGGGTGTCCTGTGGTGTCTGGAAACATAATGTTGTTAGTGGGGGGTCTTTGAGGGGAGGGGCCTCTGTGGATCATCCCACAGATACTTGATCAGTTTGGGATCTATGGGGTGGGGGTGCCTGGTCTGGTCTAGGTGGGTGCTACATGTCTAAGTAACATCCACACCAATGAATACCAGGTCTAAAAGTTTCCCAGCAGAAAGTTGAATTGTCACAAGATGGTTAATGTTATTTACTTCTCCTATCAGTGGTCATAATGTTGTGGCTGAGTCCATCAGAGCCTCAAAGTGTTTTGTTTTCCTAAAACTGATGGAGGCTGAAGGGATGGTGATCCTGCTCCGTCCTCGCTGAGGAGGAGACATGTGATCTGAGCAGAGAGGCTGGAGTTTCTTTTCAGTATCATTCACCTCGACTCGTGTCGTCCTCAGAGTTTCCACAGATGAAGCCAAGGATTCAGAGTTTACACAGAAGCTCCTCTGTGTCTGAAAATATCCAGATTCATTCTGCTTTTTTAATTCTTCGATTTGGAATTTAGAATGAAAGGCGTCTCTCTGAATAGAAATACTTAACATGCCAAATATGAAACGTGACCTCGTCTCGGCTGATTTTTTTTCTTTTATTAAATCAGCGAACTGATGCTTGAACGAAAAAAAAAAAAAAAAAGGAAGGAAGGAAGGCTTGCAAATAAAGATTACTTTCATGACTGACTATTCTTAGTTAATCACTTTGTTGTTTAGTTTGTTAAATGTCACAATTCAAAATGTGAATCAGATAAAAAAAAAACAGTCAACTTCTTTTCTTTCCTGTGGTTTGTAAAAGCTTTTAGTGACATTTAGGCAGCCTCCTCCAAAAGACTCCAATGGAACAAAAATATTTTGCAGACAGGGCGTAAAAGTTTAAAATCCTTTTCTGAATGAAGCCACAGAGTCTGGTTTTTACTAAAGTTGTAGGAACTACACTGAAGAGGAACAAAATGTGTGGAGATTTTTAGTTGTTCAGGTCGGTTTCTTGCAACCGTCCAAAGAAGAATCTGAATAACATCAGACTCTAGTTTCAGAGTATTGTCAGTCAGATCTGAAGAGGACACACAGACCAGTCTAATTTTAGCTTTGTTGTAGATATGCTTTGTAGGAAGTAAATAAAAATAATGACCTGTATTTCAGAGCACCTCTCACGTGACGCTGACGCTCATGTTCTCTGGGCTCTTAAAGGCTTTTATGATTTACAGTTTTTACAACTCCTCGATGAATCAGACCAGCCCAATGCTTTAATGACACGTGGGATAAAAACTATCTGACACACTAATCATTTCACCATTAGTCATGAAAGCTTCTCACGTCGTCTCCTTTTTAATCATCTAAAGAATGAAGCTCAAGTCTCAGAGTGACAGAGGACGACTGATGCAGGGTTTTATGTCCAACACGTCAGACTCTAATGATCTCTGACTGACAGTTAATTCACAAGAAGCCTGTTAGTCCAACATCTACCTCTTCAGCCCAGCCGCTCATCCACTATTTATAATTCTTATGTACGTCTGTGTTAAACTGTTTTGCCGTTTACATTTGAACTGTCTTCTTATCACCAGTCCACTCCAACAAACAGTAGATTCTCCTCACTCATATTAACAGAATAATTATGGAGACTGTTTGTTTGTTTGTATGAAAGCTTCTGTCCATCAGTGGGCGTAGTCCAAGGCAGCTAAAGTGCTTCAAGTGCACTTCTCATAAAAGCTCTCCTGGCTCCTGATACGAGTGATCTCCTCTGATCAAGCAGTGCTCGGTGTGACCAATGGCAGCGCACGGGATTCCTTTGATGCCTAGTATTCAGACTGAGCTGTAAGATCTGTAGTAATGCAGCAACTTTTATCTTAGTTTTGGAAGATCTTAAATGTCCTTAAAGTCTGTCCTCGTCTTCTCCTAGAGTCGACTGGATTCAGTCCAATAAATCTTTCTGTCTAAGTTAATGTAGTGTAGAGAGAGTAGCTCCTGAAATGTTCTGGTCATCCAACGCTGCCGTAAACTCCCTAACCCTCTTTAGAAAAAGACTTTTCTCCTTGACGCTGTCTCCAAGAAACTCTCTACTTTTAAAAGCACCGTTTGTTGTTGTTGTTGTTGTTGTTCTGAAGCCTTTAACCTGAGTGGACTTTGAATCTTGACTCTAGCTGGTAGTATTGAATAATGATCTCCTCCAACCACCTCACCAAACATCAACATTGCACAACTTACACATTTCTGTCTGTCTGTCTGTCTGTCTGGCTCACTTCACTTTCCAGAGAAACGTTTTTCCACACAGCAGACATGTTTAGTCTAGTAACTTTTGGCAGATTTGAAGCGAGTCAACCAACAGAAAACGTTTTGGTTTACAGCTGACAAAAGATCACCTCATCTTTTGTAGTTATTCCAGTCAGATCATTAGAAAAAATTGGCCTTGGTGCCAACGCTGATCAACCACAACATTAAAACCACTGACAGGAGAAGTAAACAACATTTAAACCATCTTGTGACAGTTCAGTGTTCTGCTGGGAAACTGCTGGACCTGGCATTCATTCATTGGTGTGGATGTTACTTAGACATGTAGCACCCACCTAGACCAGACTAGGCACCCCCACCCCCATAGCAATGACACTCCTTGATGAAGAACAGCACAAGGTGTTGACCTGGACTCCAAATTCACTAGATCCCAAACTGATCAAGTATCTGTGGGATGATCCACAGAGGCCCCTCCCCTAACAACACACACTACAGGACAACCTCAGTCATTCTCATGTCCAGTCTCCGATGAGTCACAGCTGTTTTGGAGGCACAAGAGAGACCTGCACAATATTAGGAAGGTGGTCATAATGTTACGCCTGATCGGTGTATCTCCCAAAATAGAGTGGGGCCTGCCAGTGACTTCATTAAAGGATAAATTCAGGATAAAGTATCCGTAGTGTGTATTTTCAGCTGTTTAAACTGAGCGTCTTTGTCATATTCGGTTTGTTTACTGTCACACCTGTTACATGAGATGAAGTAAAGAACAGAAGTGTTTTCTAACCTGCGGAGAGCCAGCAGGAGTGTAGTCAACAGCGGACGAGCGTCTCTTCTTCTGCACAAAGATAGCTTTCCTCTTCTTCCTGCGGCGCGTCGGCTTGGCCAGCTCTCCCTCCGCTGTCTCCTCTCCTCCCATGGGCTTGGAGAGCTTCCTCTTCTTCCCATAGTAATAGGCTGCGGACGCACAGCAGATGTGGAAAACAATGCACCCGAAAACAAAACTCAGCCACTCATCAGAGGCAATTATACACTGTGCAGCTTTGATTCGGGTCGCCTTCATAGCTGTGGCGCGGGAAGTGATGCGCCTAATTACAGGGACTCACTGTATTTGGTTTTCGTTTGGACGAAGCAGTTCTTTGGGCACTTGTCGGTGACGAGGACGGGGCTGAAGAGGTTCGGGCAGCACTGCAGCTTCACGCACACCTTCTGGCAGAAATCTGGGATCTGGTCTGCCAGGCGGACGATGCGGATGGTGGAGCGATAGGTTTTCCCTTTATATCTGGAGGCAAAGAGAGGCAGCAGGGAGGCAGGGATGTCAGGACACTGTCAGTCAGTGATTAAACTTTTATTTATGAGAACAGCGGATGATTAAACGATCCATCAAAGGCTGGTGGTCGGCGGCGCGGCGATGATGTGAAAGTAGGTGGTTTTAGACGAGCGGTGGAGTTGATGAAGGTGACGCAGGAGGACGGAGGGTCAATTTAACAATATCACACCTAATGGCTTCGGTCAGGAACATTTATCTGTTAGCACTCTGACTGAGGAGGCTTCTTAAAAACCAAACCAGACACTGAATAAATCATTAGTCAATGGTAGCTATCATTTAAAAACACCTAAATACCAGGTTTAACTTCTCAAATGTGAGAACTTGGAACTGTTTTCAGTTTTATCTGATTAGAAATGAAATATGTTTGAGTTTTAGGCTGAGGTTTTCTTTTTACAAAACCAAAAAGACGCTAATTAAAGCAGTAACTCCGTCTCTTCAAATTTAATATTTATTATTAACAAAGAAACAAAAGAACAAAGAAAGAAGAATTAATGTAGAATATAAAGACAGGTGTCCCCTAACACAGTCAGTTGAGGCTCGTTAGGTTTCTAACGTCCTAAATGAGAAAACGTTTTATAAGATTAGAAATTAAATCTTAGTTTTTACTCCATTATATATCCAGAACTGAAGTTTTTTTTTTTCTTTTTCAAATCCAAAAAGACACTAATTAAATCTGGGATTGTGTCTTTTGACTATTCTTTTTTTTTTTTCAGATTTAATACGATAAAGAAATAAATTGAAAATCTAATTAAAAAATGGTAAAAACACAAAAAAAAATAATTAGTGACCACTGTTTTTATTTCAAACTAAAATATGAAAACACGAGGGTTTGACTTCTTAAATTTTAGAGTATTTTTTATTTTCTATGATGATAAATTAAATATATTTGGTCTTTTTTTACGTGAGCTGGAGCCATCTCCCAACACTAACAGATATTTAAAAAAAATCTGTCAAGTTCTCGTAAAGCTAAAATGTCGTCAGCTTGTTAAATAAAGCTGGAATAAGAGCGCTCTCTGTCAACTTGTCTCGTTGTAGTGATCGTAAAGTGAACACTTGTGCACACCAGAGGAGTCCTGTATGAATGTGGACGCTGTGCTCCGCAGGGCCACCACAGGTGACTCACCAGAAACTCATGACTGGCCGATTCTTTCTCGTTGCAGCCGGAGACACGGGGCAGTTTTTGATTAGAAAACACAGAGCGCGCAGCCTGAAGCTGTGGAATAATTTTGGCTCTGTGCAGCCAGCAGTGGGTGAAAATGCAGACCTACACAAGGCACTGCAGCAACAAAATAAACTAACAAACAAAAATCAATGGAGGGCAGCTACATGGACTCATAGGAACATAGACGGGGGAGATGTAGGCCCTCTCTGACAACCAGAAACGAGAGCGGACCAGATTTGTGTTTTGTCCTCACTTGGCTTTGAGGGTCTCCTCCTGGCAGTCCCAGCTCTGATCCTCCAGCTCCTGCAGCTCCTTCAGGACTCGCCCAGGCTTGTAGGCGGCGTTGATCAGCATGCCGAGCAGCTGGAGGCGAGACCGCAACAAAACAAATATTAAAACTCTGGCTTCAAATGAGCAATTCTTAGGAAGAATCAAAGACCAAAAAAATAAACAAGTAAAAAATGAAAGTATCAACGCCGATCCACAACTTGTGGACAGAAGTGCATCCTCACACACATGCAGGAAGTGCGAGCACCAACACGGTCTCTAGAGAAATTAGGAGTGTGTTTTGCTGAGCGGCAGTGATGGTGTATACGTGTAAACACACTTGACTGACAGCTCCTCACATTAAAATGAAGGCGCTGCTGGGAAACTGCAGGTGGTTAACAAGACATCGCTGTCTAGCCCTCCATCTTTCACCTGCTCCCTCTTCCAGTCTCTGCCGGCTCTCCCCTCCCTTTGAAAGTGTCTAACTCTTTGATTAAACCTGCACCCTCCCGCTCTCTCCCCGCTGATTTTGACATCGGCCCACCTCTTTGAGGACCAGTGTGCATTTTCCGGGTCCCACAGCCTGAGGCAGCTCTGCGATCCGTCCCTTGTTGAGGTAGGGTCCTGAGAAACAGCGGTGGTTGACAAAAATCTTAGAGCAGCAGTATCTTCCATTGGCTGAGCCTGAAGGAGAGGAAAGACCACAAACGGAGAAATGGAAATGATTACACAACCTTTGTAATTGCCTCTTTTGCCAGTCCCTCCCTGTTCCAGAGTGACGGGGGCATCAGGGTAAGAAGAGAGGCAGATGAAGTGATGCACCCATCATGCCTAGTGTCTACTGTACAAGCCTGTGGGGGCAGTGCTATGATCTGGGGTTGCTGCAGTTGCTCAGGTCTAGGTTCAGCAACATTATGTTGCCCAAAGAATGAGGTCAGCTGACTACCTGAATATACTGAATGACCAGGTTATTCCATCAATGGATCATATTCCAAGATGACAATGTCAGGATTCATGGGGCTCAGATTGTGAAAGAGTGGTTCAGGGAGCATGAGACATCATTTTCACACATGGATTGGCCACCACAGAGTCCAGACCTTAACCCTATTGAGAATCTTTGGGATGTGCTGGAGAAGGCTTTGTGCAGTGGTCAGACTCTCCATCATCAATACAAGATCTTGGTGAAAAATGAATGAAACACTGGATGGAAATAAATCTGGTGACATTGGAGAAGATTTTTAGAAACAATGCCACAGAGAATGAGTGCTGTAATCAAAGTTGAAGGTGGTGCAACGAAATATTAGCGTGAAAAAACTCCAGGTCTTCTTACGGCGCACGTTTTGTTCTTTAATGTCGACTATTTCCTCTCTTTGCTGCCTTCTGAGGCCGTGTCTTCTGTTATTGTTCTCGTATCATTAGTACGTGACTCCTGCCGTTTCACCACATAGGTGAATACAGAGTCAAACTGAGCCTCAAGTGCATCCTGTTCATGTGCCCACCTCCCCCTCAACCCCCAACAACCCCCAACAACCCCCAACCACACAGCCTTGAAGAAATAAACCGAGGGTCGAGTGAACTCCCCTCCTGCAGCCCTGACTACCACCGGCACCTGGTACTGCACTGCCAGGGGTGAATAGTAATTAGGTATGTTGATGAATATGCATGAACGAGTGGGCGATTTTATTTTATTTATTTTTTTTAAAAACAGGGGCTTTGCAAAAGAGCACAAAGGTCTTGTAGAAACAATGCACTAAACAACATACAGTACATGTTGTTTACCCCAAACTAAACCGTACACACAGTGAGGTGAGAGGAGGATGTGGTATTCTGGTAATCTATTTTCTGCTCACAGATCACTTATTGATAAGACTTCTAGCTGCGTCCAGAGATACGTTTGAGATCCCCTCAAGTCATTTTTTTTTCTCGCAATTAGTACATTAACTGTTTTAATCTTAACTCGGGTAGAAATTGAAGAAGCGAAAATGAAAGACGGATGAATTTGTCAGTTGCCCGGTAGACCTGAATAACTAACAAGAATGCTGAATTACCTGCTGAGGCTTCCAGTGAACATTTAAATGTATACGTGTCGCCTGATTCATGCCGCTGTTACCTATTCTCGAGTTAAATAATATACACGATGGAGAAAACTACAAGATAAAACAGAATCTTCTCTAATAAGAGGTTCAATTCTGTCTCTCTGCGTTTTGTTTGCAGGTGAACTTTTCTCGTTCCAGCTGATAAAGAGCCAAACAGGACTCCCCAGTGCAGCAACAGCACGTAACGCTTGATAGCAGGAAACCAGATTCAGCTGTCATATACATTTCCTGTGCAACAAAATTGAGAAAGCATTAAAAAAAAAAGTGCATATTTTGCTTTAAGAGAAAAAAAAATAAACCCTCACTAAAGGAGGAAATGAAACTCGATAAGGCACGGTGCAAAAAATGTCTTGTCGTCTTAATTACACCAATCACTCCGGTTATTTTTCTGTAACATTTCCAACTTGGCACGAGTTTGCGTTGAATACATATATCTATCTAATTTAACTAACCAGGAACTAACCAGTGTGGGCATGTTCCTCTTGTTTTTATTGGCTGTTCAGAGGCGAGGTCAGGTGAAAACGAACTGGGACAAAAGTCTCTGATCCCTTATTAAATACAAACAAGATAATTAATTCAATAGAGAAATATGATCTGCCAATTACTGTGTAAACACTTGTGATCTGGCTGGAGTAAATCCCTTCTCTCTGAGCATGTTTGGAGGTGAGGAGTCAGTAGAAAAACAACCAGTTGTTGAAAAAGTTTGAAAATGTGGCTCCGTCTTGGTCGTCTTCTGCTATTTGTTGTCAATAAAGTGGAGTAATATTGTTCATCTTGAAGATTTAAGATTTTATGATTTATTAATACACTTTAAATCACTACTGAGCGTCTTGCCGATTGGGAACTCCCCTACTACTGATTCTTAAATCAAGACTATCATTCGTTAATAGTCTTACGATCCCTTGTGCCTAGATCCCAGGTAAAACGCGTTTAGAGACCCAGTTCAACTGAAAAACCGACCAGCAGGCTGGCAGCCAGCTGGCCAGCTACCAACCAACGAGAAGACGTCAGATACCTGGCCTAGCCAACGGCAGTATGCAGCGTGTTCAAGTGGGCTCCTCCCTTCACTGATGTTGCGTTAAGTTAGGCCCAGGACACCTCGAGAAGGCTTAGCAGTGAGTTCCAGCGTCCTGGAGTCGCCCCACTCCACGCTGCCACTGCACAACCTCATTCTTCCCACCATTTATTGACTTTCAACAACCCAGAAATGAACTTGGCTCTTTTATGCAGCAATCAGAGCAAACAATCACTTGAAACGTTGATGCAGACTAATACTAGAGTATTAGTAGTACTGATACTAGAGGTATCGATCCATGACTCCTTGATGGCAGCAGCCATCCCCAACAGGATGCAGCCTGACGACTCAAAAAAACATGAAGAACAGCACAAGGTGTTGACCTGGCCTCCAAATTCACTAGATCCCAAACTGATCAAGTATCTGTGGGATGATCCACAGAGGCCCCTCCCCTCAAAGGCCCCCCACTAACAACATTCTGCTGCCAGACACCACAGTACGGTGGTCATAATGTTATGCCTGACCGGTGTATAGCATCGCAAACCCCTGAAGTCTGCAGGTATCTGAGGAGCAGGGTTTCCCTTCAGCTCTCATCTCAGCAGCTCGTTAGCATTAATTACGGCAGATAAATCACGTGGATAATGTGGCTTTTGATTACCTGGATCCATGGCAACGGGCTGGCAGTGGTTGACGGGAGTCGTCTCCACGGGCTGGGACGGAGCCAACCTGCAGGAAGAGGCAATCAATCCGGTCGGACTAATCAATAAAATTACCCAACTGATCTAATCAAACAGGAAACAGCATTCAGTCGATCAATCTGACGCAACAGCTAGCAGAGTTTAGGAGCAGGTGTGGTAGAGAGAAGCAGCAGCAGCAGCAGCAGCGGCGGTGGTGGTGGTGGTGGTGGAGGCGTATGTGGAGGTATTGACGACAAGGATTCCCCCCCGAAGGTGAGAAATAGAATTAGTGGTGAGATGAGAGAGCTGACAAAGTGCTGCTCATATTTCTCCTGCTCTCTGGCCTGGTAGTCTCGAGGGCCGCGCTCGGCAGCAAACGCTGCAACATGTCATTTGTCAACAAAATCAATCAGCGCCCCGGGGGAAAGGCAATTTCTGCTCTAAAAAGCCACTGTTTCAATTAATGGCTCTGAGTGACGGAGAGGGAGGGGGGGGGAGAAGAAAAACAAAAAAGGCCTGGAGGGTTTCACTGAAGAAACATTTACGGAATATTTTTTTTTTTTTGGCTCACAGGTAAAAGGACAGCAAACAGAAAGCCAGGAGTGGAACAGATGCCAGCTGTGGTTAGGCTACAGTGAATTTATTTTCTATTTAACTCTATCGTAACCATCTGAAAACAAACATAGGAGCAGTTTTAATGAGGGTCGACACAGAGGGAGGGAAAGTTTCAGCTCAAGTGTTAAACACCGTCATTAATTCCCCCGTTGCACAAAACTGCCATTTAGTTTAATTTACTAGCGCTTTCACAAACTGTTAATCTGCAGATTATTTTCTCATGTAATTCATTTATTTATCTTGGCTGACTAACACTTTATATATTTTAGTTTAATACAACATAAGGCAGTGTTTTACAAATGTTTAAGCTTGAAATCAACAAGTTTTTGCCTCTAAACTAAAAAAAGAATAGTTTTTTTACATTATGTAGTGTGTCCTGTACCAGGTAACAGCTGCACAGCTTTGTGGCAAACAACTGGTAAATGTTAATTTGTGAAAAATCTTAATATTAAACGTTACTGAACACCAAACTAAACCTGAGACTTGGCTCGTCCTTTAAAATAAGGATCAGGAGCCATCTGTTCGTCCCGTCCGTACATCAGGGTTATGTTACTGGTTAAAACAAACATTTTTATTTTTATGAGGTCATGCTGTCCAACACAGAATCTTTGTTGGGGTGCTATGGGGTGGAGTGGGGGTGCCTGGTCTGGTCTAGGTGGGTGCTACATGTCTAAGTAACATCCATCCACCAATGAATGCCAGGTCCAGAAGTTTCCCAGCAGAACACTGAACTGTTACAAGATGGTTTAAATGTTATTCACTTCTCCTGCCAGTGGTCATAATGTTGTGGCTGATCGGTGTATTGCCTTTTTAAAGAGTATTGGCATTAATTACTGGCGGCCTTAATTAGCAGCATCAGTCAATAGTTTTAGATAAAGTTTCTTACTGTTTCTCTGGCTGGACAACCGCTATCTTCTTCTGCTTCTGGCCTGTAGACAAGAATTAAAGAATTAGAGACACTTGGTATGAAGCCGTCACTCCATATAATTTATTTATTTATTTATTTATTTATTTATTAGTGTGTGTGTTTGTGTTTACGTACAGACAGGTTTGAGTGGAGGGGTCAGAGGGTAAGCGTTGGCCTCGCACCAGCCGACAGGGAAGATGTCCATGGACTCGACATCCACGATACACTCTGACAGGGGCTTCGCCACACCTGGAGACAGGGGAGGAGGAGGAGGAGGAGGAGGAGGAGGAGGAGCTGTCACACACGTACAACAGTTTTTTTTTCTTTCTTTTTTTTTTAGATTCACTCAGAGACGCAGCAGGGCTCCTCTGACACTTAATCCCCACACACACACACACACACACACACACACACACACACACTCGTCTGTACCTTCCAGTCGGAGCCACAGCAGGCGTCCTCTGACCTGTGTGATCTGAGCCACACACACCTCCACCGGCCGGTGAGGGTTCACCGCCTCCAGCCACATGTCCTTGGCAAAGCCTCTGTTCTGCCATGTCTAAACACACAGAGAGGGAGAGAGAGAGAGAGAGATCAGGGTTTATTTTACATTCAGGACAGGAGATCCAGCCGTGGATAACCTAAAGCCAGCCTCAGCTTACAAGACGTTCAACTCGTTTAAGTCTTATTTTCCACCTTTACAAGCTGCAGCAACAGTGATTTTGCAGGTTAACTAACGTGTTAAACTGTCAGATGGGTTTAATGGAAACGGCGCCAGGCTTGAGGCAAACCAGAAATCTGACATTTAGAAAAGATCGATCAGCGCTGCAGGTGTTTTCACGCCTCACAAATCTTTATAACTAAAGAAATATTGGAAAACAGGCATCCTTATCATTTATATGATGTAAAATCAGGTTTTAAAAATGCAGTTTTGTCCACGATGCTGCCGTCGGTATAGTTTTTTAGCAGACGTTTTATTTAGCTTAATTTTGTACATTTTCTTTTCGATTGGTGAGAATTTTGTTTATTGTTTGACATAGTTTAGACACAAACTAAAGTCAATCTTTGAATTTTCATTCTGTATTTGTATTGTGCAAAAACTAGTCAACGTAACTCAATGCCTAATTCCTAAACTTGAGACTGAGCACATCCTTGTCAAAACACCGACTCAAATCCCCGAAACCCGGGATCAGCGGCCATCTGTTCGCCCCCGCTCTTACATCAGGAAAGCAGGCGTCAGGAGCCGCCTCGGTCCCGCTCTGCTTCAGGTAGTCGGCCCAGTCGAAGTCCTGACCCTCGTAGTAGCCTCCGGGCCGCTCCAGGCTCACGCCGTTCTTCAGACACCACTGCACGGGCAGGATGCCCGGAGAGTTGGCGTGACACACCACGGACCGCGGCTTAGCGTCCACAGAGAGGTCGTCCAGCGTGACCTGGAAGTAGAACTCGTTGTAGACCTGAGGAGGGAGCAGGGAAGCGGGACGGGTTACGTCACATCGTTTGGGAAGAAATTTCTCTGTTCTCGGTCATTATTTGTAGCTTTAAACTCTTGAACTTTTAGAGTAGAGAAACGCTATGTTAAAAGCAGAAAAAACAGCATTACTGGGACAGACATGAGATAAAATATGCAGGAAAGTCAGTGGAATCCAGAAAACTCGAGCAACAAGGCCACCTCCCTGGGAATAAGCATGCTAAAAATGCAATGCCACAACAATAACGGCAGCTGAAGAATGCTCAAGGAGGCGTCTGCTGGATGCATATATGCTTCTACATTGTAGATAAGACATTTTTTAAATCTGACTCACCTTGGTGACAGAAACGGGGCAGATCTGGAGCTGCTCCCACGGAGAAACCATCTCCAGCTTCATGCCGGCCTTGAACGAGTGCTTGGGCAGGTCTACGTGGTCCTGACACAGTAAAGTCAAGATTTCAGACAAATGTGCTCCACTTTTCATAATGTAAGACCATGTAGGTCATGCTAACACTGCAGGGTGGCAGTTCTGGTGCGATGACTGAGGCGCCCGGCGAGGCTTCATTCAGGCCCGATCCCGAGCTACAATCAGAGAGATTCACATTTCTAGATCTTGACAGAGTTTCCGTAATTCGTTTGTTTGTTTGGCTGATCTTTGTCTATTCACGTCAAACTGACTGGAAACTTAAACCCATAACTTCCTGCATGACACAGATTTTTTTTGTAGGGTTTCACTAAAGACCTGCTTCACCAGAGCGTTTAGATACTTAACGCTTTCTATTCTGTTCTGACTCGTCTGTTTTCTCCTGTGTGACCTGAAATAATAGTTGTTTTCTTTAAATTCAGAGACAGTTCTTACTTACTTCTTTTTTTTTTTTTTGGTTAAATACAATCAGCTCCAAATGACACGTTGACAGGAAAAGGAAAACGCACCAACACGTGATATGAGATCTAATCCTTCATTTAGATATTACTCTGAAATTTGGCTGCAAACAATTCCACTTACCTGCAGCTATAACCTGCTGCACATAATCACTGCTGCACTTTTAAAACAACAGGATGCTCCTTTTTTTTAATATATACCAAGTAACATACTGTAGTTTTTTTTTTTTTTCCAGGAATCATCGTATGATTTTATGGGCTTTACATAATAAAATAGCTGTTGACAATAGAAGTGAGATTGGCATCCCAACATCCACCCAACCAGTTTGTCCTGCAGCCTGGCCGGCCGCCAACACCACACACACCACACACACACACGCACAGAAAAGCAGAAATGTTTGCGTGAACTACAGCGACTCACCTTGAACACCTCCAGCGGCAGCGGACTCTTCTGTCCGTCGAGCTGAGCGTCCTCCAGGGCCTGCTGCCAGTCGGGGGCGCTCTTCAGAGACCTGAGCTCTGAGCGATTAGAGGCCACGACACCAAAAAAAATTAGTTTGTGTAATAAAATAATCAACAGCTGATGGTTAACGAATAACTTTTGATTATTTAAATGATGAAACGGGAATTAAACAGCTCATTTTAAAGCCTTATTCTGCACATTGTTTGATAATTTGAGCATGAAGCGCATAATCTAGAGGTTTTTACAACAGCAGCTGTAAACGAGATAGTTTGTTCTCACGCTCAACATTACATCATGCTTTACTTCTCATTTTTGTATGTTGTTGCCTATAATCAAGCCTGGCACAAGTACATTTTTATAATTCAAGTCGTTTTTATGCTAAAATACCTCAAATCAACTATAAAATGTGATTATTCTGTTGTTTTCTTAGTCTTACATGATAATAAATTGCCAGATCGCTTGGTTTGCCGAGTCACTTTCAAACATTAACCTTAAAACTAGTAAAAGATTAATCAAGACAAACACTGAGCAGATAGTGTAGTGTTATTTTACAACCCCTAATACTGTTTTATGTTTAAGGTAGTATATTATAGCTGGCCCCTCCACAGATGGATCCCTCTTCTAACAAGCAGTAATGCTGGAAATAAAAGGAAGGTCAACCTGGAGAATAATGACTCGTTAAGTATGATTAACTGTAATTACTATTGTCACCACAGCAGTTTTCAGCCCGACTGTGAATGAAAAGGTGCAAACGGATCACATTTTCACCTGTCGGCGGTTCTAAGGCGAGCCGGTTTTCCAGGGCCCAGCCGAGAGGGCGGAGCCTGACGTCCAGGTAGAAGAGCCAGGTGTCCTGGGCCTGGTGGTCTTCAGAGAGACCGGCGTGTCGCAGGCGGAGCCTCCCCCCGATGTTCTGGAGGACTCTCACAGGCCAGTAGAGAAAAGGGTCCGAGATGTCCTGGAGCTCCAACACCGAGCCCTCGACGATGAGATCCACCGTGTTCTTTCCTCTCAGAGGCTAAAGCAGGAGAGTTTTTATTCAGAAACCTCGAGCGCACAGAGCTGCTCTAAAAACAGATCCTCTCATTGGCTTATTGATCCAGTGAAACCTCAGTGGGAAGAGGTTGTGTTTGGTAAATGTACAGTAGGAGCAAGTTGATGTTGTACAGAGTGAAAAACCCATTTCTCAATCCAGAATCTAAAGATAATATTTGAGCTTACAGAGAACTAACAGCCTGCTCAGAATCAGAATCTCTGCAGAAGCAAAAATGCTTTAATTTTTAAGGTTCCAGGTTTAATTTAAAGCCTTTTGTCAACTCTTGCAGTTTAACATCTTCTTTCTTTTGTGTAGTATCGTATTTCTGGGAAATACAAAAAGATTAGAGAGTAGAGTTTACAGATGAGGTGTTATAAAGCCCCAAAGAGATTAAATCTGAAGTGTTATTATATGTTACGTCTTCCTCTATACGTCACTTTTATTATCTGGACCAAGACTGACAAACAAAGATTTCCTAATTTCCTGTAAAACAAATTAAAAATGTAGCTGACTCATGCTGCACTTGGGGGCGTGTCCTACTTTTATATCCAATTCGAACATGTGCTGGACGCTGCCTGCTGCTCAGGCCTTTGGAGCTGGTCAATCTAGAGCTATTTTGGGAAGGGGACGTCCATAGCTTGAAATTTACAGGAAACGTGTAGATATGCAAAAACAAACAGCGCAGGCATGGGGTTTAATGGATGGGTATCATGTTACAGAAGGAAAATTAAATATATTCTTCCTTGTTTACTAAGTTTTTCCTTCTATTTTCTAGCAAAGCACTGCAATGAGTGCTTGAACATTATCTGTAATGTGCAAAACTTGACTGCAAATCGTGACTGCTCTGTGCTCTTATATTATTTTCTGTAACCACAACATTAGACGATTAAAACAACAAAAATCCTGAATCGCTACGATATATACGCTCACCCCCTCCAGCAGGTTGGCCGGTGCCGTCCTGGAGCCGGTCAGATCCTGGATGAGGAACTCGGTCCAGTCGCTGTATTTCTCTCTAATGGCTGCGAAGACACAAAAACACATGTACAACGCTGAAAACAAACAAACAAACAAACAGACAGACCATGCAGGCAACTAAAGAGAGGAAAGCGAGCACGCCGTTACGTTCTCGTTTTTCTTTTGTTTAATTATTAAAATGCGTCCCACTGCAGAGCACCAGAGATCGTCATGCATGAGTGAGTGCATGCATACGGTACACTGTGTGATGTGGATGCAGATTAACCATTTTAACAACTTAAACAACAGTAATAATAATAATAATAATAATAAAAGTTCAGCTCAGCTCTGATTTATGGCTAAGGCCCAGGCTTTCACATTGCACCCTATCTGATAGGCTTTCACAGAAGTGAACACATCATAATGAAACACGCCGACTAACCGAATACCGAAAAGGTGTCATTTCTGTATTAATGTGCACAACGGCAGGTGCAGAATTTGGGCACGGCAAAGCCAAAACTTATAATTGTGGAGCCGTAGTCGCTGTTTCTCTGTAGAAAATGTGGGAAAAGTAAAGAAGAGTTTAAAGATTTTAAAATGTCGCTGGTGACTTCCCCTGCGAGCGGTAAATGGTGCGGGAATTGAAAACGACTGTTGGGGCTGAGGTCACACTGCCACGAATTCATTTCAGGTTCAAGACCACATGTAAGAGTCAGGCTGAGAGTGACATTTAAAGACAGATGTGTGGCACAAATAAAGGAAAGAGACTTTGAATAACGATGGAAATACTAAGAGGAAATAACGTCTGAAGACAAAATCACGTTAGATTAACCTGAAACTTTCCCCCCCCCCAAAAAATGCCCAGTGTCATTTTCAAGTTGTGGTTTTCGTTAGTCAACATGAAATTATACAAACACCAATCCGACGGGGGAATTTACGCCACGCGAGTAAAATGTAAAGACAGTTTATAGTTTAAAGTTTCGTTTTCCAATGAATCCAACATTTATGGTGAACGCTTAGACCTAATAACGGAAACAGGACAACCTCCAGAACCAGCCTCGCTCTTAAACACAATCAGTCTAACCTTCATGACGGCAGGATTCACTGTGGAGCTGTTGTTGATTGCATTAATTTAAACAATTAACCGGCAACAGAGCGTAGCAGGAGGGTGAGGGAAATGTCAATCAAGTGCAGTTTGTGTGTTAAGTGAGAACACCTGCTCAGGTTCTACTACACTCTTGTGCTTAAAGGGTTATTTAGCGGGCTCCCTCGCATTTCCTTCCCATTTTTCTTTTCGCTTGCTATTACTGGAGGCATTATTCTGAGCTGTCGTCACCACAAAATGACCCTTTTCCAGTAAACGGCACTGTTTTCTTGCTTTTTT
The DNA here is from genome assembly GCF_963514085.1 of Chelon labrosus. NCBI lineage: Eukaryota > Metazoa > Chordata > Actinopteri > Mugiliformes > Mugilidae > Chelon > Chelon labrosus. The sequence goes on from NC_140356.1 coordinate 17,988,121, forward strand.
GTTCGCCGGGAAAAAAAGAAAATGCTATTTTTGGAGGCAGAGGATGAGAAATCCAGCTGAAAGTTTTAAAATTAATCTGCCCTCAGATGTTTTGGATGAGCGTAATGAGGGAATTGCGCAGCTATAGCATGTAAACAACCACAGTAAGATAAATATAAAATAGTTATTTGTCCACGACGGACAGAAATGCCGCAGAGAAAACTTGTTTGTTGTGGAGTTTTGGTGGAAACGCCAAACGGCATCTTCTGATGAAAAGAGGTGACAAATTGGCAAATTTTGGAGAAGTTACGACTAGTCAAAACATTTTAAAATGTCAACCGGAAATACCTCATAAAAAGTTTTTAGGTATTTCCGAAGCAAATTTAAAGAGAAGGATGTGAGGGAACTTGTCATCTGATGTTTAACCCACATGGGACAAACGTGTGCAGAAGAAAAATGATTTATTCCAGCTAGGGGTTGTACCGACTAGTCAACTATACTGCTGTGCCGCGACGCTTTAAGCAAGAAGTCGAATAGTCACCGATCATGTGACAATAACAACATGGACGCCTCCTAGAAGACGCTGCAGCAAACTAGCAGCGGTTCATCAAGTGTGTGGAAATACCATGAAGTGTGAGTCCTGAAATACAACTAAAGTACTACTGCAATGCATCTGAACAGGCTAAAGCTAACACTAGCAGAGAAACAGTAAAAATTTGTTGGGAAGCAGTGAGTTAACAACTTCACCAAACACCCTGTGGTATCAGAGAGAAGGAGGCAGCACATCAACATTTTGGTGCCGATTTATCTAGGCTGTACAAGTCTGCCGCACACTGTATTGATAAGCTCATGTGTTTATGTTTAGTTCTGTTGTGCTCTATTATTTGACACTGCTGCTGTGGTCGTACAGCGTGGAGCCACATATTAGAAGTGTGAGACTGACTGTATTTATGGTGTCGACAGCAGCTTGTGTTCAAGCTTCAGTTGCGATTTTTGCAGAAAAGCCTCCGTTGCATCTTTTGCGTGAGACGCCACGATATGTATTCAGGTCTGTAATGTAGGTTTCATTGTTTAAAAAGCATCACTTTCGACTGTGTTTTCATTAGTGACGTCATCAGGGAGTAGTCGGCGCCGACTTTCGCCACCACATATTAGTCAGCTTTAAACGATTCAAAGTCGTTCAAGCCCCAATTCCAACCAGAGAGAAACAATAGGCTCAAATGTTTACGTGATTATTAAGAGATAATGTTTAACTACTGAACCGATTATCAAAGGTTTACACCACCTCTTTACATGTGATTTAAAATTGAGGTGGTTACATGAGGCATTTTTGATCTGATTTGAATCCTTTTGTCATATTTAAAGGGGAACTACAATTTTTTTACAACCTGGACCTTATTTCTGGCATAAAATACAATCGTTTACTCACCCATATAACTTTGGTGTTATTTGTGGAGTCCTTCGGTAGATATTTAGCTCCCGCGTATATCCATATAGTGGAAGTGAATGGGGCACCGAGACGCAGCCTCTAAATAACGCATTATCTGCCGCGAAACTCGTTCATTTCACCAATGTTTTGTTATGATACGCTAGTGCTAGTCTCCGTTGAGCCCGGAGTTACCTGTTATCATCATCCTGGGTCTGTAGATTGACCTACTAACCTTTGACCTGGATGATGTCATCTATGAACAGAACAACAAACCGCTGCACGTCTGCGAATAGATGACGGGTAACTCTGGACTCAACGGAGAATAGCACTAGTGTATCATAACAAAATATTGGTGAAATAAACAAGTTCTGTGGCAGATAATGCGTTATTTAGAGGCTGCGTCTCGGTGCCCCATTCACTTTCACTATATGGATATACGCGGCACTCCGCTGGAGTTAAATATCTTCCGAGGACTAAAAATGACACCAAAGTTATATGGGTGAGTAAACGGTCGTATTTTATGCCAGAAATAAGGTCCAGGTTGTAAAAAATCAGGACAAAGATGTTAGACGCCAAATTTAATTATTAACACTGACTTGCACATAAGATTTCGACTCAAGCGGCTCTAAAGCAGTCACCTGGACCTGCCTGCGCTGTGACACTCTCCACTCTTTACAACACTGGTTAACCATGTGGGGACCGGCTTCTTGTCTCTACTCGGGCGGTGAATCCCCCTCAGAGTTACCACAACACAGACCGACGTGTCTCACACCAGGTGGACCAGACCTCGAAGATAAAAAGCCAATTTGCATTTTTTGTTTAGTTTTTTTTATTTATTTTTTTTATTTGGTGCAAGCTTCCTATTTCCCATAATGCAACAGTGTAAGATAATGTCTGCTTTGTGTTTCATTTGCTTTCTAACTCTGATATCGGCTTCCTTTTTAATCATTTCCTCTCATTTTTCAACATGCAAAGGAATTTGAGAAAGACGCTAATGTTTTTCCTGTTAGTCACTTACACACACACACACACACACACACGAAAGAAAGAAAGAAAACGCAGACACTTGTTGGAGTTGCTGAAACGTTGCCGAATGAGTCACAGTTGCAGAATGACTGCAGCGCACTGTGAGAACTGACATTCCCTGCAGCACTGATTAGCATCAAGCTGAAGTATATTACATTTACTGAAGCATGCCGCCGCTGTTAATGAAAATGAGTTCTGGAGTTGGGTTTTCTCGTCCCTGGGAGGCGGGACACCAATCTGCCACAACATTAAAACCACTGACAGGAGAAGTAAATACCACTGATCGTCTTGTGACAATTCAGTGTTCTGCTGGGAAACTTTTGGACCTGGCATTCATTCATGGGTGCGGATGTTACTCAGACATGTAGCACAGAGGCCCCTCCCCTCAAAGCCCCCCCCCAACAACATTCTATTGCCAGACACCACAGGACACTTCATCTCTTCCATTTGATTTAAACGCTGCTTTCTCTTTTCCTTTCTCCGACGCCGATCCCAGAAAAAACTCAACAGTCCCGTCTAATAAACTTAAAAAAATAAAAAAAAAAAGCCATTGATTTAAATTTTCTTGCAGCAAAAAGTTTGCAAAAATCATTGCTAAAAAACGGTCACATTTGCAACTTACACAACATAACGAAGGACAAAAACATGGCGTCTTTTTATCAATGCAGTAACTGCAACAAAAATGTTGCATCTGTTCTTTGCAGTCGTCTTTTCCCCCGTCTCACCACAGATATTGCACATGTTCGCATTTATTTTTAAACAAATGCTGCCATTGCTGCACACACACACACACACACACACACACACACACACACGTATATATAGACCCATGTAGAAATAAACCGCATGTCTTTTCTCGTGCACTTTATATAATCTGTATGTAGTACTTTGATGCTACTTTTGCTGCATCACTAAAAAGGCACATCTCAGCTTATTTGCATTTTCTCCTAAAAAAAAAAAAATTAACCTTGCAGATCTTTGCAGACGCTTCCTTTTCTTTTCCACATATGTAGAGATGTGTTTCTGTGTGTGTTTCACTGGAACAGTGGTGTAGATGATGTAATCAACAGAGTGAGAAGTTGTGGGTTTTAAAACAATAAGAAAAAAAGAAGCTTTTCACCCTTCACACACACAAACGCTAAAAAAATAAAATAAAACACCCACAAGCCTTCTCTGTAAATGTACAAATATAAACCACAGCAGTTCAGAGCCCTAATTAATCGGGAGGCCGCTGTCAGACTGTACTTCCACGGACACTGGAGGTTAAATCCGTCCTGACACAAACTAGAAATAACAAGTGACGGTCAGCGCCTGCAGACGCTCGGGATTTTAAATACGTAATTGACTCGTGAGACCGAATCAATAAATCCTCCCGTGGCTTCAGACTCCGGAGGTCCTGCCCCCGAATCAAATCAACAACTGTGGAATTTTCTGTTGAATCAATCAATGTGTCAACGCGGGAGGAGCAGCTTTCCTGTGACGGCAACGTGGAAACGACGTAACGTGTCTGCGGCCCAGACGCTGTCCGTACGCCGGGGTAATAATAGTGTTTTTTCCTGTGAGACTATTTTCCTTTCCTCGCTACCAACGCTGCCACCGCCACTGCTGCTGCTGCTGCTGGATGTTTGCAAGCACTTGCACACACAGGCTGCACACACACACACACACACACACACTCCTGTGTTGATCGTGTGGAAAATAGATAAACTATTTTTACAGATCCACCTGAGATTAGTCATGAAGCCATTCAGAGCTGAGCCGGAGCTAAAACTTCAGCCTCCAACGGCCTCTCTTTTCCTTACCTCCCCCATTTTCCCTCCCCCCCGCCTCATACTGTAGTCCTTTGTGTGTGTTTGTTTGTGTTTGTGTATAATTATTTATTTTTTTCCTCATTTCCATCCTGAAGGCAGCACAGAGGTGAAAGCCTGACTTTCACATAACAATAAGTGCATAATTAACCTTGAGGGAGGAGATCCTCAAACACACACCCCTCCTCCCCCTTTACCACTACAATATCCTCACCCCCACCCACCCTATCCCCTCTCCCCTCTCCCCTCTCCCACGGGCCCAGCTGACTGAAGTCTCCAAGCAACTATCCCCCGCTAGAAAACAAACAAAAAAACGAATATACAGCGCATGCACGGCACGTGACATTTGCATATTCTGCCTTTTTTCCCCCGTAAACACACCAGGCTCGATTTAAAAGCTTCAGGTAATCAATGTGGTAATTAAAGGAGAAAAATCGCCTCGGTGTGAGCTGGAGGTGGAGACGAGCACGAAGGTAGAAAGACGACTTCCATTTTAGCTGAACAATAATAATAATAATAACAATAATAAGCCGTGAGCGTAATAATTACGATAACAATTTCTGTTTATCGGTAGATGTACTGCTGTTCAGACTCCGTATTGCTAACATTTTTATAGCCCTCTTCACGATAGCACGGGAGGGGAGTATTAAAGCAATTTGTGTAAATATGAATTAGCGGTGAGCGCTGGAGAGGCCCCACAGGAGCAGGGAAGACGTGTGTGGGCGTCGTCGTCATTGTCGGTTTTTGACGCAGACTGCCTTTGATTCAGTTCTCCATTCATGAAAACTACATCACGACTTTACTCTACCGTCTGTAAAAGAACCTTCGAGAGGTTATGCAAATCTGGAGGTTACAGCCGGGGAGGGTTGGTGAAGACGAACTAGAGCGCCGGCTGGGTGCGTTCACGTGCACCGGATCAGGAGGACTTTTCAATCAGATGTAAACCAGCAGGAAAATATCAGCCCCTGATAATAATGTAAACACATGATATGATTGTTTCTGTCTGAGCAGGTTTGCTCCACGTGGGGTGACGAATGTCGGAAATATGGACATAGTGGGTGTGTCTTCAGTTCGGCAGGTGAATGAATAACGCCCGTGAATGAATGAATAAATAAATAAATGAATGAATGGAGAAAAAAAATTAATGGAGGCCAGATTAATGTTGTTGCACCTATCTTCAGGTAGCCTTGCTCTCTTATACTGTCATATCCTTCTCATTTCATTCTCCCGGGAAATACCTCTGCATTTGAACGAGTTGTTTTGTATGTAAATGCACCTATCAGGCATAACATTATGACCACATAACTTACACAAACATCCTAACATTGTGTAGGTCTCCCACAGATACTTGATCAGTTTGGGATCTAGTGAATTTGGAGGCCAGGTCAACACCTTGTGCTGTTCTTCATGTTTTTTTGAGTTGTTCCTGAAGTGTTTTTGTGGCTGCATCCTGCTGGGGATGGCTGCTGCCATCAAGGAGTGTCATTGCTATGGGGTGGGGGTGCCTGGTCTGGTCTAGGTGGGTGCTACATGTCTAAGTAACATCCACATGAATGAATGAATGCCAGGTCCAGAAGTTTCCCAGCAGAACACTGAACTGTCACAAGATGGTCAACGTTATTTACTTCTCCTGTCAGTGGTCATAATGTTGTGGCTGATCTGTGTACATATCTGGTCAGATCATTTCATTCAGCGTCCATGTAAACAGTTAACAGCTGTTACCTCTGATCGCAATGATTCATTTCAATCGGACTGAATAAATATGGTCCATGTAAACGTAGCCAGGCCGCTGCTGGCTGTCAGTGTGAGGTTAATGCAGTTTTTCAGACAGGAGGCGGGTAATATGGCCGAGAGCATTACATTACATTGGCGAGAATATAGTTTCCAAGTCAATATATAATAATGTCATATGACAAATGGAGGCACTGCAGTGACCCGTGTTGTACTGTTGTGCAAATTATTTCCCACAGAAAGACAATAAATGATTGACGTCATTTTCAAGCTGTTAAAAGATATATTCTCTGTTTCAGAGGCGTAATGTATGTACTGAGTATACATAAGGAGAAAAATATCTGGTTTGAAGAGATCATTTGAAAGATTATATGTCAAATGTGCCTTTAAGCAGTTTTAAAGTAAACACTATGCTAATTCTGAACCTATGCTTATTATAGATGCAGGGTCACTTGCAGGATTTGATTAAGACCTGCTGTGTGTCCGTGCTTCTCTGTTAATATGACCTCTTTTTAATCCCTTCCTCTCTCCTTAGGACAATTTAAAACATTTTTAATTTAAAAACTCAAGGCTTGAATTAAATTAAATCATGTGCACCTTGTACAGTTGTTGAAAAAAACCCAAATCCACCAGATCTTCTCTTGGGTTTGCTGCATTTCTTCCTCTTCTCTCAGCAGTAAACTGAATATTTTTAGGCTGTGGAATCTTGGTGGAATTAAACTAAAATATTTAAGCTTTTTAAGGGTTTTGGTGTCTTTCCAAAAACACGAGGTGCTAGTAGTGTGGTTGTGTCACAGCACAAAATACAACTAAACAACCTCAAAGCGAGCATATAAACATCAGTGCAATTACCGTTAAGTAGGCATTAATAAATAAACATGTGTGTAAATATACACAGAGATAGTTATTGCATATGAAGTGTTGGAAATTGCAGCAAATTATTAATTAAACAGCCGTCTCTCTCTTAACTAAATCCCTAACTGTTGACTAACGATGAATCATTTCTTAACGCTAGATTTCCAGACGGTTGCTGCAGCAGCATGAATCTGCTTTCAGCATCGATTTGTCAAAACAAAATGATTCAGGCTTTGCTAGGTCTCGAGCATCACTCTCAAACCGACGCAGCCTCGTGTGTGCGTGTTTTTTTTTTCTACCCACAATTCAACTGTCAGCGCACCTCGCACACAGCGGTGGTCTATCTCAGAGCGTCATCTCCGGCAGGCTCTGGCACGAAGCAGCGTGGTGAATTTCATTATGCAAATGACCACAGTCAGGATTTGTTCAGCGCTGCACAGCTACCTTACCACATGACCAAACTTGTGATGTCGCCGCAAAATGCTCTTTACATGAATGGATGGACGTGTCCTCGATACATGCAGACACACACACACACACGCACACACATGCATGCATGCACATGCACTCACGCAGAAATGAACACATGCACAAGGAGGGACGTGTGGGAATTCACAGCAGCCAGTCCCGACACGCTCAGTCCCGAAGAATCAAATACAATCAAACTTTCATTACCATCTATCACTGCCTGGACGCATTATCACGGTTTGACTAATGCTTTTTGTCTCACGTGCTGAGACCCCGTTAAACAAAAAGGAAAATATACAGAGAGTGAATTTATACTCTTCAGTTATGGATGGATTACTAAAACAAAACTAACTCAAAGACACAAAAAATTAACCCAAAGAGACACAAAACCACCTTGAAGAGACCTGAATCAGCTCTGAACAACCCTTAATGATCCACAAAACAGCTTAAAGCGAAACAACATGACTCCATAGATACACAATCAATTTTAAAGACACACAAAACAAACCTACACAGACTTGAAATTACTCCACAAAGACATGAAACAACCCAGAAGAGACACACATTTACCTACATTAGACTGAAAACAACTTAAAAAGAGAAACAAAATGACTCCACAGAGACACAAAACAACCTCAAAGACACAAATGCACCTTTATGTGACACAAAAAACTCAAATGACTCAAAAGGATACAAAACTAACATAATGTGTCACCAAACAATGCAAATGCAAAGACACAAACTGACCTAAATTAGACACAGAACTACTTAGAGATACAAAATCAAGCCTTAGAGACACAAAACAACCCCACAAAGAGACACAAACTGACCTATATTAGACCAGAAACACCTTAAAGAGAAATAAAATGACTCCACAGAGATGCAAAACAGCCTCAAGGGACACGAAATGGATCTTAATGCGACACAAAACAACTGGAAAAGACATAAAATGACTCTAAAAAAGACACAAAACAAACACAGTGCATCACCAGGACACAAAAATTAGACACAAAACTACTTGGAGAAACAAAATCACACCACAAAACATCAAAAAGACACAAATGCGACAAAAACAACTTGAAGAGACATAAAAAGACTCCAAAAAGACACAAAACGGACACGATGATACACAAAATGACCCCAAATAACACAAACTGACCTAAATTAGACCAAAAACACCTTAAAGAGAAACAAAATGACCCCACAGAGACACAAAACGGCCTCAAAGGGACATGAATGGACCTGAATGCGACAGAAACACCTCAAAGAGAAACAAAATGACTCCAAAAAGACACAAAACAGACACAATGATACACAAAATGACCCCAAATAACACAAGCTGACCTAAATTAGACCAAAAACACCTTAAAGAGAGGCAAAATGACTCCACAGAGACGCAAAACAGCCTCAAAGAGACACAAATGGACCTGAATGCGACACAAAACAACTGGAAAAGACATAAAATGACTCTAAAAAAGACACAAAACAAACAGAGTTCATGACAGGACACAAAAAAAGACACATACTGACCTAAATTAGACACAAAACTACTTACAGAAACAAAATCACGCCACGAAACAACCTCAAAGAGACACAAGTGGACCTTAATGCAACAAAGAAAAACAAAATGACTCCACAGAGACATGAAACAACCTCAAAGAGACACAAATGGACCTGAATTAGACAAAACACACTTTAAAGAGAAACAAAATGACTCCAAAAAGACACAAAACAGACACAATGATACACAAAATTAGCCAAAATAACACAAACTGACCCAAATTAGACCAAAAACACCTTAAAGAGAAAGAACATGACTCCACAGAGACGCAAAACGACTAGAAAATATATAAAACGACTCTAAAAAAGACACAAAACAAACAGAGTGCATCACCAGGACACAAATAGAGACGCGTACTGACCTAAATTAGACACAAAACTAGTTAAAGAGGAACAAAATGTCTCCATGGAGCCCCAAGCAAAACAGCCTTGAAAAGACAAAAAGTTACGTCAAAGAGACACAAACAGACGTAAGAGAGACACAACATGACTCCAAAAAGACACAAAACAAACTCAGTGATGCACAAAACGAGTCAAGTTGCACAAAATAACGCCTTCACTTTCTGTATATTTTTACTTGAAATGTCAAAAAGATGTGAATGATTGTTTTATTTTACCAACTGCATGACATAACAGGAGTCATTTTCAGCTACTGCAAGAGCAAAGGAAGTGGTTACAGGTAAGGTGGTGAAAAAAACAAAAACAAAATGTTGAACTCTCCTTCAGATGAGTTTTTAATTTCTAAAAAAATAAAAAAACTACTAGCAAATTACGCAACAGAGGAGCTCGCGTGGCTGCAGACTCATGCAAACACTGATTATTGGTGAGCACAAAAGATTTGCTGAGCGCATCAGTTAGCAGAGGAGTAGTATTTGAACTGGAGGAGATGAAGCTGTGTGTGGGTGGGTGAGAGTTTCAAAGGTGAATAAGCAAGTTTGACAAAGGATTTAGGCGTGTTCGCGTCATGAAACAGTCCTTAAATCAATCAATCGATCCATCAGGTTTTTGCAGATTCTCTTTTTTTGGACGTGAGCTTGACGCGGGAAAGTTTTCTGGGCAGAGTCACAGTGAAACTCTCAAGTTTGCAAGGTGGAGAAATCTCAGCCGTCTTTTTAAATCTCGCTGCTGCAAACAAATATTTTTTTTTGTTTCAGCTGAGAGTTTGAGATGTTTGAGATGTTTGCACGTCTGGAGTTCATCCAGTTTGCATCCCGCCGCGTTTGCGAGAAAAGTCTCTTATGAATGAGCGGTCCTCGTCTTTTTATTCACGACCTCGTGTGCGGAAACTTCCAGTCCAAGTCGCGATGCGCTCGCAGACATTTTCAGAAATGGCGGAGGAGTATTTCTAAGAACTTTACACTTTACTGAAGTCTCGTCCTTTCGTTATGTCTTCGCTTTTCTTTCATCAAAGTCACCAAGTTGTTAGCTTGCTAAACTTTTAGCCTTGGTGGCTTTTAGACGCCATCGGTTTGTGTAAACGACTTCCCCAAGCCATAACCACAAGCTCACAAGCTCCACTCGAAGGCAGCGTGCGTTTTCTTTTTTTTTTTATTTCAAACTGAAAGATAGATCTTTTGACTGCAGGTGTATGTATTCATCAGCGCATGCATTCCTCTCAGGGGAGGTCACTGCTAAGGCTCAATGGGACTCTTTACCGAGATTAATTCCACAAGTCAAAAAGTCTCCTGTGAGGTAAAATAAAAAAAAAAAAATGTGTGGGAGTATTTTATAGCCGTCATAGTCCATGTAAACACAAAAGGAGATGAATGGAATCTGTTCGTCACGTCTTGAAAAAGCAAAACAAATCAAGTTAATTAGGAGCATACAGTAGCTTTAAATTCTAAACAGCAGCCTCACGGGGGATTACCTCTTCAGTGGAGAGTTTTATCCACATGTTTTCGACTTTGGTCGCCTTTTGTTGTATTTAGATTTTTGAAAAAAATTGACATTTAAAGAAAGTGCAAAACAAGCTAGTTTATGCAACAGATAGGCATTATTGTCTCAAGTATTGCAAGACAAACAGGAATACATCCTCACATCCAAATAAAAGAAGGTGTGGAAGCATTTCTATACCAGGCCTGAATTACAAGTTCTCATTCTTTTTAGTTTGATTTTCACGCCTCCTTAAAATCAGACTATTATTAGAAGTCGAGAGAGACAGAGAGAGAGAGAGATGGTTTCCTACTAAAATTCTTGTCGAGATTAGCGACTCTCACACTGATTTTAATCTGCCAGACGCTTCTCTTACAACTTGTGCTCTTCGCACGGAACCGTGCAGCGCTTTGTAAATAAAACTGACGTTTAAAGGCAGTAATTAAGGATTTGTCCTCACCTCGGTTTCATTTGGTTTCATTTTCCAACTGTTACAAGATAAACAAGCCCTAAGTACATCCTCACATCCGTAGAAAAATTAGAAAACAGTTTGTGTTAAAGTGAGAATAAGACAGAAAAAGGTGTGGAAGCACTTCCACACCAGCTCTTTTCTTAAATTAGACTATTACTAGCCCGAAAAATCAATAAAGAAGTAAAAAAAACAAAGATTAGAAGCTGCTGATCGCTCATATGAGAGAGGTCTGATGAATAATAAATAACAATCGCCTACTAAAGATGTTTTTTTGTCGTTTTTAAATGCACTTTATAAATAAAACAGACATTTAAAGTAAAGCATTAAGCCCTGTGTTTCAGAACACACGATTTAGGATTTGTCCTCAACTTAGACAAAGGACTGGCTTGATTTTATAACCGTTTTCAGGCGTATTACAAGACAAACAAGCCCTAAGTGTGTCCTCACATCCATAGAGAATGAGAAAACGGTTTATATTAAAGTGAGAATAAGAAAGAAAAAGGTGTGGAGGCACTTAGATACCGAGCCTTAACTACAAGTTCTTTTTAGTTTAATTTTCAGACAATTATTAGCCTAGAAAATCCATAAAAAATAAAGAAATAACGATTAGAAGTTCACCATAAGCGAGCTACTAAATATCTAAAGTTCTCGTCTGGATTAGTGACACACATTGATTTTAATCTGCTTCATGCAACCAGCTGATGTTCGCGCTCTCTTCAGCTGGGACGGGTGACCTTCTTTTTTTTTTTCTTCTGACTGAGGACGCAGTTTGTTTTGCCGCGCAGCACGAGAGGAGGCGTCTTTTTTTTTTTTATCAATGCATCGCAGTTCTCACTGGTGTTGCACTCAAGTTATCGCCGCGGCCCAGCTTGGCCTTAGCGCTCGCAATCAACAGCAGCAGCAGTGTGTGTGTGTGTTTGTGTGTGTGTGTGTTTGTATGTGTGTGTTGTCCCTCTGCTACGACACACACAGCTAGAAAAGAGACACATGCAGCAGCAGAAGAAGAAGAAGAAGAAGAAGAGTTGAGGCTGTTAGGTCACTCCCTGCAGAGAGGTGAAAAGAGGAAGAAGAGAAGAGGAGGGAGGAGGAGGAGGAAGCACACTGTACATGCAGCTCTGAGGCCTACAGTCGACACAGTGTTGAGTTCATGTTAGCCACTAGTGAGTCGGACAGGCGAGTTAGTCAGAGGCACTGTTAAGAGCCGCTTACCTTTTCTTAGGTTATCTGAGAAATAAAAAACAAACAAAAAGGAAACAAATAAAACAGGTAACTGAGACACAGGTGTAAGCAGTCAAAAATACACCTACACACACACACACTCTCTCGTTCTCTCTCTTTGCTTTCAGCTGACTAAGCAACACCTGCTAAAAAAATAAAAAAAATAAAAAATGTGCATGATGCAAATCCTTGAAATGATGCACTTCTTTGGGGTCAAATTCACACATTGACAGCATGTTGCAGAAACCTCTTCGGGGGGAATATAAGTCGTCTGCATTACATGATTTATGCTTCGGTTTGCATCATTTAGCATGCAGCGGTATCTGCTATCCATCATTATTTAAATAAAAAATGAAATAAAAAAAGGAAGGGGGGGGGTAAATTTGAAGCTTTGACAGAGGTTTGAAGCACGGAGAGACGGTTAATAGTAGCTGATATCAGTGGTTAGTTCAAACAGAAAATACAGCTGTTTCTTAATTAACTTCGGCTGCTACTGCTACTTCAGTCGAATCAAACAGTTTAGGCACCTGCAGAATTAGAAATCTGCTTTGCAAAATCTGTTTTAAAAAATTGATCCTGGTTCACATTCACCGGTGACCCTTGAAGGTGCTCATTTGCAGATGTTTGCATACTTGTCGTTTATTATTTTTATATATTTTGACTGTCATTTACATTTCAAAGCCCCGCCTCCTGACAGGAGATGGATCAAATGATCGAGACTGGTCGGTCTGGACGAGGTGTGGAAAGTTGGAAGGTGTGTGTGTGTGCGCAAACTATAATTACCCATAAAAATACGTTTGTCCCAGCCTAGTCTAGAAAAACACTAGGAGGAGGTTGGGGTAGATGGATGGAATTTGGGTGTTACATGCGGTTAGCTTTAAATAACCGCTAAATATGCACGTGAGGAAAAGATTGGATTTATTTCTAAATATTTAAACAAAACAGGCCTTTTCTAATCTTAACCCAACTCCCAACAGGAGCTGGATCAAACAATCAGTCGATATGGTTTGCATAAAAACCCATGATTAGCCCCAACCCCTTTTTGTATGCACTGAAAAACCCAAGGAGGAGCTCGGGGTAGATGGATGGTCATTTAGAGAGTTTTGACTTTATAGGCCGAGGTTTGGCTCACACGGTCCCACGTGTGGTTAACTTTAAACTCGTAAAGATAAGAAAGAGATTGTGATTTTGGTTAAATATTAAACATATGTTTGTATCAGAAACTAGTTTTTAATATGTAAACATAACAGTTGTCCTCAATTGAGCCACAAAATGTGTCGCAAAAATGCCAAAACACAGGGAGGAGCTCGGGGTAGATGGAGGGTCATTTGCAGAAATTTGACGTTATAAACCAGGGTTTTGCATCTTGTGTCTTAAAACGTGGTTAGGTTTAAACTACTCAAAGCAAAGATGAGGAAAAAATATGGTGTTTTTGAACATGAACGTTGCAAAAAAATGTTTAGGATGAAGGTTTACCCAACAGCCATTGCTCTAATATGTACAGATCTAAGACCGAGCACCACATTTGATCTCAGCTGAGCTTTTTCTACATGTTCTATAATGGTTTTCAGACATCCCACCAGCCAAAACAAAAAAAAAAAAGCCTCTAGTATCTCCTCATACTCAAAGAAAAGGAGAAAAGCGGCTTAAATGGCGGTGAGGAAGCAGTACTGTTGCAGGCATTAACCACAAATTCTCCATTGTATCTTATTTTTTGTTTCATTTTCACAGCTCTTACACAATATGTATGTTAGTGTAGTTACTAAGAGACAAAGCTGCTGTCTGATTAAAGTTTCACCTCCCGCCCACAGTTTGGTCATGTTTTAAATTCACATCAGATTCTTTTGTCTAAACTATATAAACTAGTCTAAAACGATAAACTGATTAGTTCATGGGCGTTCTATTTTCTAGTTTCGGTTTATTAAATGCTGTCAGTGTCGGTTTTCTGTTATTACGTGGTCAAATAATTGGGTAAACTCTCCATCCTGAATCGTGAAATTAAAAATAAGTGAGGCTATGAACAACAGACTGTTTCCTCTGTGACAGATAATCAGCCGAGATGAGAATACAGCTTGACGTTTTCTGGACGGCCCGAAAGACAAAAGAGGAAGTCGCTGAAAAGGCCGGCGATGAGCGAAAAGGACATGTGGAGAGTCGGGTGGAAACATATCCAGGTCATCTCCACAACGACGGAGGCGGCGAGCTATCCATCAACGAAGAAAGTGTCGGGAGTAGGGGAGTGGGGGGATAAATGGTCCGAGCGAGTCTGAGAGGGTGAGTCATCTATCTGAGGGTGAGCTGCAGGTGGAAATATCTCCTCTGTATTCTGATATTTTGAAAGAGACCGGCTGAAAAATTTCAAGATGATGCTTTATTTTAGAAAAGACTGTTTTACAGAAAAGGTGACCTGTCTTTGATTTAACCCGGCTTTGGCTGTGGTGTGATGTGTCGGTTAGATAAATGGCAGTTGAGCCGCCACAAAAAAAAAATCAAAGCGCTTCGAGGAAAACCTGTCTTTCCACTCAGTTTACTTAAAGCATTCTTTGAAAGGTAAAGATGGGAGGTGTCCACTGTAGTGTGCAGTGTGTGTGCTTTAAGGTCACACTCTCCAACGAACAAACAGAACATGTGCCGATATCTACTCTTGCTGTCGGTACAAATATTAAATCAAAAACCCATGCGCAACATCCTCAGTGACATTTTTTCATATCAAAAGAGACCACTGCTTACAGTAACTGAACTTCTGTTGCAACATTAAAAGCCCAGAAAGCTGTTGGGTTTACAGAAACTGAAGAGCAAATTGGGAAGAAATGCAAATGAGCTTCAGTTTATATGCCACGTTGCATCAACAGAATTTAAAAAATAAAAAAATAGAGCGATTATTCTTAGAGTCAGATTTCTTGTCTTATTTTTGCATTATCTTGTGATTTAAATCTAATTCATTGTTCTTGAGCCTTAAAGGAAACTACTGTTTTTTTACAACCTGGACCTTATTCCTGGCGTAAAATACGATATTTTACTCACCCATATAACTTTTGTGTAATTTGTAGTCCTTTGGGAGATATTTAGATCTGCGTATATCCATATAGTGAGAGTGAATGGGGCACCGAAACGTCATCCAGGTCAAGGTTATTATCGTTAACGGAAACGAACGAAATAACGAAAACTAAAATTGAAAAAACTATTTCGTTAACTGAAATAAATAAAAACGAAACTTAAAAGAAAAAACGATAACTAACTGAAACTGTATTGCGTGATTAGAAAACAAACTAAAACGAACTGAAATTATAGATATAATTCCCTTCGTTTTCGTCTCTGTCAATTTAATTATGAGCCTCAACTGGTTGGATTCATATGATCGATTTATTCCGCTCTGGCAGTTTTATGCTAGCTGGCTGCAGCAGCAGCAGCAGCCCCTTACTGCACCTCACGGTCTGTGACGTCACCTGGCAGCACCATGGCGGTTGCAGCAAAAGCTGGGAGAAAGCCTTGTATGGGACTTTTCTGAATATGATGACGAGAAAGATAAAAGCAACTGTCTTGCGGTGGAAACAGACAGTGACAAAATATGTGGCTTGCTTCTCAAAAGGGAAAAACCCCAAGAATCTCAAAGTCCGCTTAAGAAGCTCGCACAAGGCGGCTAATGTCGAGTACCAAAACAAGCTAGCCTGCCGCAGCCGCCGTCCCCCGAAAGAGAAGGATTAAAGGAATAGTTCACCCAAAAATAAAAAGTCAGTCATTATTAACTCACCCTCATTTTTTAAACGTATCCTTTGTTGAATTTTATTATACAATACTCACTCTGACTTTTTTGAATCCTGCACCTGACAAATAACCCAAAGTATGAAAAAACTAAAACTAATACTAAAACTAATAAAAACTAAACTAAAACTAAGCATTTTTGAAAATATAAAAACTAATAAAAACTAGCAAACCCACACTAAAAACTAATAAAAACTAACTGAATTGGAGGGAAAAAAGTCAAAACGAAATAAAACTAAACTAAAATGAAAAATCCAAAACGATTATAACCTTGGGTCAGAGGTTAGTAGGTCAATCTACAGACCCCGGATGATGATAACAGGTATCTCCGGACTCAACGGGGAATAGCACTAGCGTATCATAAAATAATATTGGTGAAATGAACGAGTTTTGCGGCAGATTTAGAGGCTGCGTTTCGGTGCCCCATTCACTCCCACTGTATGGATATACGCTGATCTAAATATCTCCCGAACGACTACAAATTACACAAAAGTTATATGGGTGAGTAAAAGATCGTATTTTATGCCAGAAATAAGAAAAACAGTAGTTCCCCTTTAAATCAAGTTTATTTGAGTATCTTTCATTTGAGATTTCATGCCAAAGCAGCGTTATGCATCCTGTTAACGTTAATTGTTAACTATTTATTCGCTATTATCTAAAGTACAATTACACCGCAGCATGATGCTTTGAAGAAACCTCCCGTCAGCTCTGTAAAACCGTCGGCATGTAGTGATTCAGTTGCTTTAATTTAGTTTGACAGTCAAATCTGTGTGTGTGAGACCAGGTGCAGGTGCCTACCTTCAGGGGGCATGAGGGTCTTGTTGTTCTGGGCGCACCAGCCCACCGGGTGCAGCTCGGCTACCATGACGTCGCACCAGAAGTCGGCCTTGCGGTCCTCTCCGTAGCCGCTGAAGCGCAGCAGCAGCAGCTGGCCACATGTGGTGATGATGGTGGCCACCCAGTACGTGTCCGGGCTGTTCTTATTGGCCACTTCCAGCTTCATGCCCGGCTGGAAGCTGCTCTGCAGGCTGATCTCCACCTGGAAGGCACACAGCGGGGCGGTAACATTTTTAATCTAAATCAATACTGTAGAGCCAGTGAGTCCAGCGCGGCGGTAACATGAATAAGAAAAGATCAAACGGGTTGTAAAACAAACTCAGAGTTTATGAAAACCACTTTATTTGAAAGTGAAAGTGAAAGCTCTCGCTCTTTGTCAGTTGCAGATGACCCGTGTGCACACAAGCTGAGAGGAGGCAAACATGAACCTCTGCAAAATCTAGGCCTATGGGCGGCTGAGGTTCTAAATTAAGCCTTTGTTTTCTCGTTGGGTTTGTTGACAGCCTTCGACTCTTTGACCACACGTGCTCTTTGCTCCATTTACCTCAAAAGATAAGTTTGCTTTAAGAAACAACCTTAGATGTGGAATGAAAAAAACGACGTAAGGTAGCAAAATGTGCTCAGACGCCTTTATGCCGATGTTATCTGACAGTGTGATTGCTGGTGCTATCTGAATATATTTAAATGCTAAGAGAACAGATTAAAATAGTTCAGGGGAACTCCGCTAATTTTACAGAGCAAAGGTCGGTTTAAGAGAACATCAATAAGCCACGTTATTAAGTTAAGAAAACCTCGCGCTGTGGCCGAGCTAACGTAACTGCTGGAATTTAACCCACATTAGAAACTAAAGGTCAGGATATTTCCGCCTCTTCTTTTTCAGTTTGAATCATTACTTTAAAAGCCATCTCCATGGATCAGTCATTTAATGGCAAATATTATCAGATCCCTGCCCTTCACATTTACATATTGGACGCTTTTATTTGGGAGGGGGGGTTTCTGGCATTTCATGAACTAAAACGAAAGCTAAATCAGTAAAACCTTTTGCTCTAACACCCGACAGGTGAGGTGAGATTCCAAATAAACAAAATTCTCCTCCTTTAACGACTCGTCAGTGCAGAACAACAACCTTTTCAGTTCGTCCTTGTGCAGAGACGCCGGTAAATCTGTGTACGAATGCGGCGCCGCGGCGTAATGCGTTTTTTCCACCGTAGCCACAGGCCGCCATACAATCCTCGAGACCATTACAAGCCCAACAGGATGTTCACACAGGCAAACACACACACACACACACACACTCACAAGTGAATGGAAAAGCCAACATCTTAGAAATAAACACAATACGAATGGCCCCGTGACTTCCTGCTGCAACAATGCAAACGTGCTGTATCACTCCGGCTGGCTTATGTAAGAGGGCTACGGGCAGCAAACACTGACTCTGTGTGTGTGTGTTTGTGTGTGAGTGTGTGTGGTTGTGTTGTATAAAGGCCCAAGAGAAATCCCTGTTTCAATTTGTCCAGGCAGAGAGAGAGAGAGATAGAGAGAGTGAAAGATAGAGAGAGAGATAAATAGAGAGAGAGAGAGATGAGGGCTGCACTTTACCGAATCACATTTTTCTGGGGAATTCATGGTCTGTTTCCCAGTGATTCAATCCACTTACCAACAAGGCAATTTAGCTTCCCAGAGAGACCTCAAATCACCACACGGGCAGTTTTGTCCGACATCGGGGGCTCACTCATAAACCCCACATATTCTAATCTCGCCCCTTATTACATCCGTCGCTCCGTCGCGATACGAGAAACCAATAACACAGACGCACTCCTTCAAATCTTAAATTACCAGTCCGCAGAGCCGACAGCTGAACGCCACAGACAGCTGCTCCGTCGGTCAAACTCAAGAGGTGGATAAAGACCTCGCATCCAGGATCAACTGCGGCCGCCCATCTGGCCTGTGATGTAACACGTTAATGAAAGCAAAGCCTTAAAATAAAATAAAAATTAAAGAATTATTTGGCTGCGTTTGGCTGAGGTTTAGGGGGATTGAAATATTATGTCAGATATACGGTCGGATAATTTAGTAATTAAACGCCATAAAAGACCAGTTACGTCGATAATCTGTCGAGGAACGGAAGATTATAGAAGAGAAAACGAATCTATTGTCAACTGAACGGCAATCTAATAATAAAAAAATAAAACTGACAGTGGAGAGAGAGAACAGTCTTCAACATTGACTGATATAGACCGATCAGCCACAACATTATGACCACCGGCAGGAGAAGTAAACAACATTTAAACCATCTTGTGACAGTTCAATGTTCTGTTGGGAAACTTTTGGACCTGGCATTCATTGGTGTGGATGTCACTTAGACATGTAGCACCCACCTAGACCAGACCAGCCCCCCCCCCCCCCCCATAGCAATGACACTCCTTGATGGCAGCAGACACACACACAAAAATACTTTAGGAACAACTCAAAAAACCACAAAGAACAGCACAAGGTGTTGACTTCACTCCAAATTCACTAGATCCCAAACTGATCAAGTATCTGTGGGATGATCCACAGAGGCCCCTCCCCTCAAAGGCCCACCCACTAACAACATCCTGTTGCCAGACACCACAGGACACCCTCAGAAGGCCCATGTCCATTCTCTGATGAGTCACGACTGTTTTGGAGGCACAAGGGAGGCCAACACAATATTAGGAATGTTATGGCTAATCAGTGTATCTCCATCCTGTGCCGTGTTAATTAACCACACTGTTGCACTGACTCACATCTACATTTATAACCATGAACACAAACATCGTCTCCAACAGATGAACCATTTCCTCCTGTTTTAGGGACAATATTGAGATTTTTAAAACCCTTTGGAAGCATTTTAAAGTTCGATCTGTAAGAAAAATAACGCCAGGCGTATGTCAATAACTTCAACTAGAAAGAAGTAGTAAAGACTCTCTAAACATCACTGTTGAACCTTTGGCAAACTGGTTCTACTGCAGTGGAGCACCAAATCTGCTGGAAATACCACAGAGGATGTTTTTTCTTAACCAACTTCCAAGTTCCTTCCTGTTCTGATTGAGGCGGTTAAATGAGGCGTTTTAATTCTGATTATTAACGGAATAATAGTGTCCATACTAAACCTGAGTTTAGGTCGCCAAAACAAACTTTATTTCCCGTCTTAGTTCACTTATTCTAATTTATTTTACTTAGAAGAACATGCACAAAAGTCACACGCTTTTCAGTTTTCCTTTTAAGTTGATTTAAAATAATATAAATGTCACTCCACGCTGTTTATCTGCATCTTTTCATTAAGTTGTGATCATTTAATCCACATTTTTGTACCCATTTCTCCAAAATTCAGCCCAAAAAAAACATCCAAAATCAGTGAAAATTGTTCATTTCAAAGAAACGTCTGTGATTTCAGTCGATATTTTTACAGCTCCTGTTCGTAACAAGCGTACGCTGCAGGTCTGAGAGGTTTATGAGGTCTGATCAAGTACAATAAGAAGAAAGACGAGCGAGAGGCAGATTGGAAATAAAGAAGGGGTCAAAATTCAGTGCAGCCACAAGCCGCTCTGTTCTCAGTATCTGAACATTGGGTCTTACATTTCCAATTATGTAACGCCTTCCACTAAAACCTCACTGAATGCTAAACACCCGAGTACACGCGCTGGAAGCCGTGCATCCAGATTTAAATGCATGCTTTCATTCGTAGCCTCTCAACGCGAGACAGAAAAAACGCGAATGATATTAAATTATGCAGAAAAACGCAGAAGGGACTCTGAAGAGCGTTTTATGTGACTTTTCTGTCTTGACTGATCCTCAGAAGAGAAAACACATCCCCGCTTGTCTTTATATTGTCTGTATGTTCTGTAAGCAGGAGGAGAAAAAATAAAAAAAAAACTAAGTCACATCTGGTTATTATGAGTACACCCAGGCACATGCAGCTTTGCCTCCAGAAGAGAATTCATCATCAGTCTGGCGGCGGTTCTGCTGAGCTTAGCATTAGCCCGAACAACATTTAGAGGGAAACTAATTAGCTGATTCAGTGTTATTTCTAGAATCATTAAGTTAGCGTTTGTTAGCGTGCTGCACAGTAAAAGCAGATACTAAATAGGAACGCTTCAGCTCGACAAAAGCGAATAAAAGCGGAGGATTTATGGGTCGCGGTGACGTGTAAGATGGACACCAGGCCGCGGAGGTTAAGCACAAGGATCTGACATGTTGAACAGGCCACACACTGGTTAACACGCTGCTGATCTGGACTCCTGATCGTCTGTCTGAACCAGACCGCAGCACAGCTGGCCTGCAGAGTCACTTGCCAACAAAAAGCACCTCCTTTCTTATTCTCCTCCACGAGGAGTTTCCACTTTAGGAAAAAAAAAAAAAAAAAAAACCTGTCTGCGTCAAATCCACCCTGTAGATTTATTTATTTATTTTGAACAGGTTTCACCTTGTGCCACATTAATTTCTAGAGAATTGAGGCACTGAGTCGTTTCCTGGCGCAGACATCCGGCCTCCACTTTGCACAGACACTGATTTTAGAAAAAAAAAAAAAAACCTGCATATTTTAAAAGACGTAAATATTCAACTCCTTAAGCAACTGGAGTGTTTTATAGAAAGCTTAGCCACATGTAATTTACAACATTTAAGTCATTTTCACATGTGCTTTTACATTTACGCATTGCAAGTTGTGGTTTTCAACAAAACTGGAAAATAATCGTAATATATAGGGATGTCCTGATCGGTATCGTGGCCATAAATTAACAGATCGGATCTTTCGTAGTTATTTGTTTTATGTCCGCCATAAACCAAAAACCATCCAGAGAGGATTAGGGAGTTTATGGCAGTAGTGTTGGATGACCAGAAGAGAACACAAGATGCGAGCTACTCTCTTCCACACTACATTAACTCTGACAGAAATATTTATTGGACTGAATCCAGTCGACTCTAGGAGAAGACAAGGAAAGACTTTAGGAAGCTACAAGGAGGAAGTTTTGTTTATTTAACCCCTTAACGCCTCGTGTCGCGAACTCACAACTCACTGTTTCCGCTCAGACTGCAGCCGAAATAACGCATGTAATACTCCAATGTCAGTTTGTGCACATTCAAACCGGTCGGAGTGGTAAGCAAAAACACAAATAATTAATTTCTTGATATAATTGAAAAATTAATTCAGGCGTTAAGGGGTTAAGATCGGATCAGAACTCAATATTATTCAATCAGGAGAAAAAAAACTTGATCTGAACATCCCTGTTTACGTATGGTTGTGATTTAAAGCAGCCATATTTGATCGTTTTTGAGAAGGAATAACTGGAATATCTCACATATTCCAGAAAAACATCAAAATCCAAATTATACTCTGGTTTCATTAGAGGTAATGGTCACGAAAATATAATCTGGTTTAGTCATATTCTACATTTCATTTGCTTGTAAATCCCACATAAAGCCCAATAATGGATTAAATCCAACTAACCAGCTTACGTGAGGGCATTTGAAGCCTGATATAAACCGATCAGCCACAACATTATGACCACTATGACTGGAGAAGTGAACAACATCGACCATCTTGTGACAATTCAGTGTTCTGCTGGGAAACTTTTGGACCTGGCATTCATTGGTGTGGATGTTGCTTAGACATGTAGCACCCACCTAGACCAGACCAGACACCCCCACCCCATAGCAATGACACTCCTTGATGGCAGCAGACACACACACACAAAAACGCTTTAGGAACAACTAAAAAAAAAACATGAAGAACAGCACAAGGCCTCCAAATTCACTAGATCCCAAACTGATCCAAGTATCTGTGGGATGATCCACAAAGCCCTCTCCCCTCAAACCCCCCCAGATAACAGCATTCTGTTGCCAGACACCACAGGACACCCTCAGAAGGCCCATGCCCATTCTCTGATGAGTCACGACTGTTTTGGAGGCTACAAGGGAGGCCTACGCAATATTAGGAAGGTGGTCATAATGTTATGGCTGATCGGTGTGTCTCCATCCTGTGTCATATTAATTAACCACACTGTTGCACTGGCTCACATCTACATTTATTACCATGAACACACACATAGTCCCCAACAGATGAACCGTTTCAATAGAGATTCTTAAAACCCTTTTGAAGTATTTTAAAGTCTCAGAAATTCTACAAAAGTCCGAGAAAGACTTTCGATCTGTAAGAAAAATAATGCCAGGCACATGCCAAATAAGGAATACCTTCAACCAGAAGGAAGTAGTAAAGGTTCCCACTCACTGTTACATATTTACCTCCATAAATTCCAACACAAAGAGAGATGGCTGTATTGTTTTATTTAATTATTACCTGCATTTGTCTGCTCAAAAAACCGGCAGAGGTTGTCCAACAACTTGCGTCACAAGGAAACGAAATCAATGAGAGCGCTCTTGGCTCCGTCTACCATGTCGTTAAAGGATCTCTGCATGTGCTACTTATCTATGAGGCTGTATTTAAAGGATCAAGGTGTGAGATGAAGATGGCACTCACATGTTTGAAGGTGGTGTGGGGGGCGGCGTCGGCCCCCGTCTCCTCCATGTACTCCTCCCAGTTAAACTCTGCCTCTTCCTCCATGGATTCAGCATCTGAGAGAAAAAAATAAATATAAATAAATAAATAAAACGAGTAGCAATTAAACACGAGAGTTGTAATGTCTTGTAAACGCAGCAGATTTTTGCACGTTATTCACGGGAGATTATGTGGGAAAAAAACGGTGCGAGTCGTCTTTTGCGTAACGTCGCCACTGTTTCTCTCTCGTAGGTGAGAATTGTTCGGATCGCCCGTGGGAGGCTGATGCATCTGAGGTTTAAAGCGTCAGCTCTGCTTCTGTTGTGTGTGCGAATGCGTTTGCGTGAAGGCAGTGTGAGTCTCTGGAGACTCCTCGGTGTGAAGAAGAGCGCGGGACCGAAACTGCCGGTGTTTCGAAGTGAGACTGTAATGTGTGCTCGCTTCTCTCAGCTACAGATTTGTTTTCTTTGTTCAGCGTTAAAGTCTAGAAATCAAAACGAGCAACGTAGCCAAAAATTAATCCATCAATTATTCTCCAATTGGTCAATTAATCCACTGGTCAACCACTAACAACGACAACCTCCACCATTTAACTTCTACTGAAACATTCATTCATTCATCTTCTGTAACCGCTTGTCCCGTTGAAGGGTCGTGGGGCAGCTGGAGCCTACCCCAGCTGTTATTGGGCGAGAGGCCTCCAACCGTTCACACTCACACCTACGGCCAATTTAGAATCAACAATGAACCTAACGAGCATGTCTTTGGATGGTGGGAGGAAGCTGGAGAACCCGGAGAGAACCCACGCAGACACAGGGAGAACATGGAAACTCCACACGCCCCAGTCGGCCGGTGGATTCAAACCGAGAACCTTCTTGCTGTGAGGCATCAGTGCTAACCACTACGCCACTGTGCCGCCCACTACAGTGTTGTAAGTTCCAAAAACATTTAGCAACTGGAGATAAAATTTGATAGAAATTAAAACGTTTTTTTTTTCATTTATAGACAGAAGACGACCTCTTCACTGCCGCCACATCACTCGAAAACTCTTGTGAAGACACTCTGCTGCGTCATTTGAGACGCATCAGTCTATACCAGCTGCACACGCCGGTTGCCTTCTATAGAAAACACGAATCAATGCAGTCGCTGCACGTCCCGATCCAGAGAGCGACCGGGATGTAGGCCAGTGACGTATCCTGACATGTTGATGTGCAGTGACATGCATCCAAACGGGCTGGTGTGCGGGTTCGCACTTAAAGAAAAAAAAACAAACAAAAAAAAACAAACTGGCATGCATCCGCCCGTATTCTCCTCCGTCCATTTACACACGGATATTTGCTGCGTGTTCAAACATCAGGCAGGTCGTGTGTATCAAACAGTTTGTTTCTGCACGTCGACAAACGTTACGCTCTAAGTGGGTGTAAGCAACCTTTCGCAGATACACCGATCAGGCTATAATACTCATCAGAGAATGGACATGGGCCTTCCGAGGGTGTCCTGTGGTGTCTGGCTACAGGATGTTCTTAGAGGGGAGGGGCCTCTGTGGATCATCCCACAGACACTTGATCAGTTTGGGATCTTGTGAATTTGGAGGCCAGGTCAACACCTTGTGCCGTTCTTCATGTTTCTTGAGTTTTTCCTAAACCGTTTGTGTCTGTGTCAGGCTGCATCCTGCTGGGGATGGCTGCTGCCATCAAGGAGTGTCATTGCTATGGGGTGGGGGTGCCTGGTCTGGTCTAGGTGGGTGCTACATGTCTAAGTAACATCCACACGAACGAATGAACGACAGGTCTAAAAGTTTCCCAGCAGAACACTGAACTGTCACAAGATGGTTTTCACTTCGCCTGGTTTTAATGTTGTGGCTGATCGGTGTAAATAGCACTATACTATGACAATCAGCACTGAATTTAAATGATACTCAACGCTATGTGTGCCAGTTAATGACAGAACGTAGTACACAACACCTGCTTTGTTCATAAATGTCATATTAAAATATTTTAACGTTGGAGAAACAATTGTTAGTTGCAGCACTTCTGCAAACCTTGAAAGAAAACTCTACAACGGAAATAATATGATATCTGACGATGGCAGCTTCATGAAACCCAACCGGCCACATTTACTGTAAGTCAAAGAAACTCTATCTTACCTGTGTTCACCTCTTCTTCTTTCCCATTGGTTGGATAGTGTAGTTTCCCTGTGGTGAGGGCCAGCGGCTGCTCCTGAGGGCGAGACTGCATCCTGCACCTTCCACTTCCTGTTAACCTTTGACCCGTCACTTCTTCTTCTTCTTCTTCTTCTCCTCCTTCCTCACTGCATCTCTCGCTTTCCTCGACAGCCCTGCAGCAGAAATTTGATTCGACAGATAAGGTCCTTCTCTTACGATAACACAAAAAGTAAAATGTTTACAGTGGCACGGTCCATGCGAGCGGTGAGGTTTGCCCAAGAAAACACCCACTGTTTGGCAAGTATTTCCTAGGAAAAATGATCTGGTAGACAGGAAATGATGCACTCTGCATTTCCAGTTTCTTCAGAATAAACAAAAGAAGAAGTGGGTGGTTAGCATGAAGAGCAACAGCCTTCGTGTGTTGACGGGCAGAAAGAAAAGACGTCTTTACTCGATAAGCACTTGAGTAATCAAAGAAAAAAAAAGTCAGCTGATAAGTGTGGAATTCCGGCCGCAAAAACCTCTGCAGCAGTAAGCGCTGGCAAAGTGTGCTCGACAGTCATTTAAAGCTTCATTTAAAGTCAACCTGTTATGTCTCATTGCAGACCGTCTTCTCCCTCCTTAGCTTGAATTATTCCGTATGCATATTGACTGCCGGCTGCATGTATTTGCATACCACGGCAAAAACTCCATCAGATAACCAATCAGAGTCAAACAAAGTAGTAAAACTGGAAAGGACGTGAGCGAGCGAGCGAGCGAGGCGTGTGTGTGTGTGACTGCAAATGTGCATTCAGGAAACCTTGCCACGATACAACGCTGCAGAAGTCTAGAGGAGCTAAATGTGGGAGATAAAAGAGGAAACATGACTAATATAAATACGTGACACATACCAAAGGGGCCTGAGCTGTGTAATGTTGTTGTGATGGTCATGATAAGTCGAAAACACACCCGGTTTAACAATGATATCATCAGTTAAGCTGAAAAGAGTTTAACCTCAAACTAAAAAGAATGATTTTCTCATTTTCTGCAAGGAAAAGAAAACTAAACGGACTTTTGGTTTAGTTTACGATTCCTTAAAATGAAGTCCAGCTGATCGGAGCTAACTAACTTCAAATTGATAAAAGCCTGGCTCAAAATTTATCCCCCCACAGGAGCAGAAATCCTGTAATCTGCGTTTCTTTTTAACAGATCCAATCTCCAAAACCTCCCGAAGCGCTCGCAGATCTATCACGGCCCGGTTAATATCAAATATCCTGACATTTCAACAAGCGGCTTATTACTGCGAAGAAACTGACACCGTGTCAAGCGGACCTTGAAGCACATTGGTAACAGTAGAGTAAACAAGCATATATCATAGTTCATGAAAAGGTAATAAATCCTTCAGGCGTTAGAGGGGATGATGTTTCCTCACATTTACAGAGACATCAGAGAGGTTGGAAATCGCTCATGCATCGCGCACAGTTATTTTTGGAGCGTTTATTGGTTATTTCGCAGGTCATTTAACTAATTAACGCCTTCATTGTTAGAGCCGCAGTCCTCAGTGTCGTTAAAGTCCAAACAGCAGCCCAGAACTCGTAAATTTTAAGCTTGAAACAAAACTGGAGATGCGGCAAAAACAGATTTTCTGCATGAAAACAATTAACTGATCAGTATCACGTCGTCAAAGCTGCAACAACAACAAAGTCTGGAGGACACGTGCAAACACTTTGGCTTTGTGTTTGCACTTTAAAGACGAGTGGGATAGTTTCGGGTCGTGACAATACCAGAATATGAGTATTGTGTGTGCAAAACAAAGGCAGAATGAATCAACGCGACAATCTCGGCAACCCACCGTGTTTGTCACTTCTCTGGCGCTTGTCATATTGTCAATCACTCACCGACTTCCACCCACTTTTATCAACCTGGCGATTAAGCTCTGCCGTCACACAGCGATCCTCAATCGAGTCCAAAACAACTCAGAGCTCGGGTCGTCGCTCTCGACATCCGAAAGAGCAGAAAGCACTCCGAGACGCATCCTGATATCCACAAAAAAAAGCCCAGAGAAAACTCCTCGGAGAACTGTTTGAGCCGAGTGTATTTGTTGAACTGCGAGGCTGGAGTACAAAGGCTGTGACAGTCTCCACAACCACCCGAGAGTGTATGTGTGTGTGTGTGTGTGCCATCCCCCCACCACACACACACACCCTCCTGACGTCCCACAGTGGCTCCAGCGTACATACACTGCGTAAACAACAAGCTGAGCTAATTTGGCTCACATGATCGCCGCCCCTCTCCCCCTTCTTGCTCGCCGCCTAAGTGCCCTGCAATCTTCAGCAGCATTGATACATCGCGACCGTCGGCGCGCAGCCCTCTGCAGCAACTCATTAAAACTAATCAAAGAGCACTCTGCTAGCAAATAGCAGCAGGAGGAGGAGGAGGAGGAGGAGGAGGAGGAGGAGGAGTCCGGCTTTCTCCTTCAAACTCCATCCGAGAGGCTGTTTTGTTTCCCCCAACAGGATCTGACTTCTCAAACCCAACATATGATTGTACAATTAGTCACTTCTCCAGAAAAAACATCTGCAGCTATTCAAGTGGGATGGTTTTGTCATAAACTCAAATCAATATCATTTTTTTTTTTGCACTAAACCGTTCGTCTTTCTTCACCAAATATCAAAATAAAGCTGAACTGGAGCCCTAATGGAAGTTTCCTAGATGCCTTCAGATTCGGCACACTCCCTCTGAACTGCGCCGACTACGACTTTGAACTTTAATTTGAGGGCTCCGGCGACCACATGAGAAGAAAAATCACAGGAGCTGCAGCTCTATCATTGTCCACCTGCACATTCCTAGAAACTGGAAGCAGAGCGTTGCATTAAAAAAAAAAAAAAAAAAGTAAGAAAAGTGGAAAGTTGTTTCACTGAGCTGCTGCTGCAAGTCCAAGCCAAAAAAAAAAAACAGGAAATGTGTCACTCTCCACATACTTAAAGGCTGCGTTGCTCCTTTCCCCAGAATTCACCCTGACATATTTATTATCTCTGGAATTTAAAAGGTCACATATTTTAGTCTTTTTTTTTTTTAATCAAATTAATGCCGCTCCCTCAGGACTCAAAGAATGTGCAAACAAGAAAAGTCCTCAAGACAGAGCCTTTAAAATATATTTAAAAGTGTCAAGCGTGGAAGGAGGAAACTGGAAACACGTCGTAATTAATCATATCAAGAGAAACCAGGAGGATCTTTTCTACACTGTCAGTTCCTTGTAAGAGCATGTTGAGTTTTTTTTTTTCTTCATATGCTCCCTCACGGGTCAAACGAGTTTTATAGCCCTGAGGGACGGAAAAGCAGCCATGGGCTTCTGTTCGTGTAAACTACTTGAATTTATCCCTGAAGCAAGCTGCATTTTTTTTTTTGGGAGCTGTAGGAAACAGCCCGGATTGGGCACTGGGAGGGGGATTAAACTGGTTAATCTCTGGACATTTACGCCCCCGTTGTCTCCGTTTTTTTTTTTTTTAATTGATTAGCCCCTGATGGAGGAGCGCTGGGCATCCACGTGTCGTCCTCCTGCCTTTCTCTAAACCCATCCAAAGATTTAATGGGGGATTTAGGAGATTAACTACCACTGCATGGGCTTGGGTTTTATTGCATTACTCCCTATTAGGTTCTCCTCTTTTAACCCATCCGAGAGTTGCGTCCTCTTGGCAGCGTTTTACCAACCCGTCCTCTGTTTTCCTGCAGTTTGAACGCGTGCACGAAGCAGCCCGTGCTGTTAACGGAGAGGAGAGTGAAACACCTTCAGCTCGGAGCTTTCTTATTTCAACATCAGTGGCTGGAAATAACTTCCTACAACGCGCGCTTGCGTAACGTGCCCTTTTCAACCTGCAGCTTTGAGACTGTGGTGGTTCCTAAAAGAAGGATAAGCCTGATATTTGCCTACGTCCTCCCTTTTATTCAAATACAGGCCGAGAGTTAGTTTGCCAAAGAAAGAAGATCAATATTTGTAGTTAAGCAAGCCTCTTTCTGTTTCTCTATCTTCGCTTCTCCTTGATTGAGGATTAACATACAATGCCTTATCAAAGGAAAACTGCCAGGATGATCAAAAATGGCCGCAGGGTGGTTCTTGCATTAATAAAAAAGAAAGAAGGAAAGAAAAAGAAACAGTCCAGAACCATCAATAATGTGCACAGGGATTCATATTGATCTCAGCAGTGGAGAAAATAGATCAAATAGTATTTTGCATTTATGCTCGTTTTGTTTTTTCCTTCAAAAGTGCCCCCCCCCCTCCTCCTCCTCTTTTATTTTTTTTGCACGTTTCCTTCATCTCACAAGACTGCGCTCAGCCACCATCTACTCGCAGGAGGCAAAAATAAATGAATAAATAGATATAAATAAAGATCTACTCGGGAGTATCGTGCAGACTTTATTGTTTCCGTTCATTATAGGAGGAATCCTTTGGAACAGCGCAAAGCTTCAAACCTCTGATTTGCAGATCGCCTTTCCCCCAAAAACAAGGAGAAATAATTAAATAAATTCAACCAATAATCTGTTGAAATGCTGCACATTTACGCGCAGAGAAACAAAATATTCTCGACTGTGCAATCACCAACGTGTTAGATTGCAGATGGTGGTGCAGGGGAGGGGGAAAATGTGGCTGGGAGTCAGCCCGCACGTCGGTTTTATTTGGAAAAAAAACAATTTCGACGCGATGTAATGCGATGTGGAAGCAGAGGCATCGAATGAGCGGCAGCGTTTTCTTTGATAAAAGTGAAAGAGGAAACGTTAAGTGCACATGAGGAAGATGAGGCTGTGAGGGGTGTAGCCGACCAGGCAGGCTCGCCTGGCACTCCGGTCATGTACTTTGCACACTCAAAACTGCAGCGGAAAAAAACTCCCACGGAGTTGCCAAATGCCCACTTCGAATTTAATTGACTAAACCTCGTGTATGTCCATCAAAAGAAACCGAACCGGGCGCGTTAGGTGCCGTCGTTTTATTTTTTCCTCGTTCAAAGATTTTAAGGCGCAGTTTTCCCGTCAACGAAACACCATAACCCGCCATGTTGAAAGTGGTTTGACATTTTAGGCAGTGTCCGGTATTTACCGATGGCTTTTACGCACCAAAAGGGTGACGGAATTAAAAAAAAAAAAAAATCCCACATGACTCATGAACAGGCGAATGACGGCTGTAAGTCACCTCTAACGTGAATCTACCAAAACAAGTTGGCATCAAACAGAGGGAGAAAAAAGAAATTGCGTCGTGGTCTTTGAACGCAGCGTAAAAACACGTTGAAATAACTGCGTGCGTGCGTGTTCTTCACGCGCAGATGCTCGAAACGATTCCCTGAAATGTTAATTACATGTTATAATGTAAAGAGAGGGAGAATAATAACGAAATATTACCGAGGGTGCCACGAGACGGTGTCCTCTCCGCCGGTGAAAGCTGTTAATTACGGCGCGCGAGAGACACTTTGAAAC